>NW_024582474.1:943532-988634 GCF_018398535.1 Haplochromis burtoni
GTAGTAGTCTCCTAATTTTCTAATAAAGGGATCATGCGGCCACTTTGTTTGTCGCGCTCAGTCCTGTCGCCCATTTGCAGATCTGCCTTACATGCCCGGCCATATCCATCAGGTTAATCCATCTAATACACTTTAATTTGCATGGTTAAAACAGGTATTGAAAATCAATCATTGGCATTACCACCTTTTTTCTCCAACACAGCCTGAACTATAGCTTTCTTGTAATTCTTCTTCTTGTAGTTGTAGTCTTCAGGAAGTAGTTCTCCAGGCTTCCGAAGGATATGTAAAGCTCTCATTTGAATGTTGGCTGCCTTTCGATATCTCCATTGATTATCACAATAATTCCGCACTGCTTCAGTTTCCAACATAACAACAAATGGACCTCCAATCCATGACAGATCTTCCACTGTTTTTGTTGATGGCTGTAGACACTCCCTGTTGTCTCTCTACTGACCTCCGTCTGTTTATACAACCTGTTGTTAGGTGTCATTTTTGAATGTTTCATAGCTCATTGTTAAGTGACTCAATAAACAAACAAAAAACTTTCTTCTGCACAAGGACTAGACTAAAAAAGATTTATAAAGTAACCAGTGTCCAAAAACCAACGATTTTGATAAAGCTTGGCGACCACTAAATGTATGTATGTTTGTAGTAATGTATGGACTATATCTATGTTTTTATGTATATGTATAGAATAAGGCTGTAGATAATGATATGTTTCCACATTTAAATATATCCACTATCAAAAGTTAGTTTTTGACTACTATAAAAAAATATTCTCTAAATATATTATTAGCCCCTCTCTATTATTATTATAAACATTTAAATAGTGATAGGGCCCAAATAATGTGACTCTCGGGCTGTATAAGTAGGTCTCTGGTCTCTGTTTCATTCGTATTCTTCTAAGCTACAGAAATTTTAATTTAATGTGACTGCTGGTGAACCTTTAAAGAGGTTGCCTCCTGGGGAAAACCCAGAGCTCTATCAAACAACAATAAATATGATTTTTACCATAGCAAAAGTTAAACAGAAGATAATTTCTGCATAGTAACCGTAAACTAACACCACTCTTGACCTGAGTGGCCTTGGCCTCCAGAGTCACCCTCTGGTTATAGTTCCTGAAGAAATTCGGTGTCACATCAGTGGTGCCAGCTTACCAACAATCTGCATGTACTGCTTCACTACATCCACGAACCTACTCTGAGGTCTTCCTCTTTTCCTCCTGTCTGCAGCTTCATATTCAACATCCTTTCTCCAATATATTTACTATTCCTGTTATATACTGATTTCTAATCACATCCATCCTTGTTCAGTACCAATGAAAATCTTAACATCCTCTACCCTTCTACCTCCTGCTGTGCCTCCTGTGTTTTGTTACTACCACTTTTCCATATTACCCCTGACAGTAATCTCCACCCACTCCAAAATGCCTTTACTCTCTTGTACAATGTGTGTTGTTTTGGATGGCTGACCTCAGGCATTTAAACTTATTTACTTTCACTATCTTTACTCTTTGAAAATTCACTTCTCCACCTATCTCCCTATTATCCAGACAAGTGTATTCTGTCTTGCTTCTACTGGCTTGGGGGCGCTTTTATAAAGGAAGCAATCCTTGTTGTACGTTACATAAAAGACTTCCTGGATTTCTCAACACAGCACATCACACCACTACTAGTTACTAGCACAATTTAAAGAAATTCGGAGACTTTTGCAAAGTACTGTATAACAAAAAGGTCCAAATAATACAGATTGAAACCAGCAGAAGGAGAAATTCCAGAAAAGAAATGGTAGAGAACTGAATCCTAGGAATACACAGGACACATGACAAGTCACAAAGGAATGAAAGATGTAGATTAATTCAAAAAAACATATGGAAATTATCAGTTAATAATAGAGGTGAACCTAACAAGGACAGTGCAATCATCAAGAAGGAGCAACACACACAAAAACGGAAAAAAACACCCTATCATATAATTATTTCTGGTTATTTTAAATAAACAGAGTGGCAAAATTTGCTTAAGCCGCTTACCTTAATACTGAGCTCTGTCTTCTTACAGTTTGAACAGATAATTTGGCCATTAGTGTGGCTTTCTACTCAATTTCCCTATTGAGCTGTGCAGTAATAGATCAGAGAGGCTGTTAACATAGCCTCTTTTATCCACCTCTCGCGGAGACGATTACAGTAGTTAAATTTAGTCATATCTTTTAAAAGTGGTCTTACTTAATATACCAAATAACTGATGTTTTGTTCAATATTGTGGAGTTTAGACACATGAGGCTATTTGCAGCGGAAGGTCAAAATAACTCATTGTCTTTGGTTTCCTTACTTCCCTACTACTTTCAGCTGTGCTATATCATTGCAGACAGAATGTACCAGCCGCTTCTCACTATTTACTTCCAGAATACAGTCGTTCTATTATCTTTTTAAATAAGGGGTGAGGCTCAGCATGCCCTCCCATTCATCTCCACAACAACTGTCACATGATTTCACTTCTACAAACACGCGGTCATGCTGATTTTAGTAGGCAGTAAAACAGGAAATATTTAAGTTTGCCCTTCAAAATAAAATGTGATTCGGGGCTTCTGTCTTGAACAGTTTCAGGCTAAATACATTTGTCTTGAGCATATTTTCCTTTTGTACTGCACAGTAGCTTTAGTTATTTAAATAACAGTTATCCTGGTGATTTTAGATGGAAGTTCACAAATCCTGATTAAAGATGGGGATGCCACTTGTGAACAGAGTGCTTTAATATAAAATATCTGCTGACACCAAGGTCTTACACATGCATTCAGGGCTTCCTGTCTCACAATCTTCACATGCATCTTAATTTCTTTCCATCTAACACCATGCATGCGTGAGAGATCATTTGAAAAAGCAAACCGCCACAGGTGATGTTTTGTAAGTTAATCACCTTTTATTTTGAAGGCAGCATTTGTGATCTTCTACTCTTCTGTTGCGGAAATTGACATTTCTGGACGGTCCCTGTTACGCCACTTACCACACCGTGTTTATTACCTGGGACGTTGAAGGGCGCGCAGTGGCTGCCTTTCAGTGCGACATTCCTCTCCTCTCGTGGTCCTTAGCAGTGAGCATGACTCTGTGTCTGGGATGTCTGTCCGTTCTCGTGGCTCTTGCTTTATCAGTTTATGTTCTGCAAAAACTCTGCTTCCCATACTTTTGGAGAGATCTTCTTTTTCTGCAGAAAGTCGTCAGATACGGTGTGAAACTGGAGGTATTCAAGCTGACTTCCAGCGTGCGTACAGTCCTGGACAGGTTCCTCCAGCAGGTACAGCGCATCCCGGACAAACCGTTTGTAATCTACGACGGGAACGTCCACACCTACCGGGACATTGATCGGCGTAGCAATAGACTGGCAAATGTGTTCCTGGAGAAAGCCAACTTGAGGAAAGGAGACTGCGTTGCCTTGCTCATGAACAACGAGCCCGACTTTTTGTGCGTTTGGTTCGGGTTAGCGAAGGTCGGCTGCTCGGTTGCTTTCCTCAACACTAACATCAAGTCCAAGTCTCTGTTGCACTGCTTTAACTCCTGTGGAGCTAAAACTCTAATAGTTGGTTCAGGTAAAAGTCTCATTTCATTGAAGTGGTATACACCACAGTGGCTCTAGAAACAGTTTTATCTTCATGTACAGCATTCAACATTCTTTCTCGATATTTTAATATTGTGTATTGATAGTTTTCTCTATATATATTACGCAATATCTTTTATTTTTGTCTCAAATTTGTCCTTGCAATGTAGCACAGGAGCTTATTCTGCCAGTAAGCTTTGTGTGTGTTTCTATAATTAAGTTAATCCACTAGTAGGTACAAGTTCAAAATGATACATTAATGCTAAAATATCATTTCTATCGTCCATTAGTTTAAATGGTATTTTATTTACATTTTATTACTATTTATTATTATTATTTACTTGCTTTCCTGAACAGGGAAAAAACGTTTTAGTGGTTGACTGTAATGCTTGACTAATTTCTGCAGACTGAAATTCGGGTCTAAAATGTGAATTTGTTGTTGTTTTAAACACGTTTTTGACATATTTCCAAAATATTTGTTTTCTTCTTATTAGGAGAAGTGATCTAATACGTTTGTTAAGCACTGTAGATTTACATAAGAAGCAAATTTACACAAATAAAGTAGCAGATATTTGCCAGTATAGAAACAAACAGGTATGCTGTCCATACCTGGGTTTCTGCATCTTCAGAACCCAGGCTGGCTGTTACCAGTTTTACCACATTTTCCAGTTACGGTAGGTAAGGGTGGACACTGGGGACTGGGCAGTCTTGGCTATCTTCTCCTGACTGGCTATACCACCAGCCACAAGTAACCTGGTACCCTCCGCCAGAGCTTTGTCTGTCTTTACAATGTATTCCCTGTAAAAACGGACTGAAATCAAAAACAGTCACAAGAAAAGTCATTATATGATATAGTTTATGCAAAAATATAATTATTGTTATTGTTCATGAATTCTACAGTTCATTTATATACTTGCATTTCTGAACATAAAAATAGCACCTGAAGTTATGGTTGATTCATTTCTGACTACTCAAATTTTGGTATAAAAACATGAATTCAGTTTCAAGTTTTGACAAATTTGTAAAATATTTGTTTCCTTTTCTTTGTTTTTACGACAGGCGAGCTAATGAATTTGTTAAGCAGTGTAAAACACGTGAGGATTTCACCTCTCAAGTACTGCGAATAATGTTTCATATTAGGCCTCTTTAAAGTTTAATTGGCCAAGTAATGAAGCCGCAACACTAAAGTGCGGATTTATTAATGGCAGATATACGTTTTAAAACGTGCATGCAGTTTTGGTGTAATTGTAACTTTTCCCAGTTCTGATAGTCAGGCACATCTTTGACAACTTTCATGTTCTGAACTGCAGGTATCAAACCTGGCTTACTTTCACTTATGGATGTCATGATTAATTAACTTTTCCCTTAAGTAGCCTTAAGTGAAAATCATATGTACTTAATGCTACTTATGCATATTACTTGACTCAGTGTACTTAGTTACTTCCCTGAACTCACAAGTGAACCAACACCTGTGAGTAACACATGAATAATAGATGACAAAATAAAATTTGATGAACTTAATAGCTCCTCATTAAAATCTTGTAACTTGCTGATCCCTTGTAAGATTATTATTAGTTTGTGTAATGTTAGCTGCAATTTAAGTATAGATCATTCCACAAATCCACAAATCTGCTTTGGGATGGAATTTATTCAGAAATTCAATGGATGGATCAAAAAAATTGGTGATAAGCAAATATATGTTTAATACAAATTAAGTTTCACTGAAAGTTTCCTGTTTGTACATTTAATTGGATTAACCATGCCGTAATCATGTGACAGAGTGACAGATTGCTCAACCAGACAAACATCTTGTCAGAAATGCTGTCCTCACTACAACCGTGGTTAGTTTTTAGAGTTTACACACCCCAGTTTTTCAAGTTTTTTATTGAAAATCGTGCAGTTTAATGCCTCATTGGATTCTGAAATGAAAGCATAATACAAATAAGTAGTTGGAGTTAAAAAAGAAATCAGAGAATCAATTTATATCAATTTATATACCAAAATGTATTCTAAACCTTTGACACATCAAAGTAGCCACCTTGTGGAAGATTTAACAGCTGAGCACACCCTTGGCAATCTTTCTACAATCTCGGCATGTTTGTAGCAACACACCACTTTCTGCTGTAAAGTACTGTTCAGCTGATGCTCACTCGGGTATGGTACCACACAGTGGGTGCCAACGCTGCTTTTATACAGACAGAGGGGGTTGTTAGTAATCCAGCAGCACCAGCTTTCAAGGCTTGATCAACCTCCATTGCCGTAGAACAGCTTTAAATTGTGAACCCAGACTTTTTTTTGCTAGGCCCCGCCTTTGTTTTTACAGTAAAATCTTCTTATTGGAAGCATATTTGCCGATGCTTCACCTTCTGCTTTGCATTTCTGTGGGAGCCCCGTCAAAAACCTGTCTATTATGCGAGCAGTGTCCAAGGATTCCTGTTTCTTTCTTTCTTTCTTTAAATTCATGACACGTAGTGTATAGGTTAAAAAAACAAAACAAATTACCAACTTTCTCTTATGCTGAAGAAATGGCTGCTATGCTAACATAATTACAAATTATGTTTGCAATTATTAGAAATATTGTTTTGCTTCTACTATTTCTATAATTCTGTCTTCTGAATAATGGAATACATAGACAGCTTCACTGTGAAGAAACCATTACATGTGTGACTTAAGTCCTTTCCGTTCAGGTACCTGACAAAAACTTCCTGCAGGAATTTTAAGGTCAGTCATACAGAAAGATATTTGCAAACACTGATGCAGTTCCATTTTCACCTACAGTCACTACTTGCACTGTAGGTAAAAAAAAAAGGCACATAATGATCCATAAACTACAATTAAACGTTTTATTCTGTGAGATTAAGTGTCATGGTATATAATTGGCTTTCTGTTTGCAAGATGCTTCTACGTCTCACTGAGAAAACACATTTGTACATGTACATTTGCAATCAAACCTTCCTAAACCTAAATTTTCAGTTTTAGGATCAATTTAGTTTACAGGAGTAAGCAAAGTCAAGGTAACCTTTTATGATATAAGTGTCTCTATGTCTTAGACTTAGTGGAAGACCTGGATGGCATCCTAAACAGTCTGCTGTTGGACAACATCCAGGTGTGGGCAATGAGGAGCTGGACCAAACACACGGAGGTGCACTCTCTGCTGGATAAGCTTGAATCTGCATCTGAGAAGCCTGTACCAGCAGCACTGCATGCTGCCACTTCTCTCAAAACTCCTACACTCTACATCTTTACGTCAGGAACAACTGGTGAGTATATATATGGTTAGAGATTGACAAGGTACAACACAAATGCTACAGCAAGGGGGAGCCAGGACGACAGGTCATGGGGGAGGGGTATCGTCACCCGCATCCGAGATTGGGTACCAAGCCCCAAGCGCGCTGGAAGAAGGATCATTGAGTGCGAGAGGAAATGACCTGAGAGATAGGATCATGGCGAAGCTTGACACCTGGATCCTGCGTTGCTACGGGCAATACCTGCTGCAACCATTACCGAGGCTAACCATCTACAGCAGTGAGATTCTTGACTACAAGTTGAACAGCCATGAGAAGCAGTACCCTACCTGGAGAAGGAGACTAGAGACCAAGATCAAAGTAGCACGGAGGGAGGTTAGCTAACTATCGAATCTGCAGAAGAAGGTGCCTAAGAAGCAAGCTGTCCATACCAGAGGCTTTGGAAACTGCCAAGCAAAAACTCACAGCCTTGGCCTGCCACTTGAAGAGGTACACCAGGCAGGAGAATAAACCAGCTGTTCTCCACGGCACCAGCCAAGGTGCGCTCTCATTGGCAGAACAATATGAGAAGAGCAGCACCAAGGCTGAAGACAGTGTAATACTGGAAGAGCATATGGGATAAGGACGCAACCCATAACGGCAATGCTTACTGGTTAGTCGGTCTCAGAGCAGACCACAGCAACCTCCCTGAACAGGGTCCAGTAAGATGAACAGGCACATGGCTCAATACATGAGTGGGGCACAGAAAGGAACTGGCAAGAGTACCAGAGGCCCAAAACCCCAGCTACTGGTAGACCAAACAGTCAGCCAAGACTGCCAGAGTGAATGGAGCAATCCTCTACATGGATGACATTAAGCTGTGTGCCAAGAGTAAATGAGACATCGGTTCACTGATCCACACCACCAGGATATACAGCAACGACATTGGAATGTCATTCAGACTGGAGAAGTGTAGTTAGATGATAACAAAGAGAGGGACAGTAGTCCGAACTGAGGGGGATCACACTACCAGAAGGCAACAATACAGAAATTGATCAAAATGGGAGACGGCCCCTAGGTTGGCCGAGAATGACCGAGCTAAGATCCCGTGGGACTTCCAGATACAGACGGACAAAATGGTGGTCAAGAAGCAGAAGAAGACGGCCGTAGTGATAGACGTAGGAATACCGAATGACAGCAACATCAGGAATAAGGAACATGAGAAGCTTGAGAAATACCAAGGGCTTAGAGAAGAGCTCGAGTGTGTAAAGGGTGAAGGTAACAGTGGTCCCAGGGATAATCGGAGCACTAGGTGCAGTGACCCCCAATTATTAATTAATGAGTGGTGCTTATTTATATGTTGGGACAAATTGTACCAGTTGTCCATTGTTTTCGATAAAATTACTATTGAAGAGTGGATGTTCTATTTTATGCAGTCTGTAAAGTGTAATGTTACTCTATCTGATATACTCTTGTTATATAGCTGTGCAAGTGGTTTATAAGCAGGGTGGTTTGAGGGTTTGAGAAGCAAACTGATGAAAGTGTGATGACCAGTTCAGTACTCACAAAGAATATTCTATTATATTATTAAAAAAGCGCTTCATGTGTTGGTGTCGAGCATTGTGGATGAGATCAGAAGCAGTTGCCTAGAAAAGAGAGCCTAAAATCTCAAGCCTGTATTTGGGCAGGATGGTTGTGTCGGTTGGGGGATAAAATTCTGTTTTCATTTTTAATACAGTTTAAATTACTCATTCATACATTCTACAGTATTTGACATGGAAACTGCATTTATGATTTACATGATCTAAAGTTGCACAACAAGTTAGTGAAAACATTGAAATGTTTGGAGCAAGAAAGCCGGTGCACACCACACACCAGACTCATTATTCCATCATCCCATGTGTGAAGGATAGTCAGGGGAACATAATAATTTGGGGATATCCATATACTGATGTTTAAAAGAGATTGGCTTATTGGAATGGCTGAGTCAGAGTTATGATCTTAACATAAATGTGATACTGAAGAATAAACTGCTGCTTGTGTTTAAATTAGGCCAGAAATACTGGTGAACCGAAAAGATTTTGAAGGACAAATGATCCTAATTTCCTTGTCATTGCTCAAACTGCCTGATGGATGTTTTTACTAGTTACTAAGTTTAACATTAATTTACTTTTACCAGCCTGCACTATGAAAGGGTACACAGTTTGCTTAATAAAGTACAACTATCTATGTCTAGTTTTGTCATATTGTGTTTTTCTGTGTCACATGAACACAGAAACTGGTTCAACACAGGGTTTGTCCCATCTATACAGTGGGGACAATGATTTCTATCCCTTAAGCCATAAAAGTTGAGGTATTGCTGCCACCCTGGCGGGACACGCAGGTGGCATGGACACCCGAGTTTGTGAGTGCCATAACTCGAGAACTAGGCAATGTAGGATTTTCAACTTGACAGCATAGATGCATTTACTTACTCAGACAGTTCAAATCTTAGAAACCTCGACTTCAAGGTCAGAGGTAGGGATGGGCTTTTAAAACAGGGCCAGCACAGAGTGGGAAAGGTTGAAAGGTTGGTGACTGGCATTATTGCATCTATGGTATACCCTCCTCTTTCATTATTGGACCGAGAGCTTCGCATCCCAAAAAGGTGTTCACTTCATTTATGCAGAATTCAAGCTTGAATTGTTCTTCAGATGGCCGCTCATTCAATCAAAAGCATGCTTTTTGGTATTTTGTAAATGTAGCGTCCCAAATGTAACGTTATGCGGTTATTTCCCCACAGGTCTTCCTAAGGCTGCAGTGATCTCTCACCTCCAGAGCCTGAAGGCAGCAGCAGGTTTTTGGGCATTTGGGGCAACTGAAGATGATGTAATTTATGTCACCTTGCCACTCTATCACAGCGCAGCATCCCTGATTGGTGTAGGTGGAACTATAGAGCTAGGTAGGTCTACAAATATCTCTGCATTGCTAATCCCTTCATGATTAGGGTCTGACAGTATAGCTATACTTGCTGTAGTAAGTATAGCTGTGAGAAAAAAAGATATGGTAATCGATGGTAATTTTGCATGTGAACTTTTTGCACAGGTTAAGATGTTTCCATGCAAATATTAGTAAATGAGCCCTATTGACATTATAGTTTAAGGATGTAAGCAAGATTTATCTTGGACTGTTTTATAATTCAAGATGATAAGATTACACAGAGACGTGTTCTTATGACACCCAGCAACTTGCTTTTGCTGCTTTTATGATTTAAGTTCCATGCTTCAGAGAGTTGGTTCTATTGGCATTGAATATTGAATATTGGCTGTTTTTCAGAGCTGCAGACATTGTCTACTCAGCACAATGTAACTACCAAACCTCTTTGAAGATCTCATGTTTCACTTTAACAAGCAGCTTTATTTTATGCTGCAAGATTCTCAGATGGGAATATTATTGTTGTTAAGTACACTGAAAACTGTTTCTGCAGTTTGAACATAAAAGTAATCTCGTATGTTTTTGAATTCATCAGTTGGTCCATTCTCTTCTGCTTATGGAGTAATTTCGAGGAGTTTTTGTTTGTTGTTTCATAGTATTGATGATTAACTGCTTTGCGGATCTGTTCCATCTATGCCAAAGTTAGTGATGCTGAATCCTTCACATTCTGAGATCAACATCTTGACAAGTTCTGAAAACAATCCTTGGTAAAGCTAATGCCCTGATAGTTAATATGCACATATCCTGATCAAAGTCAATGCCATGCAGACTAAGCATTGGGTTAGATCCCATATGTCTAAGATTTTTAGGGCCAAGTACAAATGACCTCAGTGTTATCTGAATTTAAAAGAAGGAAATTATAGGGTAAAATCTGATCTGGTTTTTCTGTTATTGAGTGGAATCAGTGGTTTGCACCATTTGCAAACTTTCTTAAAAATCAATTATGATGGGGTCTGTTGATTGTAGACTTTTATACTGAAGTCCTCAAAAGTGTTATTGGGTTGGCTAGATGTTGCGAAGGCTGGGTTTTTGTTGTTGTTGTGTTTGTTTTTGGGGGTTTTTTCTAACCAAGCAAAGAATTGACAGTGATATCTGATTTTTGGGGGGTAAGGGTTGGGCCTATAGCCAATCCAAAAATCAGGTTAGTATATCCTTAATCTTGATGGCATTACCTTGGCCTCTAGTACCAACCTTCAGAGGGTCCAAAATGCTATGAGAATACTAACAGGGACTAGAAATAGAACTTTAATGTCTCTTACGTTAGCTTCTCTTAGCCGCCTCCATGTTAAATCCAATCAAGAACGATCACGAACTCTGTTATTTTAAAAAACCTCATAGTATCATATTATACCCACTGAGCACTTGACTGTCATGATGTAGGCTTTCTTGTGGATAGTACAATGGAATGCAGAGACTTCAGCTCTCAGGCAGCTCCCAATTTGAATGGAGCTCCCAGTTTGCATGTCACTACTGCATTATGTTTTGTCCTTGTCTTTCTGTGGGCCAGTATAATAAAACAGAGCTTAACAGATGTATTAAAAAGAGGAATCATTCTAATTTCATCCCATAACAGTGTTATTAACTGCATTGTTGTCTATTCTACCATAGGTGCAACCTTAGTCTTGAAGAAGAAGTTCTCAGCCTCTCAGTTCTGGAATGACTGCAGAAAACATGATGTTACTATTTTCCAGTATATTGGTGAACTCTGCAGGTACCTCTGCAACCAGACAAAGGTAACCTGTTGCTGGCTGGACCCACTCACTACCCTAAATTAGTTTATTCTTGTTACATTATGGTGTAAAACCATCGTCATTTGAAATTCAAACTTTTTAACAGCTCTAGATAATATAAGTAGATCAGGGCAGGACAGATGTTGTGTCAGATGCATTCTCACTCCTGGCAATATGTTTGGCTTTGGCGTGGGGTGACATACAGAAAGTGCATGCAACAATTACTTGCTCCTCTCACCTAGGCTCAGCTGGAAATGACACAGACATTTTTTGCTGTTAATATCTCATCACGATTTTCATCCGTCTAAATATGTTACTAAACCATGAGGTTAGAAAAGGGTCCAGATAATCTGCATATAGTAATGGTTGACAGAGCAAAGGGACTAAATAAGGAGAAGCAGACAAAATTATAGATGTACCTAAAATGTTCTGTTAGATGTTCTTATAATATTACTATGTTATTGTTAGAGTTTATGTCAATAAGTATTTTTCTTTTATTATTTTTAATGGAAGTTGTCATTGTAACTGCTCCACTGAGTCATTCAAGTAATACTGTTCACAACTGTGACAGAAAAATAAGCAGGACCATTGTTTACTGTTCCTGCCCTCCTTACATCATGTAGAAATGCACGCACACACAGTGTCAGGGCCAAGCTCATCCATTCATGAATTCAAAGTCCTCTTTGTCCATGTTCTGTGTCATTTGGCTGTGTGGGTGAAAGGTTGGCTGCCACTGTCCTCGTCAGTGATTGGTAAATGAAACGTACACAAGACACAAGAACCTTTTCACAAAATATGTGCTGACAAGGATGGATACTAATTACTCAATGTCCTGTTCTGCACTTTGATTATGCAAAGCAAATACCACCAGCTAAGCAAATACCATAGATGTCATCATATCGCACTGGATATTTGGCTCCAAATTCCATAGAGACTAGGACTCTAGACTAGGGCCAGTTAGCTAACTGTAGCTAGTCTACAAAGGATATCCCTATTTGTATATCCTCTTTATACAATTCTTAATTATTTATGGCGGTCATATTTGTGACACTTATACTGTGTTTCTACACAGTGTAAATTATAAACCTTGCAACATGCCCTAGAAATGCACATTCTAAGTAAGGAGGACAAAGTTAATAGATATAGTCCCCTAAAACATGAGTACCTGGAACATATGCACCATCATTATTAGACCATTATCTACAGCTGCTTTCAGTACCATTGAAATGCATTTAGTCTTTTTCTTCAATTGAGCTTTCTGAGTTAACCTCAGTAATTACTTCCTCCTTAAAAAATATGTAGGACTGCTTTCTTCCATTTGCGCAATATCTCTACAATTAGAAATATCCTGTCTCAGAGTGGCTGGAAAAACTAGTTCATGGATTTATTACTTCTAGGCTGGACTAGTGTAATTCATTATTATTAGGTTGTCCTAAAAACTCCCTGAAAAACCTTTAGTTAATCCAAAATGCTGCAGCAAGAGTGCTGACAGGGACTAGAACGTGAGAGCATATTTCTCCTGTATTGGTTTCCCTTCATATATCAATAATCAGGCCCCGTCTTATCTTAATGACCTTATAGTACCACATCACCCCATTAGAGCACTTCACTCTCGCACTGCGGGCTTGTTGTTCCTCGAGTATTTAAAAGTAGAATGGGAGGGGGAACCTTGAGATTTCAGGCCCCTCTTCTGTGGAACCAGCTTCCAGTTTGGATTCAGGAGACAGACACTATCTCTACTTTTAAAATTAGGCTTAAAACATTC
Source organism: Haplochromis burtoni (assembly GCF_018398535.1). Lineage (NCBI taxonomy): Eukaryota > Metazoa > Chordata > Actinopteri > Cichliformes > Cichlidae > Haplochromis > Haplochromis burtoni. The sequence goes on from NW_024582474.1 coordinate 956,812, forward strand.
CTTCTTGCTAAAGCATGTAGTTAGGGCTGGATCAGGTGATCCTGAATCCTCCCTTAGTTATGCTGCAATAGGTGTCGGCTGCTGGGAGATTCCCTGGGCAGATGGGCAGATGGCTGCCCCTCCCCAGAATCTGGTTCTCCCTGAGGTTTCTTCCTGTTAAAAGGGTGTTTTTCCTTCCCACTGTTGTTGTGATTTGGCGCTGCATAAATAAAGTGAAATAAACTGAACATGCACTTAAACATTTCTTTAAAACACATTACATAACATAGCCTTTTCCTATTTATATGCCACCCTGTCAGTGTAATAATCAGAGACATTTATTAAGTGGAAATTATTTCCCACTTAACAGTTTTTTAAATAAATGATTTCATAATACTTTTCAGAAATCTTGTGCTGATGTTTTTGTATTTTTCTCTCCATCAGACAGAGCTTGATAAAGTTCATAAGGTGCGGATGGGAGTGGGAAATGGGCTGCATCAGGATGTGTGGCAGGAGTTCCAAAGTCGCTTTGGGAAAATCAAAATGTGTGAAGTATATGGCTCCACTGAAGGAAATCTGTGTTTCATGAACCACATTGGCAAGATTGGATCAGTAGGCCGCTCCAACTTCTTTTACAGGGTAAGTGCATGGAAATAAGCTATTCCATGTGTGTGTGACCAAGCCTACACGCTACTCTCTAGTAAACGAGCACTACCTTGGTGTGTGCTTTCATAAGAGAAGGTAGACAAAAGTAAATGATTATAATAAATCATGTTATAATGTCAAGTAATTTGACATGTCAGTAGAACTGCACAGATTCACTTCACCATCATAACAAAATAATTTCTTTATAAGGAATGCTCATTAAGGGAAGCTGCATTTCTAATGACATCAAGCTCTTAAATAAGTCTAAAGTCTTACTTGCTGGTCTTAAAACACTGAAACATCAAATAAAACGATTAAAAACATTTTTGTTTAATACAAGACTAAAGACAGATTCTGCTTTGGAATTTGTCCACAATTCTTGTGTAAAACATGTGAGTTTTATTATTCATGTTATTATTGTCATAGTAACTATTGTATGTAGTGCCCTAAGTTGAACCTCAGTAAATCTAATTTTTTGTGTTGTTGAGCCTCAAGGCAAATATGAAATTAAATATAAATATTACAAATATAAAATGAATTACTGCATCAACGAGCAATGGCTCGAGGAGGTAAAAACTGACGATTCCAGGTTGCTTTGATATGCCAGTGACCAGAGGAAAGGGCTGAGAGGTGAAGGATTTGAGTCGAATAAACGGAGTGCGATGAGACATACTCCACAACCAGGCTAGTGGAGTATGGGAGAGACCGATGGAGACTAACCTACTAAGGAGAATGGAGTGAGAGATGGTGTCAAAAGCAGCACTCAGATCGAGGAGAATAAGAATGGAAAGTAAACCGTAGTCAGCTGCCATAAGAAGATCACTGGTTATTTTTATAAGCGCTGCTTCAGTGCTATGGGAGGGGCGAAAACCAGACTGGAACTGTTCATACAGATTATTATTAGTTAAGTATGAGTGGAGTTGTGTGGCAACTATCTTCTCAAGAATTTTTGAGAGGAATGGTAGATTGGAAATAAGACAAAAATGATCAAAGTTATTGGGATCTAGACTTTGTTTTGTTTTGCTTTGTTTTGCTTTGTTTTGCGTTTTGTTTTTGTTTTCAATATTGGGGCAATGGCAGCAACTTTGAAGGAAGCAGGAACAGTTCCAGTAGTAAGTGAAGAATAAATGATAGCAGATATGAGGGGAAGCAAAGAGGGTAAACAGGCCTTGACCAGGTTTTGACTTACAGATGAGATCTGAAATATCAGTGACAGAGGGAAGTTGGAAAGCAGAAAAAGAGTGTGATGGGAGTGGAAATGCAAAGGAAGCGCTACGTGGAACAAACCAGGTCTTGGATGAGCAGGTAAAAATCTGGTGACCTGAAAGAAGAGTTGAACAGTGAAAACGGTGTCTTGGTTGAATCATCATTTGCACAGACCATGGTGGAGTAATAAGCAGATATTGTTTGATTAATACACTCTTTATAATACAAAACATGATTATTAAACATTTCCTTATGAATAGTAAGACCAGTTTTCTTATTATAGAGACGTTCAAGCCGTCGGCCTTTTGCTTTCAGAAGCCTGAGTTCAGCTGTAAACTCTCTCAGCAGGGTGCTGACTGAGGGAATGATACAGATTTGGTTTAGAGTGTGGCAACAGAGTTTAGAATATTATTGAGACTAGAGTTATAATAGGAAACCAAGTCCTCTTGGGTGAGCAGGTTATGAAAATGCAAATAAGTAGAGAAAGCAAAAGAAAGGGTGTCAGGATGGATTTTCTTAAAATTCTAAAAAGAAATGGTATGAGGGTTCTTGGGCATAGAACAGGTTATTTTGACATTGAAAGAAAGTTCTTGCGATAGATTACCGTGATACCTCCACCACGGCCGGACTCACGAGGCTGGCAGGTGTGAACAAACCCAGGAGGAGTGGAGTTGTGGAGCTGCGAAAAGTCATTGGGCTGTTGCCACGTCTCAGTCAAACAGAAAAAGTCAAACTTATGGTCTGTGAGGAGATTCTGGACGAAATGTCCCTTTTTCGTAAGCGAGCGGATGTTGACATTTCTTAACAATGTTCTTCACATAACCCTGTTGCTTTACTACACTTCTGCCCATCCATGAATACAGTTGGGTCTATTATTTGTTGGGCAAAGATCGTTTTAATAATATTGCCTTTCTAAACCACTGCAGATGGATTTTAAAGCAAACAGTCAATACGGGATTAATGTTCAGACAGCTTTCATTCAAGGAGTTTTACAGAAGTACTGCATTAACTTTTTAGGAGTCACAGCCATTTACATACATTTTCAGAGGTTCAAAAATGTAGATAATGGGCTCACAGGTAGTTTCATCAGCCCCATCTACAGTTGGAGCTATGTAAGTAAAACTAAATTGAACTGAATGCCCACCACCCCTAGCACAGTTGATGGTCATTTTTAACAGCTCACTGAATCAATTGCCACTATTATAACAGTGCAAAATGTCAGTCTAAATCTAAAGTGCATGATGGTATAATTATTTCTGTGATTAAGAAAAGCAGCTTTGCACCATCTAACTCAAGAACTCTTGAAAATATACATTTTCAAGGTCTGAAAGTCCTCTCTCAAGGCCTGATGAAACCAAGATGAACTTAACAAATTGAGAGGAACATAAAAGTACGGGCATGGAGAGAACTCCTTCATGATCTTTAACATACTGGATTACCCATGACTGCCGCTAGTATTTACTGATTCAGTTCAGCTTTATTTACAAAGTCATATTATAAAGGAAAGACTACAATAATAAAGAGAAAAACCCAACAATCAAACAACCACCTTTGTGCAAGTAGTTTAGAACCTGCTCAGGTTCAGATTCAAAACTGATTGGACAGCACTTCACAGTGCTAATAAATAATGACCAACACTGTATTGCAAAGGTAGCCCAAGGATATATTTAGGATCAAGTCTGTCACATCATCTCAACCCAGTAGAATACACAGCACCCTCATCAAGGTGATATTACACAAACTAAAAACTTCTTACATAGTTATAGATGTACTGTAAGTCTGTTGTGACTGTGGAGAAGAATGAGTAGTGAAGTTGCTTTACTGTGGCTTTGGTAGGTATTAATGCTGGCTGTTGTTAATCAGTGGACTTACATAAGAGTGGATCCATGTATTTGGCTCTAATCTCTGACTTCAGCTATTCTTAGATGCGTCCAGCTGACTTTTCATTTGACCCACAATGTTATAAAAGAAGTTGTAAAAGTGAAGTTATAAAACATATGGTTAAAAGTAGTGTCAGTTCTGTAACATGCAGTTAAAATGTATTGTTTAGATTTCTTTTGTTGGTCTACAATTATGAAAACGTTATGGAATAATGAGTGTCTATTAATATAAAGTGTATTAGACTGGACCTTCTTTATACATTTTATAACTGCCCTAATTACATTCAGTTTCTAGATCACTAAAATGCGAATTACCTTGACCATTGATCAAGGCCATGAGTACCATTCACAGAAGGTTGGGGAATGGCTGCAATCACAGCATTGTAAGATGTTGAAAGATGACTCCCGCTTCCATTCAGAGATTGAGAGATGGTCTTTCCCTTTTCATCTGTCCCCGCTCAAACCAGCTTCCCTCCCTGTCCCATGTGTACATCCTCATCGTTGTAAGAGTACACTGTAGGTGTAGATGGACTGTAGAGTCCTGGCCTGACGAGTTGTCTCTTTTGTGTTGTTGGCACTAACAACCATGCTACATTAAAAGTGACTTAAATCCCCTTTCTTAACTATTCTGGTGCTCAATTTCAGCTTTAGTTTGTCATCTTGATTATACCTAAAAAAATAAATGCACTGAGTTGTTGACGTGTGATTGGCTGATTAGATAAGCACTTTGAGTTCTCAGGTGGGATAGAAAAGCACTATCCTAGGAACTTGTCCATTTAACATACTGTATGTGTGTTAATAAGCAGCTGAACAGATGTATCTAATAAAGTGGCTGTATTATGAGTATATATAAAAGGCAAATAACCATATTTGTTTTTTTATTAATTTAATATACTTTGAAAAATATAAGTCTTGAAAGTAAGTCTTTGTAGGTGGCATAGATGTCCATCTGATCACATAACTTGTTAATCAAATGTCTTGTATTAAACAAAAACAAAGACTCATGTACTTTTAGACCCATCTATAAAAGTAAATATTCTATTGAAATTATTAATAGTACCTTCAGTTATTTGTCTAAAAGTGGGGAGTAGTTTACATATTTATGTATCATACCTGTTCTGTGCAAAGCCTGAAGCCACTTTTTATTAGTGAGAAACTAGGACAAACAAGATAGCGCTAGAAAACACAAAACTTAAGGCTAATTAATACAGAGAACAAATAAAAAACCAGAATATGAAAATCTGTTAATTCCAATTCAATCCATTTAGATACATTTAGATACATTTGAGGTCAATTCAATAGTCAGTCATCATTTTCTGTTGCATCCTCACCCTCCCTGACACACACACACACACACACAGAGCAGCTTACATTTGCTCAGTAAATATTAAACCTTTTGATGTGATATTCTTGAGTTTAGACATTTAAAAACATGATTGAGGTCTTGAAGTGATTCAGAGTATGTGAGCTTTGTTATTTATTCTGAATTCTCCTGACCATAAATCTGCTTTTCTTATATCAGTCATTTTGTTTCTAATGTTTATTTAATAGATACTCAAAATGTTTTACACGCATTTTAATTTGTCCTAAAACATTCCGTATTATCATTCTCCTTAATCTTTCGGCTGAGCATGTACGTCATCATGCTTTGCTGGCATTTTTCATATTTAGCAATGTACTGTTTGTGTTTTTCCCATGAAATGCAGATTAAATGTGACACTTCTGCATCGTTGTGTGATTCAGCTTTCAACAGTTCTGCACTTTGGCTTTCAGGAAAATTGTGTTTTAGCAGCTTCAACAATTTTCCCAAATATTTCAACAATTCAGCTCAAGTCATTCAGCTTTTAGCAATTCACACTGCATTTTCTTTAGTAAATGCATTCTCTAGTTTCTTTATATTTTGCTAGGAAAATGCTAAATGTGTCCAGCTGTCAACTGAAACATATACAAACATGTAAATACAATGTACAAAGCAAAGCAGAGTTTTTACAATTCTAATGGACCTGAAGGTCAATATTCGGCATCAACACTATTGTTCGTCAACACATCTGAAATCTCTTAGGCAAGCTTTCTTGAAATTTCTTTTAATAGTTTTCAAATTTTCAGCTAATTACTCTTGAGGATGTGTAAGTGTAGACACAACACTGGTTGTTATATGTTAGTCTGGCTCCTTAAAAACAACATATGAAGAAACAAGGGTTTATTCATACATTTTTCATAGTTTCATTGTATCTAGTTTTCCATATTGTTTATAATTTGTATGTGAGCATTTCCTCTGTAGTTGTGAAAATCATTGGGCTAAATTGTAAGAACCAATCCATTAATTATTTAGCATTTAGTTTCATTACTTATTGGTTAACAAAAGCTTGACTGACTGACTGACTTTTGTCATTCCTTCTATACACCAACACTGTACATTACAACAAAAATACCTGCCTGGCTCTGAATACAGCAGGAAAGGTACAAGCTGCAGAATCTTGCTGTTCTGGTACGAATGCTGCAGAACCTCTTCCGAGATGTCAGGAGAGAGAACAGACCATGTTGGGGATGAGAGGGTTTCTGTAGGATTTTGTTTGCTCTGGTCAGATAGCGTTTCTGCAGAACGTCCTGGATGGGGGAACGTGAACACACATTGATCTTCTCTGCTGTCCCCACCCTCTCTACAGATTTCCAGTTTGTGGCACTGCGAGCTCCCAAGCAAACAGATATGCACATAGAAAGTGTTAAGGATAGGAGAGGGTGGGTGAGCTCTCCTCAACCGCTGCAAAGAAGTGCAGGCGATGCAGAACTGTCTTAGGAAGAGCTCTGATCTGCATCACTGAGTGTCTGTTTTCTGTACTTCCAGGAACTTGGTGCTACAGACCATTTCCACTGTTGCACTATTGTTTAGAAGTGGTGTGTGCTGGCTTTACATATTAATGTAAATGTATATGTTTAAATGCCCTTAAAGACATTTAGCATTAAGCAGATCTGTGGGCTAATTAGCTGTTCTTATTGAAACTAGCACATTTTAATGTCTACAGTGAGTTAATGCCATCTGCTAAGATGTAGAAATTATGTATAAAGTTTTTTTGTTTTGTTTTTTTGACAGTGACTACAAAAGGTATTGATTTTTTTTTTTCAGGACTTTAAAGCTGCTTAGATACTTCTCTCAATCCACATGGTGTTCCAATCCTCATAGTTGATTACTCTGTTCATCAGTTACCCACCATAACACTATTTCCTTTTGACATTTTGTGTAGCTCCTGTTTAAGTATGATTTGGTGAAGTATGACATTGTGAAAGATGAACCAGTGAAAGATCAGTATGGTTTCTGCGCGCGAGTGGACAAGGGTAAGGTTGGAATACAAATTCATTTCTTATTCTTCCCTTTTAAACTTGAACGTTTTGAACAAGTATTTGTATTGATTTTGAACTTCTGTTATTCTCAGGTGAGATGGGGCTTTTACTTTCCAAGGTCAGCGCTATTAGCCCATTCTTTGGCTACGCTGGAAGCAAGGAACTGACTGAAAAGAAGCTGATGAGAAATGTGTTTGTCAAGGGTGATGCCTACTTTAACACAGGCGATCTCATGGCGGAAGACCATGAGGGCTTCATTTTCTTTAGAGACCGAGTCGGAGACACATTCAGGTACTTGGATAAGATGTTTACGATGTTCTTAGATTTGATTTGCATACATTTTCTATATAGACTTCTATGTAGCCTCTGGTAAAAGACCTGAGCTTGAAGGATCAAGAGCATATGGTCTTGATCCTTCAAGCTCGTGTCCTTCGAGCTCGGGTCTTCTACCAGAGGCCTGGGAGCTTGAGGGTCCTGTACAGTATCTTTGTTGCTTCTACGACTACGCTCTTCTGGACAGAGATCTTGGATGTTGGTCCTGGGATCTGTTGAAGCCACTTGCCCAGCTTGGGAGTCATTGCCATAAGTGCTCTGATTGCCACAGTGGCCTTTACGCTCCACCTCTTCTTGAGTTTCCCTCTCAGCCCTTGACACTTCTTGCGCCTCTCGAAAGTGTAGCTAGCTTATTACTCTGTATAGCTACATCTATCACTACAGCTATCTTCCTCCACCGTTTCAATGTTGGTTAGTCATCATCAGTTTGTCTGTCTGGAAGTCCCACAGGATCTTAGCTCAGTCATTCTGAATGGGGGCATGTCCCATTTAGCCTTGGGAGTTACTAGGCGCAGATGTTCCTGTGTATTATGCAAGCAACCTGGTTATGGCATTCCATGTATGCCCTGTCTGCTAGCATCTTGCACCCTGCTGTTAGGTGCTAGATTGTGGCATCAGTGGCATCTTTGCACAGCTTGCAACTGCAGTCTTCCCGGGTGTGGTAGACCCCAGCCTGTATGGATCGTGTGCTCAGAGCTTGTTCCTGCGCTGCCACGATTAGTGTCTTTCAGTCCAGCTTTGTCCAGCCACTGGTAGGATTTCTGGATGTCAGCCACTTGGTCTATCTGATGATGGTATATCCTCGAACAGGACAGTCAGGCCTTCCGTTAGCCAGATGCTCAGTGACTGCAGTCAGTAGATCAGCTGCTGCTTTCAGTGATGGTCGCAGCAGGGACTGTTGGATGCTGCATGCACATCTTCTAGTAGACCTTCAAAGGGTTCTTCACATAGTTCTGGTATTTGGCCACTAGGGGTTCAGTTTTCCAGCTTAGCCATGATCCTATTGCTCAGGTCAGCTGTTCTTACACTCAGTGCCTTCAACACACCAGGTGTATTTTTGGGCTTGGTGCCCAATCGTGAGTACTACAGCCAAAAGAAATGTCCTGGCTCCCTCTTCCCATAGCATTTGTGTCGTACCTCATCATTGTCCAATTGTGATACCAGTTGCTTCTGAATGTCGGAACACTGAGCTACCAGTTGTTTTGCCGTCAGTCTAGATGTTGGGTATTGAGGATTCCATAGGTCCCACATCCTCTTCATGTAACCACTTTTGCTGGGATTACTTGCATAGTAGTGTTCCAACAGCTTAGAAAAAAGTGCTTGTGTGAATTAGTGAATGAGGTAAGTTGTGTAAAAAGCTTTGAGTGCTTAGAGTAAATAAGAGCTATATAAGAAGTCCATTTAACAGCCCCTGTTCTCATCCCTTGCTCACTTGTACCTGCTTTTTCCAGTAGCCCACTGCTTATCTGTATGTCCTGGTTCCTCAATTTGTGACACAGACCTTATCAATCCAGGTGACGTCTGAGCCACTATGGCTTCAGTTATCCCTCTCTCTTGTTTCTATCATGAGGTAGGCTTGGTTTTCTTGTTCACTCGTGAACTTGAACTCCTCTGCTTGGGGCAGTAACTTGTCATTGGCCAGTGTGGTCAGTCCACTTCTTTTCTAGTTAAGACTTGAAGGCAAGCTGTAGGTCATTTGATGAAGCCACCTGAACCACATTATGAGAAAAAAGCAGATGTGAGATCTTGAGAACAACAGAGTGTAAATCATCCACTATTTGGCTACCTTTAGCTTTTAAAAAAATATGAACAGAATCAGTGACAAGGCCCTGGCAACTCCTACGAGAGATCAGTTTACCCTTGGGAAAGACTTGCCAAAGGCCCACACTGAATAAGGATTAAACAAAAAATCAAAAAATTAAAAAGGACAGATGCCAGCAGTAACACAGGTTGTTACCATATGAGTGTAAAGCCTGGTCTGACACAGACTATGCTTCTACCAATTAATTTTCCCCCCCCCCAATTTCAGGTGGAAGGGTGAAAATGTAGCCACGACAGAGGTGACAGAGATTCTTGGGCTGGTAGATTTTATCCAAGAAGTCAACGTGTATGGAGTGCAAGTACCAGGTATCATGTCGCCATGCTTAATTATTAATGCAGTTACTAAGACTGTGAGAACTTGCAGTATAGATGTTTTCTTTTTTTAAATATCCACAATATCTACTTTACCAAGTGCTACATTTTTGCTGTCCTTAGCCAATTAAACACAAGCAGGATGTCCATGTGGCATCAGTGAAAAACAGTATCCCTTAACATTGATCCATGTTGTTCACAGGACACGAGGGCAGAGGAGGAATGGCATCAATCATTGTAAGACCGGGCTTCATATTTGATGGAAAGAAGCTGTTTGAGCATGTAGTGAGGGATCTACCAGGATACGCTCGTCCACTTTTCATAAGGCTTCAGGTAAAATATGTTACTAAAATCAGTTTAAACATCCTGCTACTCTGAAGTAACTCAGATTGTTTTTTCCTCTCAGGAGGTCATGGAAACGACAAGTACCTTCAAACAGCAAAAGTTCCATCTGGTGCAGAGTGGTTTCAACCCCTCAAAAGTCACTGATCCTCTCTATGTGTTGGACTACAAGCAAAAGAGCTACATTCCTCTGACAGACACGATCTACCAGAGCATCAGTGCTGGAGAGCACAAGCTATAGAACTCACAAGTATGAGTGTGACTATACAGTTTTAAATAGTGCACAAGAGTTTGAAAATGTTTAATGAATATTAAACATCTGACACATAATATGAACCTGAATGTGTTACTATGTCACAGCAATCCAATGACTAAGCCTAATGAAGTACTTCAAATGGAAAACTAGAAAAGATCTTCAGATCTTTTGGATTTGATGACAATGTAGATATTAGTAGTAATAATAAATGCAATTTTGGAAGAATTCAGACAATAAATTATACCTTTTTACATCATTCTGTGTGTAATTCTGGTCAGATTTTTCCCCAGTCATATCTCACTGTGACTGCACCCTCTTTTTCATGGAACTCCTCAACCGGATTTTCTGTCAGAAAATGTAGAAAATGACTACTGTCATTGTTTTGGAAGCACATTTTTTTGATGGATAGGATTTTTAAGCTCACTGACAAATATACTAGATTTCCTCAGCTCTTGTTTTGCCAGTTGGTTGAGTTTAGTTAGTGCTGTCCGCTTTAATCTTGTTAAAATGATGTTAACGCCATAACTGCATTAACTCAGCAAACCTCCATTAACGAGTTACCGGCAGATGGCCCCGTGCATGGGGCTGGACAGCGTCAACGTGTTAACGAGCTAACCGCGCTAACGCGTTGACGCTGTGCTGCCCCGTCCTATTGCAGTAATCCAGAATATTCCAGAATCAACACAATGAAGTTACCTGTCTCTCTATGTCTATGCCCATACACATTTCTTCTGCATTTCTGTATAGATCAACCTGTAGATGTCCCTGGTCATGGCCTGAACATGAACAGTCAATTTATGTTTTTCTTACCAGGGCTGCAGTTCATGTGCGAAAAGAAATGCTTAATTATAGTGAGTTAATAACACTCTACAAGCTGGTGGAGCATTGTTGTTTGTCTTCGATCTCATTAGACAACAGTGTAGCAGTGATAACCTGAGCCTGTCACTCCCTTACCTCAGCAAAGTGATCGCATAAACAATCAAATAAGCTCTTTCACATTTTCTTTTTGTGATGCAGTTCATGCCATAGCCACTGGGTGTCAGCACATTGCATGACTCACAGAAAGACCTGGAAGCTGGTCCACTCTAAGAGAGTTAGCAGCTCTCTAAACTAGATAAGGCAACAATTTAATATGGTTTATTGTAACTTCTGGGTAATATTTTGAATATTTGTGGCAGGCATGAGACAAGGGCTCAGTTGAACTGGGCAGAGTGGAGAGAGTGTGGACCCAAATACAGATGGTGACAGACTTAAAATGAAAGTGAGCATTTATGACGGCCAAGAAAAATACAAACAAATGCAAAGAACAGAATGACTAAACTAGAAAAACCTAAACTGGAAAAAACTTTAAAACACGATATCAGAAAAAACTGTCACATGATATCAAACAGAAGCTGTCAATTCAGCTCTTCAGTGTGTGCAATCATAATGAAGCAGTTCATTCTAAGTTGTAGATTTGAGCTGCGCTTCATATTTTTGGCCACCAGATGTCACCAAAGATGACTGTGTTGAAAAGCTTTGCGTAATGAACCGTTTTTCAATACAAGCTTCAGTGCTTCAGAAAGCGCCATTTGGCCAACAGTAGAGACATGGAACACGGAAAAATTCAGCAAGTGATGCACAGATAATCCGGCAACAAACAGAGGAAGACAAAAAGGCTTAAATACACAGATGGGAAACAAGGGAATGAGACACAGGAGGAGAGCACAGCTGGGAGAAATTACACATAACGAGACGGGAAGGAAGCAAAGCTGGAAACATTAGCAAAGGACACAAGACTATCAAAGTAAAACAGGAAACGAGACATTCACAAAGACAGACTTGAAACTGAGACATGGAGATGTGACTTGACTGCAAAACACGGGGGATGCATGAACCTGGAGGAACCTAGACTAAACCAACACTAAACATAGCTTTTAGTTCATGAATAGTTTTGGTACAGTAAATATTTTTAACTGTCTAAAGCAGTGTTACAGCAAGTGCAGCGCACATAAATGAGTGGACAGGATGATGGACACCGGTAAGAGCAGAGGAGGGGAGCTCTGTGTTTATATTAGAAACAACTGGTGTCACTGGAGTATGTAACAGTTAAGTGTTGCCAGTTCTATCTGCAATGAGAGTTTACAGTTGTCATAAAGGCTCCTGTTCTTACTTAACCCTGGATGCTAACATCACAGCAGCTTTGGACTACTTGCTAAATACTATTAGTAAAGTCAAAGGAGCTTGCAAAGAAAAGTGTCTGGACTTCTTTAAATTACTTGAAGACGTTTCACCTCTCATCCGAGAAGCTTCTTCAGTTCTAAGGTCAAATGGTGGAGAGTCCCAGATATAAACCTAGTGGGAGTTTCCCCCCACAGAGGGACAAAAGGACCCCCCTGATGATCCTCTAATCGCCTGAGCCAAGGTGTGAAACTGGGTGTGGGTCCCAATCAGCCAGAGTTTCGGGTGTGTTCGTTGTTAAACCTGGCCCCACCTTATCATGCGAATTCCTGAGATCAGATGGCCCAGGATGTGAGTGGGCGTTAAGGCGTCTGGGAAGGGATCTCAAAACTGGATTATAGATGGCAGAGAGTTGGTGTCGTAAACCCCCGCCTCTGTTCAAAGATGGTCGCTCACAGTGGACATAGATGGCTTCTTTCACTCCTCTTTCAAACCATCTGTCCTCTCTGTCCAAAATGTGAATCTGACCTCAGGAATTCGCATGATAAGGTGGGGCCAGGTTTCACAATGAACACACCCGAAACTCTGGGTGATTGGGACCCACACCCAGTTTCACACCGTGGCTCAGGCGATTAGAGGATCATCAGGGGGTCCTTTTGTCCCTCTGTGGGGGGTTACTCCCACTAGGTTTATATCTGGGACTCTCCACCATTTGACCTTAGAACTGAAGAAGCTTCTCGGATGAGAGGTGAAATGTCTTCAAGCAACTTAAAGAAGTCCAGACGCTTTTCTTTGCAAGCTCCTTTGACTACGATGACCTGGATGACTGAGAACCTTCACAGACATACTATTAGTAAACAACAGAGGGCCGATCCCGACAGTTTTTGTAATGGGTGATGACAAAAGAGTCTTTTTTTTAAAACTCCCTTGCCCAAATTTTATTAGCATATCCATCAAGGAAACAACACAGTTGACCACAATAATAGTAACACTGGTTTCAAGGCTTCACCTCTCTCCCATCTCGGACTATTTGAACAGATCTCTGTTTTTTATTCCAACATACAGACAAGTTATTAACATGGTTAAACCACTCACTAGAACAATACAAGTGTGACCAGTGCAGACTTTTGAACAACTTCATGACTTCATGACCAACCGGACTATATTCAATGTGGACTGTCAGAAGTCTGCAAGACATGGCTTATCACCAAAACTAATCATACAGAAGTACGGTACTGAGACTCACACGAGTGAGCTTCATTCAATGAGCTCCTTCATCTTTCTGCTGTTAAGGGTCAGATTCTTTTGTCCCCCAACAAGAATCTAGATTTTCCACTTCTTTCCTGTAAGCCTTGATGTCATTTGAAAACTTCACAATTTATTTGATTCATGTAGTTGTAAATGAACAGTGACTAGAGGAGTGAATTGACTATGCAGCCTTGTGGTACCCTCATACTAAACATCAAGGCAGAGGAAATGTGGCTATCTAACCTAACAGACTGGAGTCTGTTGGTTGGAAATCCCAGAGTTAAGTTGCAAAGTGAAGTGCTGATGCCCAGATGTGTGGCCATCAGCTTGGATGGTACAACGATGAGAAGTCCACAAACAGCGTTCAGAGAGTAGTGTCCAGAACTTTAGTTTTATCCAGATGTGTCAGTGTGAAGTGCAGGATGGAGGCATTGGCATCCTTTGATAAAAATGTGTTGTTTGAACTGTGTTACTTATTAAATTTCACAACTGAATGACTTGAAGGCGGTTGGTGCCGTGGCTCCAGAGACCAGCTATGTGCTAATAGTCTGACACCGCTTTGAGAGGTCACACTGACACTTAATGCCCAGGTTTTCTTCCACCCCGACACTGAAAACCACTCTTAGTATTGCACTTCATTACTGTATTCCAGTGTTTTGTACAACTATAGTTTGTCTTATGCTCTTGAATGACAAGGGGTTGTTTTTGTATTTGTTTTTTGTTTTGTTTTTTTGTTTGGGGGGGGGAGGGGGGCAAAATAAGGTGCTAAAAATACAGATTAAAAATCACTAGCGATGGCTGCTGTCAATACCAGCATGTATGTATAAATATATTATAAATATATATATTTTATTCATTTTGAAATAGTCACTGTTAGAAAAAACACTTTTTTTCCATCATAAATTTTCACGTTCTTCCCATCAGGTTGATGCAGTGAGCTCTGATATGTTACTTGTTAGTAATGCTGTTAAATGCTGGGTTTTACATCTGCTCAGAGTGTGTATGGAAAAATATTTTCACCTGCATGATGTTTGTAATGGCAACCCACTTGTTTTTTGTGTAGCAGAGCATCTCGGCAGAAAGCGACAGGTAAAACTCAATAGCAGCTGAATTTGTTAATTAGATATCAGAGAAACACAGTGTGCCATTTTCTTGAAGGATGATCAAAGAGTCTTGTAGATTGTTCCAAAATAAAAATCAATGTTTTTTTTTTTTATTATGAATAAAAAATTTTTAGAATAAAGTCCTAAAACAACTCATGTTTAAAATAATTTCTCCATGCTCCAAACTGCATCCCGATTGGCCATATAGTTAAAACTACAATAAAGTAAGTCCAAAACTTCTGCATCTCATTTTTTTGTACTGTTGATCACATCATCCCCGATCCGCTCAATCTGATTTAAGAGAAATACAGAAAAGCAGAATGAATCCTACATCAGACAGCATTCCTTGATCAACAGTTTAGCGACTTGCCTCTTCATTTATGAGACATTTAAGGAGTGTTATTAAAAGAAGAGGGGATGATAAACACTCATAAACACAATCCTGTCTCAACTTTTTTTGAGATTTGTTGTGTTGCGTTCAACACTTGTTTTATTTGCATTTTTGGAATTGGAACTCTAAATTCCAGTTCCAGTCCAAATGACTCTCGCTCCTAACTTTTCGACCTTCTTCACTAACAAACCCCAGCTATCGTGACCCGATTTTTTTATGTTATTTATTTATTCATTTGGGGGACGGGGCTTAAATTCTGACTTTCCATTGAAGTGTTAATGTTATTAATGCTTTGTTTTGTTTTTTACTATAGTTGTGATGGTACCTGAGTCGTCGATGTCTGTTTCCTGTTTTATTGTGATAGTCTCTTACCCTGTGTAGATGTTTAGTTTTGCTTCCCCTGTTTCATTAGACAGATTTGTTCCAGCTGCGTTTCCACCTGTTGCCCATCCTCTCGTCATCCTGCATATTAAACCCCTTAGTATTTCTATGTTACCGGTCACATTGTCTCATGTTTAGCGTAGTTCTGATTTACTGGTGATCTCTTTAAAAAGAGATCAAAGGGGGAATTGTGAGATTATCCTATCCTATGTCTATAATCGAAATTAGTGAATCATTATACTGCTGTAAGCCACACCATACTCCTTATTATAGAGAGTATTAGTTTGTAGCTGTAGTTCTAGTTTGCATTATGCTTCTGAATTACAAAAGAATGTGAAAATCATTAGATTCATTAGATAGGTTTGTATTATCCTATACTGTTGATTTACTGTGAGTGAGTTACACTGTTTCGTGACATTTCATACTGCTGAGTTAAGAAGAGAATACTGTGTGCAGAGAGCACAAAGCACATTCAACAAGAGCTTCACCCCCTTGTTGGAAGCAGATAGGCAGGGAGCCAAGGTCATAACGCAGGCTCACTGAGAGTTAGAGGGTACGTAAGTTTAGGCTTTTTATGACTATGTGGGGGCCACTAGAGGCTACAAGAGCTTGAGTAACCCTCCACCAGTTGGAGATTTGCTGTGTCCCTCTGCATGCATGTCTCCCCATCTGGATGGTTTATGCTCATAAAGTGTTGAATTGTATGGAATAAATGATAGTTGATTGAGCATTTATACACCAAGTATTGTCCTTCCTTCAGCCCAAAGATCGAAAGAATTGGGAGGTTTTAACACTGGTTTGTAGTGATTTTGATGCAGGTGCTATTCACACATCTGTAACAAGGACTAAGTGCTACCCCTTTGAAAGAGCTAAGAGTTTTACTTGGCTATAATGGTTAATTCTGGAGATAACATGACACAGCCATGCTTTTGTCTGTAGAAATCCTTGCTGTAAAATACTTGGGGATAAGACCGAGTTCTAACAATGTAGTCAATTTCTGACATTCTAAACTGCCTTAGTTGATGGGATAAAAGTAAAGAGTGAGACCACATGAAATGACCCTATTCTTTCATCTGGATTCAACGTAAGTTTGCAGACGTTATTGGTGAATCCTGCAACTGAAGGATAAAGGTCACTTGTTAAAGGATGTCAGTGGTCACATTTTTGGACCAAAAGATAGATAGTTTGAAAGAGGAGTAAAAGAGGCCATTACAAATAAACATTATTGGACAGAGGTGGTGGCTTACGACACCAGCTATCAGCCACCTACAATGGAGTTTTTAGATCTCTTCCCAGGCGCCTCAACCCCCACTCACATCTTGCAAGAGGGGACCTCAATAGAGTGAGGCAAGGTATTACAGTGGTTTTACAAAAAACCTCTTTTCACACTTTGGCTCATGTGTTGACACACATGATTGATGGTGCATCAACAACCCTCTTAAAGGATCCCCCCCCCCCCAGGGTTTAATTACCTGGTGCTCTCCACCTTTAGGTTTAAGAAATTAAAAAGTCAAGTGTCTTTCTTTCCAAGTTCCTTTGTTTATGTCTAACTAATATCACACGAGTTTGCAAAATACAAGCCAGCTTGAACTGTTGTTTAATAATTTCAAACACAAATACAAACACGCTTACACTTATCTCACCATCCACGCAATATATTTCCAGCTCTAACTTAATTAACCACAGCTAGAGCTACATTCATTTCAAACCTGTAAATTATTGACATGATACGTCCCAGATTACAAAAGTTAAATATTGCATGTATTTATGTTAAACATGAAATGTCTGTTGACATTAGTCTACTAAACAGACTAAAAATGTACTCTAGACATGACATTTTACACTTAACATGACAATGACATTAGTCTGTGGACATTTTTAAAAATGTCATGTTTATATAGAATATTGACATTTATTTCCCTCCACATAAACATACATGACGGGGCTTAACAGTCACCTTTCCATGAATAAGTTGAGTGTGTTTGGCATATAAAGTAAGGCTGTCCTCACTGAACGTCACACTACCCTGTTAACTGAAAGGCCACAAATATAGACAAAATAAACCAAACACTGATGATATATTATACTCCACCACTCCAGCTTGAAAGTTATGGTAACATTACTCATCCATCAAACAGTGTAGATGAAATAAACAAATTACTCTTCAAGTATTACATTTCTTGTTTCTTCTTGTATACTCTAAAATAATGTTTGAACACCAGGGTGTGGCTTTAAAGAAAAGAAACGATTAGAGACACAGAAAGACATCATAAATACAAATAATGATGAACAGACAGATTTAGTAAAATGTTTTATTAGAATTTAGTAAAACAAAACAGGAAATGAGTACTTAACAACTACCACAACAAAACAGGAAACGGCAAAAAAATGAAAGGAAACATTTTTACAAGTGGAAATTTCAAAATACAAGTTCAAATTGTTATTCACATTCTCATTTTTTATTCTACGAGCTCTCACACTTTGCAACATATTTACCTTCAAACTCCTGGCCACTCCAGGGCAGTTCTGTCCATAGCCTCCCGGATGGCCTACCAGCTGGCTCCTTGATTTGGTTTGTTTCCATCGCTGGCCACCAAGCCAGCCTCCTGACTTGCTTTGCTTCTGCTACTGGCCTCCAGGCAGACCCTCTAAACTGCAGTGTTCCTAGTGCTTACAACAAGGTAAGGCTGAACCCTAGAACAGTGTCTTGTATATGCTTTTATTTCTTTGCTTAAATGACCTTCATTGGCATGTTTTACTGGAGTTATTCTATCCATCCATCTCCTACTTATAACTCAATCTAACACTGAACTATGTCTACATACCTAAATACTGCTATTATGTGATTGGCTGATTAGATACCTGCGTTAGTGAGCAGCTAAATTAGAACATTTTTGCTCTGCTTACAACTATTTCATAAAGTATGTATTGGACAAAATTAGAGAAAACGCCATCACACATTTTGGACATAATATGAAGAGAATCTTGTTCTTTCCCCAAACTCCCGTGTTGTGTCTTCTCCCAGTGTTTGTGCTCTCCACTCCCGTGTCTCAGCACTCCCCGTGCTGGGTGCTGTCTGGCACTCCACACCTCTCGTGGAGTCTCACGCAATGTCTCACCACACTCTCAATTAGCTCCTCCGACGAGCCCTGATCAGCAGCAGGTGTGTGGTTTCGGGTGTGGCCAGTCCCCTAGCAGGGCCACACCCACCAGGCCTGAAGGTGCCTGTAGACGAGTGCTCAGACACACAGCCACCCACACACACATATGTACAATCATAGAATACATAAGTAACATAAGTCTATAACTGACATGAAATGGCTCATTATTTTACTATTAATTATCACAAGCTGTTGGTTCATTCTCTTGATTTATATTTCACTGAAAGTATATTACTGAGACTAAGTTGCAACACTTTTTTTAACTACAAGTTGTGTCACTGCCCACACCCACGTCAGAATAGGCTGCTTGTGGATTGTTGATGTAAAAATAATGCTCACTCATGAGTAGCTACTAAGTAAGGTGACGACAGACTTGCCCTCAGTCCTCTCTGTAACAGAAACAACAGCTCCTTAACCAGAGAGGAGATGTTTGTTGTTACACAAATAAGAATTATTTACATACTAAATAACACTGTGTGTTCCCATTGTGATGTCAAATGTTCATCATCATCATCATCATTATCATCATCATCTTTATTTATAAAGCACTTTAAAACAACCACAGCTGACTCAAAGTGCTGTACATTGGAACTAAATAATAAAATTACATAAGATATAAATATAAAATATAAAATAATTAATTAGTTTGTTAGTTTCTGTGTAATTGTGATGAAATTACTTATTATGACTCACAAAAGCCAAAGAATAAAAATGGGTCTTAAGACGTGTTTTAAAAGTGGGCAATGAAGGGGCCTCTCTAATGCGCAAGGGCAAGTTATTCCATAATTTAGAAGAAGCTCAGACAGGTAAGGCTCAGCAAGATTGTGAAAGCATTCAGAAACAAACATAAAAAATTTAAAATTCTAAAAAAAGAAAAAAAAAGAAAAACTCTAAAAGACATAGGTAGTCAGTGCAGCCGGCCAGCACAGAGGTTATATGCTCTCTTTTACAACCTGCTTTTAACCTGCTGCAGACGTGAGAGCAACAACTGACTGACCCCTACAAAAAGTGAGTTACAGTAGTCCAGACGGGAAGAAATAAAAGCATGGACCACTCTTTCAAAGTGCTCCCTGGAAAGAAAAGAATTCACTCTTGCCAGATGCCTTAAATGATAAAAGCTGGACTTCTGCACTGCTCTAATTTTCTTTCCAATTAAAAATCACTGTCAATTTAAAACCAAGGTCAGTAATAACAGGTTTAAAATAAACTTCCAGGGGTCCCAAGTCAACAGAGGAGGACTCACAGGGACCATCAGGTCTAAACACCAAGACCTCTGTTTTCTTTTCATTAAAATTAAAAAGGTTTAAAGCCAACCAAGCTTTAATGTCTAGACATGTCAAGAGAGGTCTTATGGAGATGCCAACCTTCTGCTTTAGTGGCAAATACATTTGGCAGTCATCAGCATAACAATGAAAAGAGATCCCACGCCTTCTAAGGATGGAGCCCAGAGACAATAAATACAGTAAAAAGAGCAGTGGCCCTAAAATTGAAGAATTAGATGATTCGGAACTGAGAAGGCTGTCAGAGAAAGTTCTATTTGCCACAAAAGACCTAAACCAATTAAATTCAGTGCCACCAATATCCACTAGATCATCTAATCGAGATATTAGATGCTGTGGTCTACTGTGTCAAAGGCAGAAGTTAGGTCAAGCAAGACCAGAACAATGTGGTTATCAGACTCACATGCCAGAAGGATGTCATTAAAGACCCTTAATAATGCAGATTCTGTGCTATGAAGTGTTTTTAAACCTGACTGAAAAATCTTAAGGATGCCATTATTATCTAGAAAATCTTTCAGCTGACAAAAAACAGTTTTCTCTAAAACCTTGGAAAGTAAAGGTAGCTTGGAAATAGGCCTATAATTAGCTAAAACTGTGTGAACAAGACCAGGTTTCTTAAGCAGTGGCTGCACTACTGCATGTTTCAAGGTTGCAGGAACCACACAAGAGGACAGACTACTGTTAATAATGGCAGGGACAGAATGACCTATACTAGGAAAAATTTCTTTGAAAAATTGTGGAGGGATAGGATCCCGGGGGGAACCTGCGGGCTTAATATGGCGAATCACATCCTCTAAATTGGAGACAGTCACAAGCTCAAACTCAGTAAAAACAGCCTTAGGCTGCCTGGTTTTTAACTATTTGTGATTAATTAAATCACTACAAACCACTCAGCAGACAGATCACAGGTAATGAAGTACTGGTTAGTATTGTTTGTTCTATCTTTAGCTACCTGAGGTTACAGGTGACTTTTTTTTAAATTAATTAATGTTGTCTTGAAAAGGACAAGTTCTACATAACTGTAACAGTATCTATACACTTTTGTTTCTTTTCTTTCTTTCTTTTTTAAGTCAAATATAAGAAGCTACAAAAAATGTTACTTAACTTGACATTACAAAAAGGATTTTTGTTAAAATCTCTAAAAGAATCTCAGAGATTCCAAGAAGGCCAGGTACCCTGAACTGTCATTCTGTGCATAAGCGCAGATGACAGTGAGGACCCCTTCCCTGACCAAAAGGTGCAGAAAGGTGATGTTCAATGTAGCAGTTGTCAGTCTTGGTAACCAGGGATCGGTTTGCCAAGGTCTCTGTCTTTTGCTGCCACCCAGCAAACGCTGCACCTAAGCGCTTCGGTGCCTCTGGCGGCTGGTGAGCCTACAGGAGGGTGTGCCCAGCCAGGCCCCATGGCCTAAGATATGGCCATCAGGTGCTCACTGGCCGCCCTCCCCGGGCCTGGCTCTAGGACGGGGCCCTGGTAACCCTATCCTGGGCAGGGTGAACTGTTCCCTTGGTCTTGTACTCATAAGGGTCTTCTGAAATACTTACTCTAGTCCCTCACTCAGGACCAATTTGGCATGAGAGATCCTACCATGGGGCAAAATCTGCCCGACAGGTGAGGGCAGTCAGCTGGAAAGCTGAGGACGCTTGGAGAACATCAGTGCCGAATCAGAAGCACTGTGTGCATAAACACTAAAGAAAAAGCAATCAGATCACTGTGTGAGTCCCTATGTGTTCACAAATGCTTATATTAATGAGTGTATTAATGGGGCAAGTTGTATAAAGCGCTTTGAGTGCTCAGGTAACCCATGGGGCCTGGCCACCAGGCGCTATTCCTTGGGCACGATGGAGCAAGGTCTGGATCCAGGGCGGGGCCCCAGTAACCCTATCCCAGGCAGGATGAACTGCTCCCCTGATGTTACACTCATGTTTATCTTCTGAATCACTCTTTGTCTGGTCCCTCACCCAGGATGAATTTAGGATCCCTGGGACACACAAATCCCTTCACCACAAAAACGGTAGCAATTCATGGAGGGGATAATCATTTTAATCGAATCCATTTTTAACATACTGCTATTAGCCCTGTGCAACTTATGTTAATGCCCTAATAAATAAAAATGAAAAAAGGCACTCGCTTGACACTTCAAGCAAAATGGTTTTTAACCAGAAATTAATGGTAGAATACTGTATGTTGAGAAATAAGGGTTGAAATGTGATGAAATGTTCACAGACAGATGTGTTATATGAAGAGTTCATTACTTCTTACCCTAATTACCACTACGGACTATTGTATATTAAAATAATAAATCTAAAATGTACTGATAACTTATAAAATATTATTCAAATAGTTTAAAAAACCCTCAAAGGTAGCTTAAGAGATATGGAACAAGAAAGGAAGGAGGCACACAGACTGCTTATGTATTCACTGAGAGTTCTGTGCTATGCGTCTGCATAAATGCAGAGAAAACTCAAAATGTTTTGGGACATGAAGGGTTTGGGCCACGCTGGGTACAATACACCGCTAAAGGGCAAACGTTATCCCATCCACATACTACAGTGAGATAGGCAATGTACAACAGACAAAACCTATACTTGTGAAGTCGTAGATGGAGCTTTGACAAAGACAAACGGACAAACAGACAAACAGCAGCACATATAGTGGTGCAGTTACGTCCTTCCCCGCCCGTCCCCAAATCCCCTCCCCTCTTCTCCGATCTCACAGGGGTCAAACAACGTCACGCCTACTCTTTGGGTATTGTCATATGTTCTCGCGACATTACCTTCCCTCTTAAAAAGGAACGCGATCACTGACACCTCGCGAGGTTCTTGTTAGTCGTTGTCCGCCCTCTGGCGATGCCGTCTGAAGTGTGTAAAATAGCAGCAAGGAAATCTCTGGGAGTCTAGGAGGAGCTACGGCAAGGTCGATATCAGCATCGTTTTCAGGGCAGCAGAAGGACCATAAGTGGCTGGGATCTAGTGCTGTGTCCCCGAGCGAGGGACGATAAATTGTGAGTTTTGGGATTTATCACCGTGGAAGAAGAAGTAGGAGAGCGACGGAAAGTTTACAATCTGTAGTCTTGTTCCGACCGTGCTAACAAGCTACCCTCACTACTCCTCCTTTCCTCGCCGCTATCCTGCGCCTTTTCTAACCAGTCAGAGCAGCGAGTTCATTTTTCCTGTAAATAGGAAGACGCTTTGTAACGGGTGGCAACCGGGTTTTTGCTCGCATCCATTATATTGTGTGGCCGAGTAAAGCGTTTGATCCACACGCTTTCCACGTTCATCTCTGTTTGCTGTACCATGTCAGCACCATCCTCTGCGTCTTCCGCTCCGGCGGAGAACTCTGCGACGGACCATGATTTTCTAGCCCCGGATGCGGGGCAGAAGCCACCCGGTCCGACGCCCAGTCAAAGCCGTTTCCAAGTGGACCTCGTGGCTGAGGCTGCGGGCGCCGCCGATGATAAGACTCCGAGCTCCGACGCCTCTGCCGCTGCCCCAGATGCTCCGAGTAGCAATCCAGCTGTCAGCGGTGAGGAAGCTAAAGGCCGGTTTCGGGTGGTGAACTTTGCGGATCCGACTGGGGTAGGCAGCGTGGACTCTCCGGAGGCAGCGCCGACTGAGGGAATGCAGAACGGAGACACGGTGATGAGCGAGACTAGCTTACATTCGTCGACTGGGGGGCAACATCACTATCACTATGACACGCACACCAATACCTATTACTTGAGAACTTTTGGTCACAATACCATCGATGCCGTGCCCAACATCGATTTCTACCGGCAGACAGCAGCACCGCTGGGGGAGAAACTCACCAGACCCACCCTGTCGGAGCTGCACGATGAGCTGGACAAGGTAAGACCACTCGCATCACCCGAAACTACTGGTTGAATCATATAGAAATCAGACTACAACTTATCTTATTATAATGGGAATTAACCCCAACTGTCAGAGTGTTCACCTTATGTATTTACAATCTCCGTTTATTGTCTTTAAACCATCACATGCCGCTCTACGTGTGTTATTGGTAGATGGGAACCTCTGCTTTTCCCGTGTACTCCATCTAGGTCACAGCAGTCCTGTCAGATAAAGTTGTTTTTGTTGTTGTGGTGTTTGTTTTTGTTTTTCTTCTTCGGACAGATGCTCTGTAAGATGTTCAGGTCAAACTGACTGAACCCAGACTACCGCTGTGTTTGCTGGTTTGTGTCACTGTTTACGTTATTAAGAAACAAACATTATATCTAAAGAACATGGCAGATGTTTCCCTTGTAAATGACAGTCACACTGAAAGCACTTTCGTGTTGCTAGTATTAATTCATTTTTAAGTAAAAACTTTATTTCTGAACTGTGGTGGTGTTTCCCCCCTTTTCCTCTAACTGGCCCGGAGTAGCCTGTTATTGTCAAGGTTATATTCTGATAAACTTCAAAGTGACTGTTGGCAGCAGTACCCTGACGAACTGATTTTCACTAACCACAATGAACTCCAACACGGACCCAAGCTTGTATGACAAAGCCCAGGTTCTCAGTGTTTCAAATACATTTTTCCAAAAAAATATCCACTTCAGTTTCATCCATATTGCTCATCTTGTATTGCGTCCATAGCTTAACAGAACATTTGTATGCTGTGTTTTGCTCTGGTGAGAAGTCACCTTGCTTACTGGGTCAGGTTAGATTGTTGGATGTTGCGATAAAGGAAAACGGAATTCTTACACTTTTATTGCGTGTAGAAGTTCTTTATTTACTACAAAGTGTTTCGAGACAACTTTTGTTATAAACTGGCGTGGTCTAAAGAAAATTGCATTAACTTTATGCTGTCTTTCAGCGCAAACCAGTGTCATCACATTTGCAAGTCAAGAATTGTTACTTGGTGCCGAATTACTGGCACCAAATCAAGTCTGTTGACACGAGACTTGATTTTCCGGTATATCATTCAAAACTAAAGCAGGACGCCTTTGTCAATGCCTGCCCACTCCAGTCGATTGTATACCTTATGAAACTTAATGAAAAGTAAAGTCTGTTCTGATCGCTCTTTTTTTTTTATTTTTATTTTTTTTTATTTTTTTTTATTTTTTAAAATATATATATCTAAACATCAAGTAGTTAGTGTTGAAAAGCTGGTTTTGTTTTTTTCAACTAGAACAGGGCTTCTATTGTCTTCCCCAGTCAGGCTATATTGAGACTTTATGGCAAATATTTAGTAGGCAAGTATGTTTCAACACCACAGAATTACAGCTGCTAGCAGATATGCATGATCAGCTGATGGACAATGGAATTTAATTAGCTGCTGTGGTTGGCTGATATTCATACAAGCTGCACTCTTTGGCTCAGTAGATTGGAAATAGCCTTTGAACATTAAATATCATGGGGTTTCTTTTAGTTTGAAGGTCATGGTCACCTTGGTGCTACTACTTTATCATGTCTGTCACTGAGTGTTTTGCAGTGTTTGTGTGGCACGCCCAGATCGAAATGTGGAATGGAAATTCCACCAATTGATTGTTGCTTCTGGTTGTTTTTCATGGCAATCAATGAGTCCTCTTATAAAGTTGGTAAAGTGTCTATGTGAAAGCTGAACACATTGGCTTTATGTAATTGACTGTGGCAGTAAACTCCACTGAGAGT
The DNA here is from genome assembly GCF_018398535.1 of Haplochromis burtoni. Lineage (NCBI taxonomy): Eukaryota > Metazoa > Chordata > Actinopteri > Cichliformes > Cichlidae > Haplochromis > Haplochromis burtoni. The sequence continues at coordinate 982,261 of NW_024582474.1, forward strand.
CTTGAGCCTCTAGTGACATGGGCCGTCAGGAACAGGCAGGTAAGTAAGTGTTGCCGTCCTGTAATGTTGAGCTCCAAAACAGCACCTTCAATAGCGCTGCGCTATGGGTCCATATTGAAGAGCCGGAAGGGAAACTGTGACAGGGAAGATTTTATTCAGTCCAGAGCAGCAGAGCATAAACACACTGTGCTTAAATATTGATGTCGCACTCAGTGCTGCTGAAGTTTGACATTAGACTGGAATATTGTACATAAAATACTGCTCTCTATACTTTTAGAGTAGCTGGGACAGTAGTTAAGGATAAGTTCAGTCTTAACTCGAGTCTTAATGGCATTTTTGCCGCAATACTTGCAAAATGTGCACAGTTTCTTTCATGTCCTCTTATTGCTCCTGGATTTTAATGTGCTGAATCCAAAAACAACAGTTTAAAAAAAACTATGGATAAGCTATTTAGTTTAATTTTACACCTATGCACTTTGTTTAGATGATTTTCAACCATACATTGTGAGCATAGAGATATATCTCTATCTGTATATGGTAGGTGAATTATTGTGATGTGACGCTTTCTTAATTTTGTAACAAGATTTAAAAAAAAAAAAAAAAAAAAAAGAGAGATAAAGAACACTTGATGCCAACCATTATATTGGAAAGCACAGCTGGATTGTTCCACATCAAATCTCAAAAGATTTTCCCGAATTTATTCAGAGGTAGGCCAAGTCAGGATGTGGGTGTGGGATGCTGTGACACTGAGACATGCACAGTTAATCAGTTAGATCTGACGTCTCGTGATGATGCCAGATATGAATAAGTGATTGAACATGTGATCCACATGTTTATTCATGTTAGTTTCATCACTTGACCACACATCTTTTTTTTATTTTTTAAATAGATGTTTACACAACTAAACAAAAGTAATTCAACAATGTCATGCACAAATGGAGGATGTGCAAAGGTGTCAAATTCTGAGTCGCAGTACCTTCCACAACATATCTGAAAAGAATTTATTTTTTTAAAGCTTATTATAATAAGCTTTAAAAAAAAATCTGTAGCCTTATTTTGCATCATCAGATTTGTTGCTACGGAGAAGGTCAAAGTAAGACCAAGTAAGAGTAGAGGTCAAAAGTTCAAATATCCTGCAATTTAGGCATATTATGTACATGTTATAATGATGTTGTATTATAATTAAATTATATTATGATAGTATACTGTGTGTGTAGGTATGTGTGAGGTCTTAAAGACCTCTTAGTACAATCCCATATGGAAAAGAAATAGTAAAAACTTATATGTGATTACTCATGAAAGTGGCCACTTTCTCATTACTTCCATATATTGTTTTAGTAAGTATCCAAAACATATAAGTTTCATTATATAATTTTTCAAGGGATCTTATATCTGTTTTCACTCTTATATGCTTTTCATACAAGTTTCACACAAGACAGATACAAACTTTATAAGATTTATATATCTTTTCCATATGGGATATCACACCGATAGAAAACTGTTGTCAGACTGCTTGCTTACAGGATATTTAGAAGTAGAATGGCAGGCAGAACCTTTAACTTTCAGTTCAATTTAATTAAATAATCAGCTGCATTATTTAGTATTTTGTGATTGGTATTGTTATAGTTGTCAAAGGCTTGTTTGCCCGGTGGCCTTGTTAATTGGGTAAGTGTGACGGCATTGTAGTGCATCGGTTAAGACGGTTTAGTCAGAACAAAAAAGGTTCCAAGTTACCGTTTGCTACTAGGCTGGGTGCTTTCTGCGAGGAGTTTGCATGTTCTTAAGGTGGATAAAATGCTTAAGGGGTTACAGTTAAGTGCTGCTGTTTTGTCAGTCTATATGGATATGAAATGTGGGATTGTAAGTTGTTGACTAGTAGAGAGGTACATATTGTAAAAGTGCCTGCTGCTTTCAGGGGACGTTGCAGGGTCAATTTGCACAATGGAACCCTTGTTTAAGTCTTACAAGCTTTTTTTTTTTTTTTTTTTTTTCCCCTTTTGAAGCAAATCCCTCCTGTGTTTCTAGTACCTCACAGCCCTGCAGATTGTACAGGCTGTATACAGAAACAGGAAGCGAAGGACCCCCTGGGCTTTTAGTCTGTCATTTGACAAGCAGTGGAGTCCTTTTGTCTCAGAATCAGCCATAGATGATGGTCTTACAGCTGTAGTAACAATCTCGCTCACTGGCTCGCACACGTGCACACCCTCTCTGTGTCTCTTTCTCACAGAGCCTTTTGGCAACTGCGTGAGAGAGAAAGAGCTTTTTGTCTGCAGAGGACCTGGCTTCTTCCTTATTCCCGTGTGCGTCACATAGACCCTGATGTCAGAAATAGCACAATGACCCCACCCCCTTGTGAGACGCAAGTACAGTAATTAAGCTGAGAGTAAAACAATAGCGGTATTAGCAGTAGCTGTGCGTATTCCATTGAATTTATTTTGGCGGTAATGTATCTGTGAGAATATGTAACTATTGATGCTTTAGTTTAGATATAATAAAACAGTCCTTGAAAAACAAGCAAGTGCTGCAAAACCATCCTATTATATATACTTCTATACTTCTTATCATGACTCTCAAACTTTTGTCAGTCTCTATACTGCTTATATTGTCCTTATAGGTTGCAAATAATTTATTATGTAACTTCACCCTGTCAGTTGATACTTGTGTTTGAACCAATGTGTTTTACAGTGCTGTCACAGAAACTGTAGCGTTACTCTGAGACGCGCTAATAAGAGTTTTCTTAGTGTCTGTTTAGACATTAGTTCCATGTTTAACTAGCCAATCAGGACATGAATTGTTTTTTGACATTAACAAAAAATGTGGGTTCCAGTTTACTTTCTAAGATACCTCAATCACCCCAGCTCTGTTGGAGTGCAACAAAATTCCACTCTTTTTTTTCCCCCCCTCTTTTCAGAGGAGTGGAATTTTTTTCCCTTCAAGGATCAGAACAGAATTGACCTTCATAACCACATTTCCTGTTGTCTGCAGTTTCTGCTCGGCGTATTACAACAGCTTGACTGGCCACTCCCAACACATAAGTTTAGCACTTCACAAAGCCCATACCCCACCTTGATTTGGGGACTCACTAGCAGCATGAGAGGTGAATTTTAATGTCGGGAAAAGGGGAAATGGTTTGAAAAATGGCTCCCTGTTAAATCCAGACTCGAATATAAAATTCTCCTCGCATACCAGGGTCTTGTATAATCAGGCCCCATCTTATCTTTGTGACCTTATAGTACTGTATCGCCACAATAGAGGACTTCACTGTCAGACTGATGGCTTTCTTGTGGTTCCTAGGATATTTAAAAGCACTATAGGAGGCAGAAACTTTAGCTTTCAGGCCCCTCTTCTGTGGAACCAGCTCCCAGCTTGGATTCGGGAGACAGACATCCTCTGTACTTTTAATATTAGGCTGATCTGGACTACTCATCGTCTAATTAATTCAATTCATTTCACAACAGTCACCTCAAGACACTTAATTATTCATTAGAACGCTCTGTCATTGTCGGGAATGCCATACAAGTGTGTGGGCGCCATAGAAACTATTGAGTACCTTTTTTTTTTTTTTTTCTTCTTTTTTTTGAAGTTGTTGCAATGAAATTCCAGCAAAAAGGACTAGCCCCCACGTCATTTTTTTTTTCACTTCAATTTTCAGGGTGTCTTTGATGTTCTCTGTTCGTTGATAATTCATACACATTACAAATTTGCACACCCAGATACGTCTGTGTTGCAAGTATCAGTTATATGTGGAGATGTGCCATAGCAAGGCAACTTGAATTTTTTATGAGTCTCTTAATAATTCATTATTAGTCTGATCTATCCATTCGGGAAATGAGATTTTTCAAAAAAAAAAAAAATGCCTTGACAAACAAGCTGATGCCGTGTACTTTGACATCATTGTCATCAGAACAACCCTGCTGTTTGGTCTCACATTACATCTCCAGTTAGTCTCGTGTCTGACAGGAAATTAATGCTGCTTCCTGTTTTCTTCAATAATCTGCTCAGAAAACAGCAAGGGTCATAACTTTTCATTCACCTTGAATTGGGGACAGTTGGACAAAAAGAGCTTTGTGAGTTAACGTGTCATATTTCTAGAGAGGGGACATGTGCATGTTGTTCAGAAGGAAACAATTTGATGAAAAGGTCAAAGATGTTTAGAGGTCAACTTCATGTGCTTGCAGCCTCTCCCTTTGCTTACTTAGAGCTTGTTTCACAAGGAGAAAAATCTTATTCCCTTGATCATGGTTAGCATCATGGAAAATTGGCAAACATCCCTTTTATATCAAGTGTTTACAAATTGTCCCTTGTGTGTGCACATGCAAGCCGTATGGCAGGATGTGCCCACAGTTGGACTAATTAGCATTCTATTGCAAGATTCAACTACTCGTGGTAGCCTAGTTCCATGCACAGATGTACACAAAGCCCATGTGGTGCACAGTTAGTCATCAGTAGTGCAAAAATAAGCAAAATTGTTCAGAGTGTGAGTGTCTATGCAAGTCTGAATGTTTAAGAAATGTGATGTGAAATGATAATTTTGTTTCAAAAAGAACAGCTTTTTGAAAATGTAGCATATATAAAAAGTGTTTTATGTTAACACTAAGGATCTGGTTACCCAGGACAGCTAGCTGGTTAGCAGTGACAGAACAAGTGTCTATAGCTCAAGCAGTTCTCTACTAATCGGAAGTTTGAAAGAGCAAGAAGGTCCTGAGTTCAACTCCATCATCTGGCTGGGGCTTTTCTGTGTGGAGCTTACATGTTCTCCCTGTGTTTCCATGGGTTCTCTCTGGGTACGCTGGAGATCTTATTTTATAATACATATCTTTATTATTGCTCAACCCTGCACAGACCAAGTGACTTGTCAGTGGCCGCTCACGAGGTCACTAGCTAACTATCAACCAGTGGATAACTCTTCCAGTGGATAACATACCGATACTTACACTCTAAACTGCTAAGCAGCTCTTATCAAAGCTTCTCTGTTTGTGGGACTCTACCTCACTCGTCACCTCTTTTACACTCACACCAGAGTTAAATAGTAATTTGACACAATTGGGAAAACAAAAGTCTCTGCACTGTGAGGACAGGCCATTTTGATTCCGTCAGCGGCCCTCAGCAGACAGCGGAAAATCCAACACTGGGAGCGTTTCAGGACCGTAAAAGAATAATGAACTGAGTTGTGGGAGGTTTCTCCAAACAATGGTGAGATGTCTGAGGGAGTGGACATATGATCGGCCCTCTCGGCCAATGATCATTGTGCAAGGAGGACTGTCAGCCTGAGCATTCATCAGCATCAATCAGACTCAGAAGATGCTTACCACTGTATAATATGTATAGTATGTGGAACAGAGCGTACCTGTGAACAGAGCTATGGAGATATCCTTAAGTCTTAAATGACTAACAAGCAATGCGGTCTTTCGGTTAGTATTTAGGTATGAACACAAAGCCACCAGTGCAAATAAAAGATGAAAACCAGCACAATGAAACTTTAAACGGCAATTGCAGCCTGACATCAGTTTGTTACCTGTTGAAGTTCAGCAGCAGCTGGCTTCACCGCAAATGACGACTTTCTTTATCACAGTGTTTGGCTGGGGTCAGCATTCATTCATCTTTAACATCACTCAGAGTTCTTTGCTAGCTTAGTGTCAGTATACTGTACATGCAGGTGCTTGCGAACACCGGAAGTTGTGTTAACAGTGTAATCATTTTTTTCTTTTTTTTTTCTTCTTCTTCCTGGAGCAGTCTCCACTTTTTATTGCAGGATGACAGCGCAATGGCAAACATTGCGCTGTCATCCTGCAATAAAGCTAAAAATAATGTCCATATCCAAACTGTAGATTGCGTCAATCTTTTCTTCCTGCAGCACACAGTTTGTACAGATATCGATGTTTTTAAAAAATTGCATCAAGTTTGGGGTGATGAATTACAAACTGTGGTCGGAATAGAAACGGATGCACAATACTGCAACAGAAATGCAGGTCTCTACATGCATCTCTACAGACAGCATGCTAACACATTACCACAATAATTCTAAACTATCACTTTAAAGTCTCTTTAGGTTGGTTTTCGTCTTTGTTTTGTGTTGTTGGTTTTGTATTTATACGTAAAAGCTGAAGGCTCATATGTCTGTCCTCATTAGAATAGGGATTTGTGTTGGGTTGTTGAACTGTAGCCTCAGTTCTCTTTCAAACCTCACTTTGTATCTCATTATGACTAATCATGGAAGCTCCACCACCACCACGTCTATCCAACACAGACAAACGCGCCAAGGACACAGGGATCCAGTAGAGCTGGGTGATATAAGATTTTTTTCATATCACAATATGTTTTTTTTTCATTTCAGGCGATAACGATATCTATCACGATATAAGCCAAATAACTAG
>NW_024582474.1:990323-995597 GCF_018398535.1 Haplochromis burtoni
AAAAAGGGGACAAGAGAGCCGAGGCCTATCGCAATAGTTTAACTTTTCCTCGATAGAAAGGTTAATTTCGCAATACTTATCGTTCTATCGCCCAGCTCTAGGATCCAGTGACCCCTTTATAATAGCTCCTGGGCCCTTCTTGCTTTTTTTCCTTGCAAAGATCATAAGAGCTTTTCAGTGGTTCTAGACCAGGATATTTTACTTAACTATTTACTGACACAGCTGTCAAGGTAGTCCACGAATGTGGGTTTTTCTGATTTCAGGAATATCTATTATGCTGTAATGATACATTTTTGTTGAGGAAATATATTCTTCTTGGAGAAGTTGATGCATTGCTGCATACCCACATGTTATAAAACTAGCTAGTCCCACGATTTGGGAGGAGATGTGTATTGCTGCTGATCTCATTTTCTGGGTCTCTAGGGGTGCAATACAGTGGCCACGCTATGGGCATGGCCATTGCAGGGGAGCGATCTCTGTGACTCAGTCTCTCCAGCCTGCCTTGCCAGGATAAGCAGGTTATTATTGATTCTCTGTACCAGCCATAATGGCCTAGGGGATCGTTTGAGAAGGTAAAAACTTCTATGCAGTGCGAAAACAACCGGAGGAAGATGCAGGTTAAGGCTTTTGACCTCTGTCTTCCCCATAAACCCATGCCACACCAACCATTGCCTACCCGGGCTTTGTGGATATGCCAGTAAGGGAGTGTAATATAGGCTTCAGAGGTCCTACTTCCCAGCTGCCTGAGTAGCAGGGTCTGTAGATTGCCTACAAATGGGGAAAAAGTCTTCTGTTGCTGCCACACCTGCTGCTGCTTGACTCCTCACTCCTCTAACCTCTCCAAGTACTTATTAACTGTTCCCTTCTTCTCTCAAGAAATGGAGAGAGTCAGACACTTTCTCAGGTTCTAATCTAAGCTGTGTAATGGCCATCTTTGTTCTATCCATATACACAGTCAAGGAGGAGCACAGGTTCCTTCAGTGCCCCCTTTCAGTGGTGTGGTGTTTTCAGTGTCTGCTCTCCAAAGCCAATGAGCTGGGAGCGGGACTTGGACTCTTCATCATATTTAGAATATTTTATGTATGCACTTACAGTAAAGAGGAAGCAGAGGAAAAACACACAGGTACTGTTACGCAGCCTATCTGGCCTAGGTTTCGGCACCAGTGACATCTCCCATTCAGAGTATAGAATATCTAGGCCTCAAACTTTCTTTTCAGGCCTTTCTGTAGTGAGGTGCTCAGGGACTGTTGAGGATGTGGGATTTTCAGGGTTGGGTGTCCTCCCTGGGACGTGAACTCAGCCATATAGTGAGAATTTCCCTGAATGTTTACTGGCTCTAAGTCACTGGAGAGACTCTACAGTGTTCATTATTGGTGTTCCCTTTGGTACAGTTATTACGAGGCAAAACTCTGACAACAGATGGTTTGTTGACGGGGTGGGGGCTGTTTTCATGGGGGAGGCTCCAGGCCCCTTAGGGTCCGTTGTGCGTAAATATAAATTACCTGGAGCTGACTGCAGTTTTTCTGGCTTTGAGGTTTGTTTGTTTTTTCTGCTGCTTTTGACAATTTGTCCTGTCTTGGTCTGGACAGACAATACAATGGCAACACATATAAATGGTCATGGAGCCACTCGCTCTGTGACTTTGCAAAGTCACAACCTGATAGCACATATCATGTCATTAAGTGGGACACACATTCCCGGTGTTTTGAACATCAATTTGGCTCTGCTCTCCTGAGGGGAAACTACAGGGTGTTGACACTCCATCCAGAAATAGTCCACCACCTGTGGGAGAGGTTTGGCCAGGCGTCCGCAGATCTGTTCACATCATGCAAAAAAATCACAATGACCTCTGTTCTTTTCAGTAGTGACGGAGCAGTGACGGTCTATGATTTTAATAGCTCCTTACTGGCATAGCCATGGATGGCGGGGCTAGCCTATCTGCTTAGTAGCGAGCCCTTGCACAGGGACCTGGTGTTTCAGTAGCATGGCTAGATTTTTCATCCACATTCATATTGCGTTATTTTTGTGTCGCTATTCTGAGCGCACGTAAAAAAATTGCAGGTGCAAGTGTTGCATTTTGAGAAGAAATTTATTTTGAGCGAAAAAAAGCTAAATTTGACTGAACAAAATTCATTGCTGCGTGCAAAAAATGTATTTCAGTGTTTGCTATTATCCACACACACGCACAATAGCAGCTCTTCTCGCTCAGTTTTTGCATTTGCGCTTGCGCTCTCAACATTTCTGCCTGTGCGCGCTGAACTCTTTCTGTACACAGTTATATTTGTGCCACAAAACCAGCCAATCACAGACTTGGATGAAAAAAATCTGATTAGCTGTTTTGGTCTCCAATCAGCTCGAAATGACGAAATGTAATATCCCAGAATCCATTTGGTCCAAAACTCAAACAAAGCAGTGGCGGAGGAACACAGAGTGGCGGAGTTTGAAATATTACTCTTTCTGGGTCACAAAATAAACTTTTAAAAATGTTTTCATGCGAGAATGTAGCTGTGTGAACTTCAAATATCTGCTCAATTTATCAAGACATCACATATTTGCATAAGTGCTTTAACGTTTTCGGAGACGCCTGTTACCCACCAGCTGACCGCATAGCTGGACTGGCCATTGGGTATACCAGGCATTTGCCCGTCGGGGCCGATGGTGATTTTTCATTTATGTTTGTTTGTTTGTTTTTTGTAACGGTATAAAAAGTGAAAGGTGGTGGATTAGCCACTTGGTCATGATCAATTCTGGGCTGGACCAATTACAATACATCCGTATTGAGGTGAAAAGGAACGCGATTTGTCCCGGACTTCAGCTAGAATGAAAAATAGACACAAAGCTGGAGTCATTCTGTGTTTTTTGCTGCACAGCTGCCTCTTCTCTCATTCTCTCCCTCCCTCTCCTGTTGCCACTTCAATCATGAAACTGATCAATGAGCAGCTGATTGGCTTTTCTGCCACAAGTCCCATCTCTCTTGTTTGTTTATCGCCCACTTTGCGCCAGATTGGAGCTGATTGGAGATCAAAACAGCCAATCAGATTTTTTTTTTTTTTTAATCCAAGTCTGTGATTGGCTGGTTTTGTGACACAAATATAACGGTGTACAGAAAGAGTTGAACGCGCACAGGCAGAAATGTTGAGAGCGCAAGCAACACATTGACGAGCAAGCGCAAATGCAAAAACAGAGCTGAGAGGGGCTGCTTGTTGGTGTGTGTGTGTGTGTGTGTGTGTGTGATGGATAATAGCAAACACTGAAATACATTTTTTTTTTTCTGGTTTTTTTTTTCGGTTTTTTTTATTGGTTTTATAGTCATAAGTTTTTGAATCTATTTTTTATTCTTACATGTGTTAGGGAAAATATTCTAAAACACTTCTTCAGTAAAGACTCAGAGAAGAGAAACACACAGAATTCTTGCTAGCAAGGGCAGTCTCAGAGACTCGCACTAAGAAACTGCCCCAATCTTTATTTATACTTCTTTGTGTGTGTGTGTGTGTGTGTGTGTGTTGATCAAAGGGTCATATCAACATGAAAGCACAAAAGGAAACATCCTTGGTCAGGAAGAGGGTAATCTCCCCCTCACCCTAGATGGTTCACCCTAGATAACACAGTGAGGAAGTCAAGCAGTTAAAGCACTTAGACTAGAACAGACGTAACTACGTTAATCCTGCCGTAAAACAATAAGACAAGGTATAAGGTCTCATGCTCCCAGGACGTGGGGGTGCATCCTAGTGTGGAATACACACAAAGCCTTTGCAGCCTGTTAAAGATCACACACAATTGATTATATGCCTCTAAGTATACATGGTTGAATATTTCCTAATACAAATAACTACATGCAGTATTCTCCCATATACAAACTTATATCACTAAAAGATTATACTGACTACTAAATACAATTTTCTATTGACAGCAATGAATTTTGATCACTCAAATTTAGCTTTTATTCGCTCAAAATAAATTTCTTCTCAAAATGCAACACTTGCACCTGCAAAATTATTATTATTTTTTTTTTACGTGCGCTCAGAATAGTGGCACAAAAATAACGCCATACATTCAGAGCAGGCTGAATTTAAAAGTATCTGGGCTCCCTCTGATAGTGATTGAGAGCATTTGGAGTGCAAGAACTCTTTTGCCACATGCTCACTTTATGATGGCAAATGTTGTGTATTTGAAAAAGAGTGCACAGCTAGCAATATGATTCCTTATCAGTTCTCTTTTCTAGATAAGGAGGGAACATTTTCCACTATTGAAGTGTATTTAGCTGCAGTTTCAGCAAGTCATGTTGGCTTTGGTAATGCACCAGTTGGCCAGCATTCTCTGATAAGGAGATTTGTGAATGATGTCCACAGACTGAGGCCTACTATTAAGCAACTCACTCAAGCCTTGGAGTGAGTTGTCTTAAAGGCTCTTTCACTCAAAACTGTCGTATTCCTCGGTTTGTCATCATTGAAAAGGATGTGTGAGTTGCATGCTTTATCGTTATACATTATGTCTGCAATTTTTCCCCAACTATAGTAAGAAGACCCTGCCCCCTAATGTTGCCTTTGTGCCTAACGTTAGGGAATTTGCGTTACGCATTTATCTAGGCGGTACTAAGGGGTTTATGAGAAGCAACTAGCTCTTTGTGGGCTTCCTCTAATACTGGCAAGCTGTGTCGCACCAGCCAGGTAATAAAGGCTATTGTGATGGCAATATCACAGCACAATCCCCTACTTTCATGGACATGTGGAAGAAATACCCCGTAGCCCCACAACAAGGAAGTATTCTAAAAGGGTTGGGGGACACTGTGTCCTTGAAGTGATTGGTCTGTCTTGGACATAGGTGGTGGTGGTGGACCTTCCATCATTGGTCATGACAAGAGGTGCGAGATTCCTCACATTGTTTTCAGAGAACTTGGGTTATGCTAGTAACCACAAGTTCTACATTGTTAACTGGAAATTATGTGACATATCAATTTACAAATGTAACATGCATTATTTTAAAGGAAAGTAATGAGTAATGTATAATTAGGGATGGGTATCGTTTAGGTTTTATCCGATACCGGTGCCAAATCGGTACTTTTGAAACGGTGCCTTTGCTTAAACGGTGCTCAAACCGGTGCTTAAAGAATGGAGAACACAAAATTGGTCCAAAAACCTCTCATGTTCAGCTGGTTCACCAGGCCATCAGACTGCTGAACACGTCATAGACACCTCAGCTTCACTACTGGAACTTTAACATTATGCACTCCATACTGTACAGTAATGCCACTGTTTTGCACATGTCTCAACTCTG
>NW_024582474.1:997527-1040043 GCF_018398535.1 Haplochromis burtoni
ATTGGTCACTTGCAATGTTGATCCTGGAACAACATTTAGTATGATGATCTGGGAACAACACCAACACGAGGATATCAGATCAACCAGCATGTGATACTGCTATCAGCTTCTTCTCCAGCTTTCATTACTGAGCACATGAACACTGTTTCTCCTTTTACTGCTTATATAGGATAAGACATGCTTATAAAAATAATGACCATAAATTCTCTTAGAGCCCAGCTGATGTAGGATTTATTAGACTCATACTGATTTAGCGCTGCCACAATTATTTTGACAGTCGACTAGTCACCGATTATTTTTGTGATTAATCGACTAATCAGATCATGCATCCATTGGACGTAAAACGTACAGCTTATTGCACCAGCATGCATCTGCTCTTATATAACTATCATTAGCTTACAGCTTTAAGTGTTTAAGGTCTGTGCTAACTAAAAATAAAGACAAGATGATAGTTTATTAAATTTTAATAAAATTTGCAGATTGTTTCGGTGAAGTTTAATAAACTCCTTGCTATCTAAAATATAACGGGACACCGGAGTATATTCTCGAGCATCTCACACTTCTGATAATCAGCCGTCTGTTTGACGTTTACTCAGCTGTGTAAAAACTTTAACCTCAGCCAAACCGATTTACTCAGGAACAAATAAAATACTAAAAAAAAGCCAAACAATAACATTTTTAAGTTAGCTAAGTGACTTCTATATGTTTAACCTGAGTAGCGAAAGACGGCGGTGGGTTTGAAAACTATTTGCCGTGAGTCCGGTGTTCTCAGCTGCTCTAGTGAGCCTAGCCCCCGGCTAGCTATCGAGCTAGTGGGTAACAGACGTCTCCGAAAACGTCGGAGCGCTTTTGAAAATATGTGGTGTCTTGATAAACTGAGCAGATATTTGAGGTTTACACAGCTACATTCTCACCTGAAAATATGTTAAACGTTTATTGTGACCCAGAAATAATAATAAGAGTAATGTTAAAACGAACTAGCTGCCGCCATTGTTGTAAACCGAGCTGGGCTGTGCTATGAATTCTGGGACACAGCTACTTCTTCTTCTTCGGGGTTTAACGGCAGCTGGCATCCTTGTACATGCAGTGCTGCCATCTTCTGTTTCAGTTCGTTATTACACTCTTAAATCCTACTACTTATTCCTGCGTCTTTTGTGATCTTACAAAGCTTCAAACGATGCGACGACTATTAAATCAGTCGTCGACGATTTTGATAGTCGTGACTAGTCGACTAATCGTGGCAGCCCTAATGGATATCTAATGAGTTTTAAAAATCCAATAAAAGCAACTTTTTCAGAAAGGGAAAACATTCCATAAAACAAACATAAAAAGATTGTTGTTGCCTTGCATCCACTATCAACTATCTTTCTCTCATCTAAAGTCAGGTTGTGGTGGGTCTATGCTAAGCAAGGTTTTCCAAATGTCTATCTTCCCAGCCACATTCCAGGTCCTCTTCAGTTTCCTAAGCCAGAATTCCTCTAGATTTCTGAGCTCCCCGCCCTGTCTCTAAGGCCGAGAAACTCCTATTCATGACCTTACTCATTACCCAGAGTTCATGGTCATAGATTGACTGATAAAATCAAAAGCTTTGCTTTTGTCTCTCTTCACAACGACAGTCTGGCACAATACCTACATGACCCATGACGCCATACCAATCCACCTGTCCAAGTAAACCTTCCCATCACTTGTGAATAAGATATCAAATTGTATTAACTCCCTTAACTCTGAATGGGCCCTTGTCACCTTTTTAGGCTTTGCCTGACTGAGCTGCACAGTTTATAGTCCGGCTCTGCCTTAAGCTTCCTCCCTAGGCCTGCCTATAGGGCAGGGCTCTGGTAAACATGTTCTGGCCAGAATAAATTGGTGCCTATGTCACATTTTAACGTAGACTAAGCCTACTTTTGAATTCTGATATATATTTAATCTTACATCTTAGGACTTACATCATAAGTCTTAAGAGTGGTGATTTGATGAAGGCTTTTAACTTATACAGTTGGCTTTTCCTAGCATGGGCGATCGATCGTGGCTCAAGGGTTGGCAGTTCGTCTTGTAATCGGAAGGTTGCCGGTTGGAGCCCCGACTCCGACAATCTTGGTCGTTGTGTCCTTGGGCAAGACACTTCACCCGTTGCCTACTGGTGGTGATCAGAGGGCCCAGTGGTGCCAGTGTCCAGCAGCCTCACCTCTGTCAGTGCCCCCAAGGGCAGTTGTGGCTACAATGTAGCTTGCAATCACCAGTGTGTGAATGGGTGGATGACTGAATGTAGTGTTCAGCGCTTTGGGGTCCTTAGGGACTAAGTAAAGCACTACACAAATACAGGCCATTTACCATTTAGCATCCTTTCTGGCTTCAAATAGGCTGGACATTATAGCACATAAGTTGATTTAAGTCTATATTCTGTCTTTTTATGTGGATAGAATAACTGAGAAAGAGTATGTCCAGATTCTTTAACTTCACCTCAAAACAACAAGGCGGTTGAAAATTGCACAACTTGGTGTTCCAGCAGGACAACAATCCCAAACGCACGTCAAATGTGGTTTTGGAATTGCTAAAGTAGGCTGAGTTTTAGAGCTTCCCAAAGCTCTGACTTCAACTCTGTTAGAAATTTGTGGTCTTTGTTTACAGGCTGGTTCTCTGCCATGGAAAAAAAGTCAATTAAATAAAACTCTACCAATTCTTCCAAGAAGAGTGGTCCAGCCACAATTATGTCAGAAGCTTGTTCGTGGCTGCTGAAAGTGTCTGGTTGAAGTGGAGCTTGTTAAGAGACATTTAACACCAGATTTGTGTTTTTAAGTAATCTCTAAGATGGTGAACATCTTTACTGAAATATAGTCTGACCAATGCTAGGTTTCCACAAATTAGTTTTAACTGTAAGTGTACTTGGAATTATTTTTTACCAGTTGAACAATGCAGTATTGTCTTTGCTCAAGTTTGATTGGAACTCTGAGAATGAGTTTGAGATAAACAAACGCTAAACTCTCATTTGTACAAAGAAGTAACAGAAGAAAATGTCTGCAGGGAACATAAGTGAAACCAGCTGGAACTTGTCATTACAGTACGATCTGGAAATAGTTTTTCCACCTTTGTTTTTCACTCAGTATAGTAAGAATCATTCAGTTTTTCCAGTACAAACACAGAAAATGAGTCAAATTGAGGGGGATGGGGCTGCATGTGTGAACAGTTATCAAATGTCTACCATTCATGAATATGATGCTGAATAACTAGTTATGCGTTCTTGAACTTTGACAAGTGTAAATGTGTAAATGAATTTCTTCAATCTGTAGTAGAACAGTAAAGGGCGTTGTTTGTTTCCATTCGTCATGAAGAGTGTCCAGGAAAGAGTCTGACCTCTTTCTACAAACCAGATGCTCTCCTGATTTATGGTGTCCGTAATAGCGCAATGACATAAGCAACATGACCTGATATCACCCATAGTTAGGAATTCAATTTCATATTGCCCAGCTGTTTAAAAATGTGCCCGAAGCAGATTTATTTTACCTTTGGATCTGTTAAGCTGTCCTAATGCCACATAAAGGTATCCTCAACCACTTGTCCAAAAGCCGCAGGTGCATTACTAAATTGCAAATGTGTTGGGGCACATAATGCAGACTTGCGTCAGTAGCTAGTGCTGCGTATCGTCACTGCAGTTTGAAAAGGTTACTGTATTCCTGTGGGATTTGTTATAAAGAACAATAGGTAAGAAAAGAAATGCTTCAAATGAAAGGATCATGTAGAGCTGGTGCTTTGTCATGGCCTGTTTTGTCTTTTTCTCCCCTGGATATGGTGATAATCGTTTGGACTGATTTCAAGGTAGATACTTGGAAATACTAGAGCTGGGCGATATGAGATTTTTTTTCATTTCACGATGTTTTTTTTTTCATTTCAGGCAATAACGATATCTATCACGATATAAGCCAAATAACTATATTTGTAAGATTTAAATGTGCCATTGCTCACAAGTAAAATGTGACATAATCAGCAGCTTGTTTTGATTTAAATATTTATTTCCCATAATAAGTTCAACAGGGCAGATGTACTAAAGAAACATGAGACTTTTTCAGATAAATAAAGGCAAATATTGCAAACTACACAAAAGGCAGAGATTGAGCATGCACCGGTTTATTGCATTTCCAGACTTGCTTTTGGCACAATTTATAGTGCGCGCTACTCTTTTTGTCAGACTTGAAATAGCCGAAATACCTTCACACTACGGAACTTCTATGGCTCTTCCGTTCGACAATCTCTCCGGCATTGGAACCACCATCTATTTTCTCTTCGGTAACCTTCGGTCACGCTCTCGGTTGATTTTTCTCTAATCGGCACGCTCATTTCCTCCGTTACCCGGGCGGCACGGCGGCTGCCTGCTTCCCAAAACAAATACACATGTGCGGCTTGGCACTTGTGATGTACGTAACAAGTCACGTGACGTGACGCTGCGGCTGTGATTGGTTCGGCTCTGCACTATTTAATTTGGATTTCTTCTTCTTCTTCTTCATCTTCATCTTCAAAGTTGTTTCGCAATACATATCGTTATCGTTCTATTGCCCAGCTCTAGGAAATACTATGAAGTGTCATTTCATAATGGACATCCTTCACCATTAACAGATGCTGGCTTTTAAACTGTGTGCTGATAACAAACCTGATGCTCGCTCTTCTCTTTAGCCTGGAGACAGAGCATCCATGATTCCCATAATGCATCTCAAAGTTCTGATAGGTCTCTCCACAGCACAGTTCCATTTTGCCTGGGTCCCTTTTCAACTTTGTTGTACAAGAAATTGTGTCTATAGAGCAATTTCTGTCTACGTTTCACAGATTTTAAAATGGATTGATCCATCATCTTAATACTTTTATAATTCTGGTAAAATAATACACTTATGATAATTCAGATCAGAAGCCTTTAGCCCATCCAGCTGCCATGGCTTGATTGTAGCAGTTTTGCTGAGTCATTGAGGGGATGTTGACAGATGGTCCAAGTGGAGTGATCTTGAGGCCCTCCCTCCCACAGCTCAGCACTGCACGTGCCAAAGGCCCAGCTCACTTGAATAATTTATAACACCTATTTATACAGCCAGTGTAACAGACCCGGTCCACTGACACGTCTCTCTCTGTGCGTTTGTTCATGCGTGTGTTCTCTGCAGTACAGTATCACTTCATATTCCTGTCACAATGCACAGTGGTGTTTTTGTGTAGCCTATTTAAAGAAAACGTTTTAGATGACGTCTAGATAATGAAGTGTAATCTTCACGTGCTTTATCCAAGGTGCACCCTCTGTAACTGACACTAAATGTATTTATTCACTTTGACTGTAGGGAGTCTCTCGCTTGGCTTGTAGCCAACTCGCAACCAGCGTGGCTTCTTCACCTGTCCTTCCTGCACCTTTCTGCTCAGTGAATAGCTACTCTTGTAATAATCTAGTCCGTTTACTGCTCTGGCGACCAGGATTACTGAATTGAAGGCCCAGCTCTGCACTATTGCGAAAAACTCATAGCCAGGCTCCTGTATTCAGTGCAACTGTTGTTAGCATAGCCACCATTAGCTCTCACCCCAGCAGATTGTCCCATCAGCCAGGAAAGCATGAGAGCTGTGTGACTGTGAAGAGGGAGCATAGCTCTAGACATAAAGATCTGGATGGCCTCTAATTACCTGCTGCTAAATTCAGATAAAACTTAGGGCATTGTATTAAACCCTAAAAATCTTAGAAACGTCTGTGTCTAACCAGATTCTTACTCTGGATGGCATTACCTTGACCTCCAGTAACACTGAGGAATGATGGAGTTATTTTTTTACCAGAATATGTGTTTCATTGTGCATATTAAGCAAATATGCAGGACTGCTGTCTGTACTTCTTCTTCTTTTTTTTCTTTTCTTTTTTTGCAATATCTCTAAAAGTGGAACTATCCTGTCTCAGAGTGACACTGAAATACTAGTTCAAGCATTTGTTACTTCTAGGCTGGGCCAGTGTAATTCATTATTATCAGAATGTCCTAAAAACTCCATGAAAAGCCTTCCATTGAAATGAAATACTGCAGCGAGAGTGCTAACGGGGACTAGAAAGAGAGCATATTGGCTTCTCCCACTGGCTCCTCCTTACCTAATTTCACAATTTAAGGAGGACAAAGTTAATAGATTTAGTCCCCCAAAAACATATGTACCTGGAACATACACACCATTATTAGACCATTACCTACAGCTACTTTCAGTACCATTGATATTTATTTAGTCTTTTTCTCCAATTGATCTTTCTGAGTTAACTTCAGTTATTACTTCCTCCAAACTATCAACATGTCTTTTAGACCCCATTCCTACAAGAATATTCAAAGAAATGCTACCATTAATTAATGCTTCAGTCTTAAATCAAACCCATCTCTAATAATCAGCTATGCACCACAGACCTTCAAGCTGTCAGTAGTTAAACGGTTTCTTAAAAGGCCATCTCTTGACCCAGCTGTCTTAGCTAATTATAGGCCAGCCTTCATCTCCAACCTTCCTCCATCTCAAGAATTCTTGAAAGAGTAGTCTCCAAACAGCTTAAAGATCATCTGCAGAGGAATGGCTTATTTGAAGAGTTTCCGTCAGGTTTCAGAGCTCATCACAGCACAGAAACAGCTTTAGTGAAGGTTACACCCAATCTTCTTGGGAGGTGGGGATAGCTCAGTAGGTAGAGTGGTGGCCCCATGATCGGAAGGTCGGGGGTTCGACTCCACTGAACGGCTACCCTGAGGTACCCCTGAGCAAGGTACCGTCCCTACACACTGCTCCCCGGGCGCTGCACTGGTGGCTGCCCACTGCTTCACTGGGTGAATGGGTTAAATGCAGAGGAACTATTTCCCTATGGGGACTAACACGCACACTTTACTTTACTTTACTTTTACTTTTACTTTCTTATGGCCTCTGACAGTGGACTCATCTCTGTGCTTGCCCTTAGTGCAGCATTTGATACTGTTGACCATATCCTTTTAGAGTGATTGGAGCATGCTGTAGGTATTACAGGTACTGCACTGCAGTGGTTTGTATCATATCTATCTAATAGACTCCAATTTGTTCATGTAAATGGAGAGTCCTCTTCACACACTGAGGTTGATTATGGAGTTCCACAGGGTTCAGTGCTAGGACCAATTCTGTTTACATTATACATGCTTCCCTTAGGCAGTATCATCAGAAGACATAGCATACATGTTCACTGCTATGCAGATTCAATTCAATTCAATTTTATTTATATAGCGCCAAATCACAACATAAGTCGCCTCAAGGCGACACCCAACTTGATCAGATCATGCCTTTATGGATGATCTGATAATCCTCGTGTCGGTGTTGTTCCCACATCATCATAATAAACGTTGTTCCAGGTTCAACAACATTTATTATGATGATATGGGAACAACACTGACACAAGGATATGAGATCGTACCAACTTTATCTACCCATGAAGCCAGATAACACACACCAATTAGTTAAACTGCAGGAATGTCTTAAAGACACAAAGACCTGGATGACCTCTAATTTTCTGCTTCTAAATTGAGATAAAACTGAGGTTATTGTATTCGGCCCTGGAAATCTTAGATATCTGGTAATATTGTAATCAGATTCTTACTCTGGATGGCATAACCTTGGCCTACAGTAACACTGAATGGGGACATGCAGTAAAAGCTGTAGTATAAGTTAGTAATGTGCGTTACCACAGATAACATTTTTGCCCCAATACCAAGTAAAATTCAGGTTGGTATTAGTGATACTGATCAGATCCAGATACTCTGTACAAAAACTTGATGTGTTTGGAAAATCAAAATCAAAAGTTGTGTATTTCAAACTGCACCTTCATAATGAATACAAGACATTAGACTCGTTGTTTTTATTGTTTAATTATAAAGAAATATCCTATAAGAAATCAAAAACTTAAGAAGTCATTACCTACATTTTAAAATATTCAATTAACAATCAAAAACAATAGCTCCTGTCCTGCAGCACCAAAGAACTCCACAAGTGACATCTATCAGTGATGACGGTCATCATCAATATACAGCCGTATTTCGCATCTCACTCTGTCAGGCGGAAGAAGTAGTAGTTCCTACCAATCATTTAGACAGTCCCAATAATAGTTACTTTCCACTGTGTTCCCGTTAATCATAAACAAATTTACCGCAAATACTAGTATACGTGCAGAGGGCTGGCTTGCAGATGTCCTTTGTTCTACTTCAGGTTAATAAGAAGGCAATCAATGCAGTTAATATAATACACTGTATACCCAGGGAGGATGCCAGTGGGACACTATTGTGCACAGAAGGGAGCTTCTAGTATTTTTAACGGCTACACAAAGTAAAGAAGGTGACCTGTGTCTGTAAGCCAGTGTTCCTTTTTTTTTAAAATTGCCTTTGATTTAAGCAGGAAATGAAACTCTTGTTATTTCGGAATTTTTTTGCAAGGGTGACCTGGAGAATGTTTTCGATGGCAGGAGAAACCAGAGTGCTGCAAAGAAGCCTGCAAACTGTCAAAAGAAGGACCTTGTCTGGGTTGGAATTTCAGATTGTCTTGCTGCGAGGCATTATTATTAGCAAATGAGCCACTTTTGATGCTGTATAAAATGTGCGAATGCAGCAGTTTAATCTAAAATCTATTAAGTTTGATTAAGAATAGTACAATTACAACAAATGTTCAAACTGAGAAATCTTCATTTTCATGTATTTATTTTCAATTTGGTCCCAACAGTGTGTTTCAACAAATTTTAGACTGGGACACTCAGAATGAACAGAAACGCTCAGAAAGTCCAAACCTTAAAAACAACAAAAACCTTTATTAGAACACATCCCAGAATGACAGAGAAGAAAAATAGTGACCTGCAGTCAGTCTGTTACAAATTGAAAACATTTGGCAGATTGTGAAATGTAAAGGAAGCCACAAACTGTTGAGCAGCTAAAATTTTATTTCAAGGATGAACAGGTAAACATTCCTGTCTAAATTATAGCAATTAGTCTATTCTGTTCCTCATTGCATGTAGTATGTTGTTTAATGTCATGCTGTACAGTGGGAAACATACTCTTGCCTCAGGAACATTTAGAACGCACAAATAAAACTAACTTTAAACACTTTCTCAGTTTTAACTTTTCATGTGCTTTGTTTGCATTTTGTGCTTAAACATCAGATTTAAATAAGGCACCAGCATTTCGCTTTAGATTACGTTTACTTCTACTTGTTGCTGACTTTGATTCAATTTTTTGTGCTTCTAAGGAACCCTTTGAGGATGGCTTTGCCAACGGTGATGAACTTACACCAGCGGAGGAGGCCGCTGCTAAAGAAGCAGCTGAGTCAAAAGGAGTGGTCAAGTTTGGCTGGATTAAGGGGGTGCTGGTAAGTCAAATTTAATTATTACTTTGCTTTGTTACTTGTGTGCAGAGTGAGGAATATGCTGTCTTGCGATTTAAAAACTAAGTATGTCATTCTGTTAAGCCAGTTAACACTGACCTTTAAGTCATTCAAGCACAGAAAAGGCACCTAATCCAGGGGATGAATGAATTTTGTCTACATATAACAGACAACTAAGCAAAGAACCAACTTTAAATCCTGATTTTAGGCCTTCATCAAGGTCAACCCTGACCCTGATGAAGGCCACAAACCGAAACGCATTGGTCAATCAATAAAGTTGTTCCTCCTCTTTTTTTTTTTTTTTTTTTCTCCTCCCCCCTCTTCCCATCCTCTCCACGCACCTTGGAAGCAGGTGAAGTTGTGCCAGAAGTTTTTTTGCCTGCACTTTAATATCCCCAAAACAAATAATAGTTGTATAAAAACAAGGTGATTCCTAGCTGAGAATCTGGAATATCTACTGATGGTGTGCAGTGTGCCCTTAAAAATTTGAGGAAATTGGAAAAGTGCATAACAAAAAAGATGTGCCAGCCCTACAAAACTATCTTCAATAGACGAACAGTAAGTAACTGAAAGTCATATCTTTAAGAAATAGGAAAATAAATCCAGCAAAGTGTTGACACAGGACCCAGCTGGCCCTTCAAAACTGTTCCTGAAGACTAGTTAAATGACAAAGTTCATGCTGTGTGTGGGTGTTTGTTTTTTGTTTGTTTGTTTGTTTTCTCTACCAAATATTGACCTTCAGTCTTGTTAGTTGTAAACAGGCTTAAGTGCTTATATGTTTCACTTATTTCCTAGTTTGTTAGTTTTTTAAATCAAAATATAAAGACGGAAGGATGCATGCGTTTGGACAGGACTTTAGCTGCGGCGAAAGTTGGACCTAGTTTTCTTTACAATATTGCTTTAGTTCGTGCACATTACTTTTAAGGTACTGCCATAGTAATTTAATGAGGTAGTGAGCTGGACTTTTAATGGACCAATTCAACACCTTGACTGGCAGTACGAATGAGAGGTTTATGGTAATATGCCATTTTTATTTTTACAAAGGTGCAAAGCCCACTTTAGTGACAGTTGTCCAAAGGAGTCTTGTGGTTAGTGCAAATTCAACTTTATAAACCTAAGCTGCCAAGTTGTGTTAGACAGAAGAGGCTTTCTCCAAGGAGCTGTTCCAAACAAGCTTGCCCTGTTCAGTCTTTAATTGTGGCTTTAACTGAAGCCTGTAGAGTCTGAGATGTAGCTTTGTGTTTGGAAATGGTCTGCATGTGCTGCAGACAGTGATGAAAAATAACAAATTCCATGTAAAAACCAAAAATATTTCTAAAATAGTTGAAGTTTGCATTGTGTTCTTAAGAAAATGTTTTCTTATGTCAGATAGCACAAATTAATATTGATATATCTGCTATAGTCCAATATGGGCATCAGTTGGCTGTACTGCGTTTTCCATTCTGTTCTGTACTTTATCTGCAGTCCACTTACTGTTATTGTCTTTCACCAGCCCAGGCAATTCATAATTGTCTGGGCATAATTGTGGCATAACCGTGGTTCAGGGGGTTGGGAAGCTCATCTGTAACCGGAAGGTTCGATGCAGCTGTGGCTACAACTGTGGTTTGCCTGCACCAGTGAGTGAATGTGAAAGTGAATGATTAGTGGAATTGCAAAGCGCTTTGGGTGCCTAGAAAAGTGCTATATAAATGCAATTTATATTATTATTATTATTATTATTATTATCTATTATTATTATTATTATTATTATTATTATTATTATGCTAGTTATTTTAGCCATTGAGGGTAAAAACGGACATGTTTGAATCTAGTAAGCGGTTAAAGGATTATTCATGTTCATGTGTCTGGATATTGTCATCTTACTTCTGTTTTAATATGAGAAAGTGTTACTTCCTCTGTAATATAAACCTTGGCTTCTAATAACTTTTTTTCAAGTATTGTCTTCACGTTTACTTTGTAAAATGTGATCCTCGCTGATCCCTACTGGGGAGGGGTGTTGCTTATGGAGTCTATGTGAGGAATTTTAAGTGTTTTTAAATGACATTCTGCCAGAGGGGTAAAAACTGCTTACAGTGCGAGCTCTCTATACAAAATGTGAAGTTTTTTGCAGTCACAGGCAACAAGCACTGAATAGAGATCTGGTGTTTGATCAAATCTTTGGTTTATCACATTGTCAGAATAAGAACTTCCACAGACTTGGTTAACAGAAATCTGTTTTCACTTCAACGTTTAATGTTATCTGCTCAGTTTTTGAACTCAGAGAATATTTTTTTTGTAGCTTAGTTTATTTATATTTAATGAAAATAAAAGGGCTCTTCATTGCTGTGTGAAAATAAGAACAAGCTTGTTGGACTTTGCAGTACAAATTTCAACAAGCATACAAACGAGCAAATTTTTAAAAATCTTTTTCTTTGACATTATATGTTACTGTAATAACTAATGGTGAACAAGTGCTTATGTAATGGCATTAGTAATGAATTAGTACCAGCTTGAACATGATATGATCAGTTTTAGATCCAGTTGTTTGTAGTCGACCCCCCTCCCCCGACTGTTTTTTACTTGGTTTTATTTGTATAAAAGGAAAAAACAAAAAAAACTTTGAAAACTAGATTTGTTTTATTGACAGCGATTGACTGTCTGTGACGTAGTGCAGGTTTGGAGATTTATTATTTTAAGTTAAAAAAATGTTTAGTATTTAACTTTCTGTAATATAGACTGACAAATGTGGGTTTTTTTTTTAAATGGCGTCAACAGTAACACTTCTTCATCTCTGTAGGTACGCTGCATGTTGAACATTTGGGGTGTAATGCTCTTCATTCGCATGTCCTGGATTGTGGGCCAGTCTGGAATTGGTAAGTAGAAAGCTGTCCAACTTAAAGGGGGTCACCTGTAAAAGAGCTCAGTTTTCCCCAGCTCTCAAAAGTAAATGTTGGATGGTAGAAGAGTCCTTATTCTATTTTTATTTAATCTTTCTAATCTAATCTTTCATAATTTTTATTCTAGATTACAGTCAGAGGTGCAAGTGTTTCACTACATCTTTTTCAGTTATAATAAGGCTACGTTCACACTGCAGGCGAAAGCGCATCAAATCGTTTTGTTTTTTTTGGTTTTGTTTTTTTTAACCCTATGCGACCCATATCCGATCATGGTCTGACAGTGTGAACGTCACAAATCCAATATTTTCAAATCCGATCTGGGTCACTTTCGTTTGTGGTACTGAATCCGATACATATCCGATGTTTTAGAAAGCGACTGCTGTTTGAACGGTCAAGTCGCATTAAATCCGTCTTTTACGTCACTGACACAAGACAGACGCCAATTATCAGCGCCCGATAAGACATCGCGAACGCTTCCTAGCCATCCAGTGAAACTGTTGGGAAGACAGCGTTGGAGAAACATGAACATTTTATTTATACTGTATAATCTGCAGATTCTGACAGAAATCTGCAACTGTCCTTTGAAGCACCGCTCCTCTCTAAAACAGCAATAAGGATCATTATTAGGTTATTTACATTATTATGTAAATGTTGGTATTGGGTCATTAACATTTTAAGGCGCTTAATGTGGAATCTGTTTGCATCCACATTAGCATTAAAATGAGAGCCAGGGTTGGCATGATACTAGAATTTCAAGCCAGATCCTGATAGCCAAGGAAATACTCGGTACCTGTTTTCATTTCTTGAATATGTTAACTTTAATTATAACTTTGGTTTAACAAAATAAGTATTTACAATTACGCTAAGTGATTTCATTTGTACAGATGGTTTACAGAAGGTAAAATGTATTTTAAAACATACTAATGAACAAAGATTAAATAACACATAAATTATATAATGATTGTAGAGTATTATGGAAAAGCTAAAAATGAATTTGGAGAAATGAATAGTAGTGTAGTATTAGTCACACGCAAATAAAGAATGTATAAAAACACAGAGTACTTACTGCAAAAGATTGAACCAGTCCCTGAATTTTAAAACTGACCACACAGAAATTAAAGGAATACAAATGAATAAATTATTGTAAGAGTAGAAAGTTTTAAGCTCGTCTTCTTGTCCACATCCGTGACATCTCCCTCTCTCCTTCTCGCCTTTCCAGCATTCACACTGCTGCACGTTTACAGTCTGCAACTCCTTATATCTTCAGCTTTGCTCTTCAAACCCGAAACCTGTCTGAATTGGCTCCTCTGTGCAGATTTCACACTTTAGTTCTCCACACTCTAGACCAGACATCTGAAAGTAATTTTATATTATTGGCCACAAACAATAATTGTTTGTGCTAATAGTTAAATGGCCATTGTTAAAATGTGCACTAGCCAATTTAACATTTATGGCTTTTTAATACTTCAGTATTGATACCGGGACACTACTGGCTTCTGACCCCTTACCCCTGCTGGGCAAATGGCCACCCCTCCATGAGCCTGGTTCTGCTGGGAGTCCTTCCCACTGTCACTAAAGCGCCTCTCTCAAAGGGGATCAGTGGGTATAATAAACATTGAACACATTACCAATCTAAGTAAATGTATTTCTAAGGCATAAAAGTCATGACTCCAGCTCAAATAAGCATGATTTAGAAAGCAACCCCGCCACTAAGTGCAAATTAATGTCAGCTGGTTCAGTCAGCTGGTTCAGTCCCCGCAGATGGCCCATGTAAAGGTCTCTCGAAAAAACAAGGTGTCACACAAGAAACATCTTTTGATGGGTAAAAATAAGCTCTCTCAAGATGTTTGTGACCTTATTACTGTAAAACGGGATGATAGCATCGTGCCAGAAGAATTTCTAAAGGCCAAAATGCGAAAGTGGAAAGAACATAATTTCAACCTAAACCAGCCACAACCAGGTGCTCCGCACAAGATTTCAAACAGTGGCGTGAAAAGAATTATCAGAAGAGTTGTCCAAGAGCCAAGAACCACTTGAGCCAAAATCAATAGTTACAACTGTTTCAAAGAAAACCATCAATAATGCACTAAACCACCAAGGCCTGTATGCTTGCTCACCATGCAAGACTCCACTGATTGCATGGTGCAAAAAGCATGTTGAAGTGTGTTTAAAGTTTGCTGAAAAAGATGGAGGCAAGTCTGTTTAATCCTGGGAGAATCTAGTGTGGTATGATGGGACCTGGGGCTGTTTTTCACCACACAGCACTAGCACGCTTCATGTAATTGAAGGAAGGATTAATGGAAAAAAATGACTGAGATGTTCTTAAAAAGACAAAAAACCCAACATAAAAACGCAGCTGCCATCTACCAGGGTTATGATAAAAAAAAAGGAAAAAATTACTTTCCAGAAAACCTAGCAAGGTGCATGTCTCATTGCCCCTTGTTTATTGACAGTTTTGTGTTCATCACTTTTTCTCTGCTAGCTCATACTCAGCTAAGCCCAATATTCCTAGCCTCCTGGCACTTGTTGATCATTTTCCACTTTGATGTGAAATATCACCACAACGTGAGACGTGCGACAGACGTTGCTGCATTGGCTTGTCCTGTTACTTTTTACAGAGACATGAGAGTGATTGGAAGGGCTGCTAAAAACTGTTAAGTATTATGCATTTTTTTTTAAATCATTTCATGATGTGGTCTCTTCTGCAGCTCTTTCCTGTGTGATCGTCGCCATGGCTACAGTAGTGACAACCATCACTGGCCTCTCCACCTCTGCCATTGCCACCAATGGATTTGTAAGGGGAGGTATGTTTTACTTGACTGAATGACTGACTTTGCATGACTGACTTTGCATGACTGAACTTTTGCTAACACTCCCTGCTATTTTCAGGTGGAGCATATTACCTGATTTCAAGAAGTCTTGGCCCAGAGTTTGGAGGCTCTATTGGTCTTATCTTTGCCTTTGCCAATGCAGTGGCTGTTGCCATGTATGTGGTGGGCTTTGCTGAGACTGTTGTGGAACTTCTGATTGTAAGTCTATTAGGATTTCACATTGAATTCAAGAAAGCTGCTAATTACAGCTGATCAGTGATCAGCAGGAGTGGGTTGTCCTGGCATCATTGAGAGAGAAAAGCACATATCAAAACACTGTTTGCTGATTATTGTCATTCAATTTACCAAGTCCTTGTATTGTATCTCAGGGTATGGATGCCGTCATGACAGATGAAGTCAACGATATCAGAATAATTGGCACCATTACAATAATCATTCTTCTGGGCATCTCTGTAGCAGGAATGGAGTGGGAGGCCAAGGTATGCACAACATCCCAATTCATAGAAACTTACACCGATATGAAACTACATAAAACATGAATGTAGCCAAAGTAGTGACACTCACTGGTCGTAAAATTTGTTTTTTATAAAGACTTAAGTTCGGTCTTATTGTGTGCATGTGTGATTGTGTTGGTGTTGGGAGGTGGGGGGTCCACACAAAAATCAAAATTTGAAGGTAACACGAAAATCTTCAGTTTACTTTGTTGGCAAGCTGTTAGCAAGTTTCGCAAGCTAAACCAATACAGGATTACACTCCAAAATTTGGCAACTTAGAAAGCTGGAAAATGTTTGTAATTCTGTTGCTGCTTACTCTAGTGATCTCATACTGCCTTCATGGGGTGTTTTGTTTTTTTGTCCTTTGGGTTTTTTTCCCCCCTCTAAACCGAACAAGCCCATGTTGGTGCATGATGTGCCCGTGTGCTTGCCTCTGTTCCAATGTTGTTAATTTTGCTTGATGCTGGAAAGCTTTTAGAGTGAGTTTTTCAAAGCATGGCAGCCAAAAACGGTTTTATTGCTATATTTGTGTTATTGCTGTGTAGGGTCTTTATCTTACAACATAAGATAAAGACACGAGTTGTTGTAAGTTGGTGCTATATAAATAAAACTGAATTGCACTGAATTTTACTATGAAGGCTGTGGTAACTTGGAATCGGTACATTGCAATCCCAAATACTGAAGACACCAAATCATCCCAGACCAATGTTTACATGAGACTCGGACAACCCTGCAGATATACTACAGGTGTAGTCGATTTAACTACTACACATTAATACACCGGTTTTAATTGCTTCCTATAGGCCCAGATCTTCTTACTCGTCGTCCTTGTCACAGCCATCTTCAACTATTTCATTGGAAGCTTCATTCCTATGAAGTCAAAGGAAGCTAAGGGATTCTTGGGCTATGATGGTAGGACGCTTGTTTGTTTGTTTGTTTGTTTGTTTGTTTGTTTGTTTGTTTGTTAAAAAATAATATAAGAAACACCTCATAAATCTGAGGGCTCATGTTGGCTTTTACACTGCTGTGTCACAGTTGGCCTTTGATCTTTTTTCTGTCAGCTTCAATAATGTGGGAGAACATGGGTCCAGACTTCCGAGGAGAGACGTTCTTCTCTGTGTTTGCCATCTTTTTCCCTGCCGCCACTGGTATTCTGGCTGGAGCCAACATTTCAGGAGACCTTGCTGTAAGTCATGTGCAACCATGTGATGAATGTTGATATAGTGTCAAAGTAAAGGTTTACTTTGTAGATTGTACTGTGCAGGTGAATATGACTATGCTTCCACTGATTAAGGCTGTTGAGACGGAACTCGTAGCGTTGAATTGGCTGTAGGATTTGATGTACTCATCTTAAAGCCTTGTATCCAGTTATATATTGTAATCTTAAAATGTTGTTGTGGTTGGTTGTTGCAGGACCCACAGATGGCCATCCCCAAAGGGACCCTTCTAGCCATATTAATCACAGGGATAGTCTACCTGGGTGTTGCTATTTCAACAGGTGGTGTATAGTACCTGCATTTTTCCAAGGTTGTCACATCCTTTTTAAATACAAAATCTAATATGTGGATAATACTTTTTAAAAACTAGGCTCCTGTATTTTGAGAGATGCCAGTGGAAATGTGAATGACACAATCAGTTCTCACCTCATGGCAAACTGCTCCACTGCTGCCTGCAAATTTGGCTATGACTTCTCTACCTGCAAGAATGAGGATACCTGCCGCTATGGACTGCATAGGGACTTCCAGGTATCAAATGAGTGTAAAAGAATATGAATATTAAAAAAACAACTTTATCAGAACATGAATGTTAATGTTTTTTTAATGTAGACATCTAACTTTTCAATTTACATGTAATCTTTTGTTCAGGTTATGAGCCTTGTTTCTGGTTTTGGGCCCATCATCACTGCTGGCATCTTCTCTGCCACTCTATCCTCAGCACTGGCCTCTTTAGTTAGTGCACCTAAAGTTTTTCAGGTAAGATCAGATCCAAGCTTTAAAGTACTGTATATAATAAATTGCAGTATTGAGTGATGGAAAAATGTAAATGATTTAATTAGTTTTTCTTATAGCGTTTGATTATAAACGGCTTAAACTCCAGTGAGACAACACAAAGGCTTTTGTTTCCGCAGGCTTTGTGTAAGGACAACATCTATCCTGGCCTGCAAATGTTTGCCAAAGGCTACGGCAAGAACAATGAACCCCTACGAGGATACATCCTGACCTTCGGTATCGGTCTGGCCTTTATCCTCATTGGTATGGCTTCACTCATTGCTTGCTCGCTGGTTGCTTTTCATACTTGATCACATACAACCGTACAAAAATATTAGCTGGAAAGTAAGAGCACCGTGGTTCTCAGAACCCTTGTTCTCTTTTGTGAGAACCGGTGTTTTCACGCAGTGTTTGTTCTAAACAGAAAAAACCCACGTTGGTGCATGCTGTACTGTGCCCTTGCCTAAGGGACATTTAGAATGATGTCATGATACTAGAATTTTAATCACGATATCTATACCCAGAAAAATACTCTATACCAAAGGGAGACTTTTGACCCCATGCTGAAACAGAAGAACTAGTGGCCAAGAAGTCATTTCTTAAAAAAGTTACGTTGTCAGCTTTCTAAAATACAGCAAGTAAAATAAATAAATAAGTAAATATATTTCTAAAGGTGCTATTGACATGATGTTCTCATCAGGTGTTGGTGACAAACCATCCAATCCACACTTTCAAAGAAACCCTGTGTGATCTCCAAGTATTAAAGCCACTTACTGAAATTTGTTTAATACTTCAAACCAAGCCTTTGTTGGCGATGACAGCTTCAAGATGCCTCCTGTATGGGAAAGCTAGTCGTAGGCATGGCTCAGATGTGATTTTGGCCCATTCTTTTCACACAGTCTTCTTTGTATGTTTGGATTGGATGGGTTGTTGCCAATATCTGGTGAGATTTCATGTCAGTAGCACCTTTATTTACTTTGAAAACTGGTGATGTGTTCAATACTTGTTTTACCCCCTTTATTTGATTTTAGGTTTTAAAACCTGACAAGTCTAAATATTGTAATTATTGTAGAAGAAGAACATCATGGAAAACTTTCAAATGTACCTTGGTGTGTAGTATTAGTTATGCTAAAATAAATATAATGAAACAGAGGGCTTGATGTGAAAAGGATTGAACCAGCAAACAATAAAATAAGACACATAATGATAACACAGTGTAATAAATTGTTGTAGAATGGTTAAATTTTACGTCTTGTCCACATCTGCGACCTCTTGAGCGGACCTGGAGGGCCTCTCTCATCCAGCACTCACACTGCTCAGCCCCAGTCTGCAGCTGTATATTGGCACCTCCCCCTCTGTAGGCCTGAAACCCACCTGATTCAGCTGCTCTGCTCCACATTTCATTCTTTGTTTGCTTGAACTGATACAGAACCAGGATCATTACTGCCCTCTGAAATACATCCTAAAGTGTTGTCAGTTTTATGAACATGGCAACTGGTCTAAAATTTGACAATAACTCTTGTCTGTAGTTTTTGTTTGTTTGTTTTATTGCAAGCTCCTAATAAAAACACTTTTACAGACCAGTGAACTAAATTGATATTGATACAACAGCTGTTGAAAACTTTACCTTTTTAGATGCCTAAATATTTAAAATTTTACAGTAATGGCGCACTGCATGACCACATGCTGGAGTCAGCAGCAGCCGATATGTTCACTGTCTTCATCCTGAGAGTTTGAGTGTTTATTCAAAGGGTTTTGTTTTTTGTTTGTTTGTTGTTGTTGTTTTTTTTGACTGGACATAAAATCACAGGTGAAATTTTTAACTTTTCTGAGTTGACTGGTGCTTTTCTTCTTGCAGCTGAGCTGAACACTATTGCACCCATTATCTCCAACTTTTTCTTGGCATCATATGCCTTGATCAACTTCTCCGTGTTCCATGCATCACTGGCTAACTCACCAGGTAAGATCAGTACATTTAGAAATGGGGGAATCTAAGCATAATAAAGTTCTTGATCAACATATTAAGACAATAGAGGAAGTTATTGTCATCCTAACCCAGACTGTAAAAAGCAGGCATTAATGTCATTAGGTATAATGTTGTGTTTTAACAGTTCATTGGATGAATTTTTTTAAAAACCAGTTACTGGTTTTCAATGAGACTGTCCTGATGTGTGTCTCATAAGAGAAGTCATTCACACTGGTAACATACCAGAGGTTAGGTGGTTAAATACATTTAGGCTTAGAAGTTGATGCATCTTAAACAAAGAAAATTCAATTTGGACAGTTGATCATAAATATAGAAAGCATATTGTCATTAACCTCCTAAGACTCGAACTCTTCCACTGCATGCATTGTTAATTTCTCTTTGATATTTGGACATACTGGGGCCTGATGAATGTAAAAACAAAGAATTAACAGATTTATTTTATTTTTATTTTTTTGCCTTATTTTTGTTTTTAAGAAAAATGAGAGCCACATATGAGCATATTCGTTTAAAATTTTGATAGAACAGTAGCAGTATCAATGTGATGATGAGGTTAATGTTGTAACAATATTGGGACAGTACTGTTACACAAGAAGGTAGGTGATGTCTGTTTCCTCTAATGTTAGTCTTTGTCAACCACAAAGGGCTAGCCAAATGAAAGTTGTTTTTAGACTATTTACCTCCACTTGTCTGAAAGAAGAACCTCAGTTAAAGTCAAAAATCTCAAACTGCCCAGAATGGGAGATTTTCAAAAATGGCTGATACTCATGTTCTTGTTTTTACTTCTTATTTCTCTACAGTAATCCATCTATATGATGCAGTCTTTTAGTATTTGTAGAAAAAGTGTGTGGTATATCTGATGTGTTACCTGTTAAGATTAGTAACCATAAATCTTAGGTGGGATAAGATGGTCTCCTGCTCCCTTGGTACCCATCTCTCTATTCTAGTAACTAAAGTGTCAGAAATGCATACAAAACTGAACAAATAGATTCAGCTACTGATAAGGGAAAGTTCTCTTTTTTTTTTTTTTTAAACTAACTTTGGTGAAGTCACACTTTGTAGACTGATGACAAATTCAGTGATGCGTCTGGCTGTAGCTCAGGAGGTAGAGCAGGTCATTTACTAACTGGAAGGTTAGTGGCTCGATCTCTGGCTGCTCCAGTTTGCAATTTTTGGGCAAGATACAGACTCCAAGTTGCTGTCCAATGTATCCATCGGAATAAGAATATGTGTGAATGTTAGTTAGAAAGCACTTACATAGGGGGAGGGGGGGGGAAGCACAGGGGGCAAGTTGTATAAAGCACTTTTAGTGATCATGTAGAGTAGAAATGTTCCATATACGAATCAGTTCATTTACCATTTATTGATGGCGTATATTGAGTTCTTTGCTTTCCCCCTCTCTCTACACCCCCTCATCCCTCTTCTTCTCACAACAACCACACAACACAACACCACACACACACACAACACACAACACACACACACACACACACACACACACACACACACACACACACACACACACACACAACACACACAAACACACACACACACACACAAACACACACACACCACACAGCAAAAAACTGCAAAGGTAAACAGATTTTATTTTTTTCCTTCTTTCCAATTCCTCCAGCAGGTCATAAAATTACATGGACCTAAATGGTACATGACTCATTTAGCGAGTACAGAAACAGTATGATGGTGTAATAGATTTCTCTCTTTGGAACACAAACATTACTTTCAGTTCAGGGCCAATTACTTTCTAATTTCTGGGACTCCTAAAGTCCCTTCATAGACTCAGGAACGACACTGTCAATGTACCCTTTATGTCCTGTTTTTTAAAGACTCTGTCATTGTGTAACCAAACACACACCAACTGTATTCCATCACTAAAATCCCACTATTCTAGTTACTGTACTGTCCAATGAATGAATATGGTCCCTAATGTCTCGTATAACTTCTAGTAGACTGTCAACTCATTCTTTAACCCAAACATATGCCTAGATCCATCTGAAACATTATCCCTCCTCTCTAACAGCAACATTGACTGTTTTATAATAAGCTTCTTTAAATGGAGGCTGACTCAACGTTTCCTGTTCTTTAACCTCCCACATTGCTGGTCTTATTTAATTTGTTCCCAGCTGAAGTGTCTGAAAAAGAACTTCTACTCAGCTTTAACTGAATTTAATTCAGTTTTCAATTCTAATTTTTGCACATAATACCTAAACTGTATCAAATGAAATCAAAAAGTTTTGTGACTGCTCCAATAAAAAGCAAAAGCCCTTGTCACCTTGTACCCTGATACAGTGACTGATGCAGTCAGTCCTACTGCTTTACTTGAAGTGCTCAGCGGTACCATCTGGATCTCCCTCACCATGTCAGAATTGCTTTTGACCTGATGAGCCTTCTTTGGGTTTGACTGCAGATCCACCCACTAAGGGCTGCTCTGGGGTCTAACATAACTAGGCCCAACTCTTCTTACCAGTGATGAAGAATCTTGAGTTGCTTTTAAAGTAAATGCTCGTAGAATTCAACACAATGGTTCTTTTGCTCTCATGTTATAAATTACAAATGCACCAATGCAAATAGTCACAACAAGAATAACATAAGCTTTCATTGTCATTGCCAAAGGTCATGTTTCATGCACACGACCATGTTCATACCCAGCTGGAGCAGTTATGGAACTTTTTGTTTGCACCTTATATGTGACTAGCACTGTTTGTGTGGCATTTTAAATGTATTTTGCTATTTTGTGACTAATTTACATCGATGTTACAGGCTGGAGACCTAGCTTCAAATACTACAACATGTGGGTTTCCCTTGCTGGAGCCATTCTCTGCTGTGGGGTGATGTTTGTCATCAACTGGGCAGCTGCCCTTCTTACAAATGTCATTGTTATGGCTCTGTATATCTATGTCAGTCACAAGAAGCCAGGTGAGTTGGAGAGCACGCCAAATTTGGCCAAAAATTCCTCACTTTTTTTATGGACTAAAATAATTACCAAGTACCAATATGATATAAGAATTATATATTGGTTGGCATTTAGTTAAACTGAGTTTTATTAATGTAGCACCAGTTCACAACGACAGTTGTCTCAAGACACTAGAGAGAAGGTAAGATGACCGTTAACCATGATTTAAGATAACGTGCTGTGAAGTATTTTGATAATAAGCAGTGTTCTGTCCACAGTATGGTGTTTAGCCCTAACCTGCCTATGGTTTCTCCTCCATGTTCTGTTAAAGATTTTTCTTTTTAAAAAGGAATTTCTCTTTCCCACTCTCGCCAAGTGTCTGCTGATAGGGCGTCTTATAGGAATTTTGTAATTTTTTTTGTATTCTTGTATTAATGTAGGTCTCAATTTACAATATAAAGCACCTTGAGGCAAATGTTGTTTTGATTTTGTGCTGTATAAATACAATTTTATTGTATTGAATTCATTTGTAATAGGAATATGTTGCATTAAATTGATTGGTTAATTTAAGTCCCTGCACACCTCAGTCTTTTATGGAACCTGTACATATCTCTGGCTTTTTCCAAAAATGTTGAGGTGTTTATGGTTTACCTTTAGTGTGAAATTTGCAAACAGAAATAATATAAGTTCATAAATCAGGTGGACAGTAGTGTAGTGGTTAGTGGTTTTTACTTCAGCAAGGAATCTTGGTTTGTGCTCAAACATCCAGGTAAGGAAATTCCAGAAAATTTATTCTTTTTATCTGGATGTTGCGTGTTCAATGGGAGAAACGTTTCACTACTCATCCAAGTGAGTTCTTCGGTCTTGACCGACTGCGGATTTCCCTAATGGCTATAAATTATTATTATACATTTGCACAACGATGAAAATTAGCAGCACTGATGCAAAGAGTTGGAAGTTGGGGAATGGCTGCAATCACAGCATTATAAGATGCTACAGTAAAGACTGAGCCCCATCCCTACAGACACAGCCATGAGGGAAGCTGAAGAACATAATATCAAAAAGGCCCTGAGTAAATGTAGCTATCCCAGCTGATATATGTTAAATGTACCTAAAGAATGCTCCAAGTGATCCAGGAGAGAAGAAAGG
Organism: Haplochromis burtoni; assembly: GCF_018398535.1. Lineage (NCBI taxonomy): Eukaryota > Metazoa > Chordata > Actinopteri > Cichliformes > Cichlidae > Haplochromis > Haplochromis burtoni. The sequence goes on from NW_024582474.1 coordinate 1,021,121, forward strand.
CAAATTGTTTCTCAAACTGAAAATGCTACATCCAGATGAACAGAATCAACTTTCTGGGATATCAGCCAAGAAGGTTCTGGTTTTGAATCCATAATCTGAGTGGGGCAGCTCTTTAAACTAAAAGCTGGCTATACAGTTGTAAACACACCTGTGAGAACACTCAGTTTGACATGCAGCTACACATACACTAGGCCTTTTCACTGACGTTAACACCACATGGGTCAGGTAGCCTTTAGTCCAGCAATCTGACCCATAAACACACTTGCTAACTCCACTGTGTTTCTGCCTGCATGTGTCCTCCCTTCCAGATGTGAACTGGGGCTCATCAACCCAGGCTTTGACCTACCACCAGGCCCTGACCCACACTCTGCACCTTAGTGGAGTGGAGGACCACATCAAGAATTTCAGGTACCAAACACAAACGTGATTGAGCTGAACCATTCTTTCCTGCAAGTGTAGATGGCATCTGAGTTATGGAAGCACAATATTATTACTCACCATGCTTGATAAACACTCAAGCTCGGTCCACATATAAAGCGATTGCTTGGTAGCTCTCGGTTGGATGCTTATGGACATCTGGTTATGTTATCCTCTAATCTATTTTCCCCCAACGTCATGTTAGTTGATGGGTTTTCTTCATTCCCAAAGTCTCTTTAAACTTCTGTCAATTGTTTATCGTCGTGTTGTGCTAGGTTTAGCTCAGCTGCTATGCTCGATTTATGCTCACATCGTTGCGAGTGCCATGCAGTGATTTTGACGTTGCACCATGTGTCGCAATCTTTGTGGTTCTTCAGCCAGTCGTTCACCTCTGGATTTTTGCAGCCTGAGAAGAACAAAATTTGACATGATAATAACTTAGCCTTAGTGTTTCATGAAATAATTTAAATAATTTACCATCATATGGGGAAAAAGTAGAGACTTTGTGGAGGTGGAGATGATTAATTTTCAAATGTATTGAAATTTATTGAGTATATTTATATATGCGGCCTCATGTTGTGTGCATGTGTTCATTCTCTTAAAGCTTGCACATGTAACAAATTGGCTCAGTAATTGTTTTGTGGATTTACTGCACATTTCTCATGGCAGAAAACCAAGCAGTAGTTTAAAAGGATGAATCTTCAAAATTCAAGAATTTGTTTTGTTCCTCTGAAGTTTTTCTTGCCTCTGTGTCCAATAATCCTATCATGCTAACATATTTGCTTTGATGTTCATTGCTCTGCTTCTGGTGTCTGACTGTATATGGGTGTGGGTGTTTGTGTGTTAAAAAGACTAAAGGTTACTGGGAAGGTCAAATGAAAAGTTGGCTACACATAAAGCATAAAATCAAACAATTCTGTAAACTTGGCAAAATATGGCGTCCCTTCTCTGCTTTTATAGATGTGGTAAAGGATGATGCAGATGCAGACTTGGTGGATGTTTTCTCTCATATCGTTAGCTTCATAGCATAAGTGCCTAAGTCATTTTTTGGTCAAATTGAGATTTTTGCCTAACTTTACTCCCCTACCACTGCTGCATCATCCTGTCCGTCTGAAACACAAAACACAAAAAAATGACTTAGGCACTTATGCTATGAAGCTAACGATATGTGTCTTTTTGCAGACCCCAGTGTTTGGTGATGACTGGTTATCCCAACTCTCGTCCTGCCCTTCTGGATCTGGTCCACAGTTTCACCAAGAATGTAGGCATGATGATCTGCGGCCATATTCGCACGGTGAGCAGATGTCATTTGGCTTGTTTTTTGTTTTTGTTTTTTGCTACTGATGAATTAGCTGTCAAATTGCTCTTTAAAAGTCAGTTTTTAGCTAGATTCATCCAGTTCTTCACCAAACTGTTTAAACCACATAGCACTGATTAGCAGGCAATATAAAAGAAGACTTTGATATGCTGTGGGAGCCTCTGGATTTGGTTGCATCGGTGGTTCTTGTAGGATGTGGAGCCAATGCAGGGGCAACCAGGAGAAAAATGTGAAATGTGTATAAGGTGTTTTCATATCTTGGAGAGGACATCTAATTGACATAATGCTTTCCCTGTTCCCTTGCTCTAACCATCAAAAAACCAATGCTTAACCCTAACCTCAGGTTATGGTAAGGTTGAGGCTAATTTTAACCCTGACACTAAAAGCACATTTTGAGCATCAAACACGCCTTCACCCTCGTGGGTACTGGCATTTTGTCCCCATAAGTGAATGCTGGTCCCCACATATTTAGTAGGAAGCCAATTTTCTGTCCTAACATGCACACACACACAACCATAGAAGATCAATTTATGTACCTGCGCATTTTCCAATGTTTGTTCCAGGTGTTATGTTTATTTTTCTTGCAGGTGCAGCAGTTGGTGATACATTGTGCATTTCTATTTTTTACTCTGTCCTTTTATTTATTTGGATGGTGGTGGGGACTTTTTTTCCTTTTTCTAGAAAGCAATGAAAAACATATTCCAGTGAAGAGTTTTCGACAGCATGAAATAAACGATAGAGTACAATATGTCGTTTTAATATATCATCATATCGCACAGCCCTAATGTTGCACACAAAGCTAGTGAACGATTTGGAATAGCCTGGTCTTTTGTATTTTAAAAATAAGTACTGCAGAGTACTGAACGAAAAAGGCACAAAAGCAGGCAGAGATTCAAAGCAGGTGATTGTTCCGCACATTAAATTCTTCTGTTTAACTTTCACACATCAAAAGTTGTTGAAATTAGCATCTTTTCATCTTTGAAACTTAGATTTGTGGTCATTTGTTGTACAATACCAACACTGATAAATTTAAGGCTGTTGTTAATTTGGCCTCCTGTCTCCATAGGGCTATAGAAGACCAAACTTCAAAGAGCTTGCCACAGATCAGGCACGCTACCAACGCTGGCTGCTGAAGAACGAGACCAAAGCCTTCTACACGCCAGTGTTTGCTGAGGACCTAAAACAAGGCTGTCAGTACTTGCTTCAGGTAGGAAAACTAAATTCTATTCAGAGTTGTGTGTTTGTTCTTAACTCTTTGCACGGAAGCATTGTTCAAGTACTTTTTTTTTTTTTTTTCTTTGTGTGTGTTGGGCCGAGCCATCAATAGTAGAGGTTGGGGCATAATACTTGAACTGGTAAATGATGTTGTACATTATTGGTAAGTTTAACTAACTAATATTTCTGACAATGACTAGACCAGTCATGCAGATCCATGATTGAAACATTAACTATTATTCCCAAAATACAATGAAAAGAACACATGCTGTGACTCACACAGACGCTGTGACATAAATAGCAGTACTAACTGGAAGATAATTTTTAAAAGGCTGTCATTTCCTTAAAAAAATGTGTTCCTGTGAATTATGGTGAGTTATGTAAAGTATATTGGGATCTACAGTATGTACAGAAATAACTGAAAATCTGGATAAAACTATTAACACTCAAGAGCATTACAACAAGTTATTAAGATTAAGACAGTGAGTTGAAGCTAATGATTATTTGATGCTAAAAAAAAGAGATGTGGTGTTGCAGTAAAAGGCATAAAATTGCATAAGGTAGCCCAGGTGCATTACTGTAGTGAAAGTGAGACTGTGGTTATTTTCAGGACTGAGGAGTAAGGTGCCTGGAAGTAATTATTCACACATTATTTGCTATCGGTAACCAACTTGAGAGTGGATAATATGAGTCTCCTTTAAGATTGGACCCATAACCCAAGTGAAAGGCTGAACACTCTATGGACTGAACTGTTTTTATTTCCTGCTCCACACTCATAGTTTTGCTTATTCTTTGGAAATGAGCCACATTTAAGAAATGATTAATCTGCAATTCCTGTTCCTGGTCCAATCAAGGCTGCTGGTCTTGGCCGCCTCAAGCCAAACACCCTTGTTCTGGGCTTCAAGAATGACTGGAGGGATGGGGACATGATGAATGTGGAGACTTACATCAGCATGATCCAGTAAGTAGAATAAGAGAAGAAAAGAATTATATAAAAGAGAAAACACTCTCTTCTTTCGACAAGTCTTCACTGTGTTCGATGGTACATCCGATGCTGTGGAAATTTTATACCCTTCTTGTGCAGAAATATTTTCAATACCGAGTTCACTTTGTTGCTTTGTAAGTGTTCTACAAACCGTGAATTTTTCTTTAGTACGCAACTCGGTAAATGTCAGGAAACTCCTACTAGGACAGCTGGATGTTACATAGGGCTAATCGGTCTCTGTAATTGTTGGCAGGTGTGTACAAAAGAAGACTGAATGCTGTGATTAAATCAAAAAGGTGCTTCAACAATTTTGTTGTTGACACTAATAAACGAATATTTCGTAGTTTAATGGTATGCACACACATGCAAACAGGTTATTGTACGTTTTATATTTTTCATATATTTCACCCTAACAGATTTATAAAATTTTCAGTGGTATAGGTTCTAGGTAACATAAAAGGTACAATTGGTCCATGCTGGAAGCTGCCAAGTTCTCTCACCATATTTGAATTCAGTGGCTGGGAACGATGTCTCTCTTACAACATATCGTTAGCTTCATAGCATAAGTGCCTAAGTCATTTTTTGGTCAAATTGAAAATATCAATTAAAAATATGCATGTGATATTTAGAAAATTAGTTTTGTCTTGTTTTCCGAAAACACAAAAAAATGACTTAGGCACTTATGCTATGAAGCTAACGATATCCTGTTTTGTGCATGTCGCCAAACTCTTAGTACCCCAAACGTGGAGGCCAATAGAACTCAGCTGTCAGCAGGGCCATTAGAGCAGCTCGTTATAAGCTAACATTTTGCCAGGTAATTTTGGGCTCGAGTGTCGTAAAAATCACACTTTTCCTTAAACAGTTTGATTACACTTTCGCAGGGTACAATGGTTCATTCTTTAGGAATGTGAGTCCAGCAATGTTGGATCCACTTCAGAGAAAGTTTCACTAACACCCACTCACATTCTTGGCTGTTTGACCTCAGGAAATCACATGATAGGGTGGGGCTAGGTTTCACAGTGGGTTCACCTGAAACCTTGGCTGATTGTAACCCACACCCATTTTCACTAGAGATGGACCGATCCGATATTGCGTATCGGTCCGATACTGACCTAAATTACTGGATCGGATATCGGAGAGAAATAAAAAAAAAAAACGTAATTCGATCCATTAAATATCATGAAAGCACCTCACAAAACTTGCGACATGGCGTAACTCACCTCATAACCTTAGCACGTCGGAGCAGTGTGCTCACGTGATAGAGCAGCTGTGGCGTGCGAGACTTCTCGGCGGTCTGTTTGAGCATTTGTAGCCTTGCTACCAAACCGGCATTTCATCTCAGAGGAAGTGATCCCAGAGGGAAGTAAAGCAAGTGTGTAAGTTCATCTCTGAATGTTTAAAAAGCATTCCCACATTAAGCTTAACAACCGATGGAGCGACTGCCTTTTCTCTCTCCCTCCCTCTCCTGTTGCTACTTCAATCGTGAAACTGGTCAATGATCAGTTAGAATTTAGAATTTATTTAATATTACTTTCTACACCAGGATCTTTTTCTATGTAGCTGATGGCTGGTAACTGTGCAGGGGCGGGTCTAGCAAAGTTATGCCAGGGGGGCCGATAGGGCATGAACAGGGAAAAGGGGGCACCTACTGAGCTATGGGCAGGGATAGCTCAGTAGGTAGAGTGGTGGCCCCGTGATCGGAAGGTCGTGGGTTCGACTCCACTGAACAGCTACCCTGAGGTACCCCTGAGCAAGGTACCGTCCCTACACACTGCTCCCCGGGCGCTGCACTGGCGGCTGCCCACTGCTTCACTGGGTGAATGGGTTAAATGCAGAGGAACTATTTCCCTATGGGGACTAACACGCACACTTTACACTTTACACTTTTACAAACATTACCTTTTTTTTTTTTTTTTTTTTTTTTTTTTCTTATTCTCATTTAAAATGTCTAGCTTTTAATAAATAATTATCTGAATCTTACACCCAAAGTTTTATGTATAGAAGTCCATTACTGTATATAGTAACTATTAAGTCTAATATACCCTAGTAAGCTATAGTACTTTTTCCTTTGGGAAGTACCATCTGTGCGTCTGCTTTCTGCCTTTCTTTCTTTCTGCCTTTCTTTCTTTCTGACTTTCTTCTTTCTTTTTCTTTACTTTCTTTCTTTCTTTCTGCCTTTCTTTCTGTCTCTCTGTCTTTCTTTCTTTCTGTCTTTCTGTCTGTCTGTCTTTCTGCCTTTCTGTCTGTCTTTCTTTCAAATACCAGAATAGGGAGGATGGAGTAGGTTCATTAGATTGATCAGTATTGCTGAACGATGAAATATTTTGGTTGCAGTGTATTTTTTGCATACAGGTATAACAGAATAGCTTTAGTGTTTGTTTGGTTTTTTTGTTTTCTTTTACTTTTTCTCAAGACTTGAGTATGAACTTATATAAAATGCATCAAGATATTTAAAAACAAAAACTGATTTATTGATTAAAAAACACACTATATTGGATTCATATCGGTATCGGCAGATATCCAAATTTATGATATCGGTATCTGTATCGGACATAAAGTGGTATCGTGCCTTCTCTAGTTTTCATACCTTGGCTGGTGTGATTAGGTAGAGGATCCATGAGGGGACACTCCCATAGGACTTAAAAATCTTGGACTCTCCACCAGTTGCTCCTAGAACTAAAGAAACTTCTCGGATGAGAGGTGAAATGTCTTCAAGAAATTTAAGTTAAATAATTTAAATTAAGATGCTTTTCTTTCCAAGCTCCTTAGACTACGATGACCTGGATGACTGAGAAGTTTCACAGACATATTTCACTAACAACAGCTAATAACAACTAACAGAGTCTAACGGTAGCTCACAGCAGCAAAAACAGCTTACCAACAGAAAAACTAATGATATCCTTAACAACTCATCTCATTCCCAAAAAGTTGATTCTGTTCATCTGGATGTCTAGGCCCCTTCCTCGTTTCAGAGATAGTCTTTCCCTTTTCACGTAAATGGCCTCCTTGACTCCGCGCTCAAACCATCTCTGTCCATGATGTGTACATCCTCATCACTGAGAGCGTCTAGGTGTAAATAAAGTGCAGAGTCCTGGCCTGATGAGTTAGCTCCTCTGTGTTGTCCCAATCCCCTTAGGTTGTTTGGTTTCCCCGATGTATAAATCATAGCAATCCTTTTGGCACTTAACAGCATACGCTATGTTACTCTGTTTATGCAGTTTGACCCCATCCTTGGGATGGACCCATTTTTGACACAGCATGTTTTGGGGTTTTAAAACCACAGAGACTCAATGATTAGAGGAAATGCATCTCAGCTGTCTCATACTGTTTCTATACAACTGCTGTGTGCTCTATAGAGCAGTTGTCTTTCTCTCTGGCTTGCTTGAAGCATTCTTTAGGTGTCTTCCCAGCTTTGACAAATGTCCAGGGTGCATCTTTCTTTCTTACAAGTTTGTGATTGGAGCCATTCCCCAAATCTCTGTGAATGGCCACTGAATAATGTTCATGACGGTTTGCATATTAATGATCATGAACCTGACCACGGTTCATTGTTAGTCAGTGGTGCTAGTTTTGGTCATTATGCAAATGTACGTCTGTGAAGGTTCTCAGTCATCCAGGTCATCATAGTCAAAGGAGCTTGCAAAGAAAAGCGTCTGGACTTCTTTAAGTTACTTGAAGACGTTTCACCTCTCATCCGAGAAGCTTCTTCAGTTCTAAGGTCAAATGGTGGAGAGTCCCAGATATAAACCTAGTGGGAGTTTCCCCCCCACAGAGGGACAAAAGGACCCCCTGATGATCCTCTAATCCCCTGAGCCAAGGTGTGAAACTGGGTGTGGGTCCCAATCAGCCAGCGTTTCAGGTGAGTTCATTGTGAAACCTGGCCCCACCTTATCATGCGAATTCCTGAGATCAGATGGCCCAGGATGTGAGTGGGCGTTAAGGCGTCTGGGAAGGGATCTCAAAACTGGATTATAGATGGCAGAGAGTTGGTGTCGTAAACCCCCGCCACCGAGAGTTGGTGTTTACGACACCAACTCTCTGCCATCTATAATCCAGTTTTGAGATCCCTTCCCAGACGCCTTAACGCCCACTCACATCCTGGGCCATCTGATCTCAGGAATTCGCATGATAAGGTGGGGCCAGGTTTCACAATGAACTCACCCGAAACTCTGGCTGATTGGGACCCACACCCAGTTTCACACCTTGGCTCAGGGGATTAGAGGATCATCAGGGGGTCCTTTTGTCCCTCTGTGGGGGGAAACTCCCACTAGGTTTATATCTGGGACTCTCCACCATTTGACCTTGGAACTGAAGAAGCTTCTCGGATGAGAGGTGAAACGTCTTCAAGTAACTTAAAGAAGTCCAGACGCTTTTCTTTGCAAGCTCCTTTGACTATGCAAATGTACATTTTGTAATATTGGGAAACCTCCAGTCAGCTCAGACTCAAGTAATTTACATGATGACAAAAGGTTTCTCCCACTGAAAACGCTTCTCGATAAACAGAATCGGTTGTTTTTGATATTACTGATATTATTCAAATATGTTAAAATACAATGTATACAAAAACTTCTTTTTACATAAACAGTAGTAGAAACATGCTAGCCATTATGGGATAGAGTGTAATTGTCATGTTTTCGATCTTTTTGATCTCCCTTGGATTAAAACAAGTCCATGAGAAATCTGTTGTCCTTTTGAACTCTAAAGCAGTCATGTGAGACTTGAGGTGAATGAGTTCTTCATTGTAATGTGAGGATTATAGCATTAGAGCTGAATGTCACAGATTGTTCAGTCCGATAGTATTAAAATCAAAGCTAATACGCTTAAAAATTTGCCCTTTATTTTCCATTGTATGTTGCTCAGTGCACAATACTACAGCCTGTGGCATTGAGAACGATGTTTGAGTCTTCTTGTGTGCTTGTTTATCTTTTTTTCTTAAATACTCTGTGGGTTTCTTACTGTCTTTGTTTAGTTGAGGGCAAATTGCTTCAGTCCACTGTTAATGGGAACCTTTTTTTTCCTCCCCCTTCCTTTGAAGTGATGCCTTTGACTTCCAGTTTGGTGCTGTTATCCTGCGACTGAAAGAGGGGCTGGATGTCTCCCATATCCAAGGGCAAGGTACCAAACACATGCAGAGCAGCTTATTCTAAAAAACCACTGTTGTAGTACATATGTAGCATCAGCTCAGATTACATACAGATAAAGGTTAATTAAATATAGCTGAGTGTTTTTCCAGTATTATCACATAGCATCACATAAATCAACTTAGAAGGAGAATAAGCATTCATTACATTTCCTTCTTCTTCAGTCTGCTTATCAGTCTTAAGATATTTTCAAGCATTGATTGACGTTCCAGTTTGGAACCGAACACATCAGTTCATACAATGTTCACATTCACAATACTAAGCATGAAAAATTACAAGTGGAAAAAATGATAGTTTTCCACAGATTGAGGTGACATCTGATTTTGTCTGACCAAAAGTCCCAGCTCAGTGGCACACAATGTGTAATAAACTGTCTATACTTACTGTCAATATGCATTGTGTGGTAGAAAAATTAATCAGATCCACATCTTTGAGTGGCTGCAAACAAATATTTGACATTTTTGCTTCAAGAACAACTTGCAGGTTGGCAACCTTAGTGAATAAATGTAAAGAATTGGAATAATTTGATTTTACCACAAAGTAAAAAAGCCTGGTCATAAGATTGCTGTAGTAATTATGTATGTGAACTAGCTTAGTATATTGTTATGTATATTTCTAATTCCCCCTTCCGTTTAATTTTCTGCCAGATGAGTCGCTGTCCTCGCAGGAAAAGCCATCCGGGATGAAAGACGTGATCGTTTCCATAGACACCAGCAAAGACTCTGATGCAGATTCCTCTAAGCCATCCTCTAAGGCCACCAGCCTCCAGAACAGCCCAGCAGTCCAGAAAGGTTAGCTATCATCAGTATGACTACATAAAATCCTTCTCTGTAATCCAGGTGCGGTAGTGTTTACATTGACATCTGCGTTTGTATTTTTGGTTTTGCATTGCAAGCCTTGTGTTTTTCTACATTCCTCATGTCACTATTTAAGTTTTCTTCTTCTTTCAGTGGCCTTCCTTATTCTGCATACACAAACACAAGCATACATATGCACTGCCCTGAGACCCACAGCTCCAGCTTCCCCACTGTGCATATGTTTTGGGCTGTGTGCGTGTGTCCCCTGTTACCGTATGAGAGAGAGACTAATTCAGCTCAAACAGGCGTACAATTGTTTCCAGATTGGAGGAGTAATGAACGTTCCCAGTTGCAGCCTGAGCACTGGGCTACTTTCAACCTGGCTTCATGAAAGCTGTTTGGTTTGTTTGTTTTCTTTAAAGAAGTGAAGAGAGATGACAAAAATCTGTCTGCTCTTTTTGCTCTTTCCCCACAGCCCCCAGCTGGTCGTGGCAGATGGCTGCTTTCCCCCAACTCTAGCTCTGCTCTTGGCCTTTTCCTTTTTGTTTTGTTTTTTTGCCTCACCTCAATAACCAAGTGCTCTCTCATAAGGGGTTGTTGAATTGATTAGATTGTTTCTAATATTGGAGAGTCTGTAGCTATATAGTATAGCACCTTGAACTGGTATTGGGTTCTCATTGCCACAAATATATTAAGTATTGGATACTTAGATGGCATATATTATAGTATTGGATGATGGTAGTAGTATAGAGCAAAAACATAAAGTTGAACTAATTAGTAATAGTTCATGATTAAGCTTTTACTACCTTATTGATTGTTCATTAAAGATTCGGAGCAATATTACAATTTTTGTAGGAATTCGGACACAAAATATAGCAAATGTTGTATTTTTTGTTCGGTAGATTTTTGTCTAACAATACTTTTATCAGCTCTTTATTTTGCTAAAGTATCCGCGTGATAAACAGTGTTTTGGGAACTGGATTAGAAATTGTTGAGGTATACAAAATAACAACACACTGGTCTGGTAAAGGTTGCTTTGGGTAATCTTTGATTTGCTGCCAAAGCATGAACCCGTGCTGTCATTTGTACAGTTTCTGGCGAATTCCCTCCTCTCATCAGATTCCATTTCCATCCTAAGGTAATCCACTCCTGGCAGGAAGTTTCCATTCGATGCAGTTTCCTTACCGAGGCCACTCGAAGCCACTTTGATGTAACCAGACAGTCTCGGCTCACTGCTGATGGTTTTGTTCATGTTGGACATTAGGAATTTCTAGAACTCAGGGAAAAGGCTGAGCCGTGTGTTTATTAGTGTCACTAGAGTATTTCAGTGTTTGTTTGTCTCCCACTGTGGGAGGTTACAGTTAACTGCCTCTCAAACAGCTTTAGATTCTTCCTCTGGTATCCCCTGACGTACTTAACTCCATCTTGCTACGTCGCATGTCAAGGTAACATTTTACCTTAACTATAATTTTTGTTTTCTCTCCTTTTGTCTCAATTCCCAGATGATGAAGATGATGGCAAAGCTACAACTCAGCCACTGTTGAAAAAAGGCAGGAGATCCACTTCATTTAGTTGCCTTAAACCTTTCCCCTTCTTTCCATTTTGATCTTAGTATCTTTTCTGAGCTCCTGCTGCTATGCTCCCCTCATTTCTGCCACCATTTTTTTCGCACTATATTTTGAATCCCTCTTGTACTAACATACTGTCGCCACCCTGCTGTCTCCCTTTCCCTCTGTTCCTTCTTTCTGGCCTGCTAGGTCCCTGGCTGTGGGATATAACATGTCTCTTTCTCATGTCCCTAGCGTGAGCCAACTCTAAAGCTGTACTGTATATGATGTTGCCTTTAACTTAGTCTGTTTTTCTGTAGGTAGGCACGTGTGTGTGTGTGTGTGTGTGTGTGTGCGCGCCTGTGTTCCAACATTTCTGTTTTCTCCAAGCTGTTTTCAGTCTCTCACCTGCTTTTCTTGCCACATTCTGGAGCTGACTAATTTGCCTTAAGCTTTCTTCTTAGGATGGAAACTGCTCTCCTGTTTTCACACTTCCATTTGTTTGGTTTTTAGTAGTAATGTTTTTTTATTCTGTACCTATATCACTTAAAACTTTTAAATAATAAAATTAAACGAATTTATTTTCTAATAATAGAACACTATACTTACAAGCAATAAACAGAATTCTAGTGTATACTTCATTTTCAGCTATGGGCATGTATATTCTTTATATACATGTCCATAACTGACATGTGTGCGTCCTATTGAGCTACACTTCTACCAAGCACAAAATTATTAGTTTTATTATGCCTTATTAATGAGATTTGCTTTTATTTTGTTTTTTGTTGTGGTGTGCATCCCCGCAGACAAGAAGAGCCCGACAGTACCTCTGAATGTGTCCGACCAGAGGCTGCTAGAGGCCAGCCAACAGTTCCAGAAGAAACAGGGGAAGGGCACAGTGGATGTCTGGTGGCTGTTTGATGATGGAGGTGATTGTTAGTTATATTATTGTGCGACCGTTATTGATCTCAAAATTCTCTATTTGGTCTGTTATTAAAATACTGTCATACTGAACAGGTTCATAAGTATTGACATATTAGGTTACTTGTTTACTGAACCATGTACAAGTTTAGGTTAGTTTTGGGGGTTTTTTTTTTGGCCTGCATCAGTTGGACATGTAATATACTCACATTTACTTTTAGGGCTGGTTGATATGAGGAAAATCTAATATCACAATATTTTTGGGGCTAAATCACAATACACAATAAATATCACGATATGTTTAAATAACCTCCATAAACAAATGTTATTTTCAACCGTATAGTGTGTAAAATTGCACTTGTATACTCATTCAAATCAACCAATTAATATTTTTTTTCTACTTTGAATTCAAAAAATCTGAATGAATTGCAATGTTTTAACCATTTTCTAACCGTCAGTTGCAATACCGCGACAGTAAGTCTCTTTCTGTGGTCAACATGAGACCAAACAAAAGATCATAGCAACAAAAAAGTCCAAGCATTCATGAGACACTCATAATCCACTCTCTCTGAAGTAATTACATTACTAGACTCTTTCTCGAGAGTTTCAGATTATTCAATAAACTAAACTACACTATTTTGGTATTAACCTCTCTCTGAAGTTTGCAGACTCTGAATCGTCTATTTCTAAATTCTTATGGAGAGATAAACCCACATGTATTAGCTGAAACATGCCTACAAAGGACCAAGGATAAAGGAGGACTAGATGTGCCTAACTTTCAACACTACTTCTTAGCCAGTGGGCTACATTTCATCTCAGGATGGTTAAAACATACCCTCTTGGCCCTGGCTAGATGTCAAACAGCCACTATGCAACAATATCTCTGACCTACCATTCATTAGCTCAAACAACAAACGACAGTTATGCTTAAAAGCATCAATATCAGATACTCTCTGACGGCATGGTGGGAGTTTCTAAAATGACTGAGTCTTCATTAATCCCATGCAAACGTTGGGCAGGTGCTCAGCATTTGTATATGTGTGCATGAGGGTGGGCATGCATGCTTGTGTCTGTGTGTGCCTTTTTGTCTACATCTGTGTGTCAGGTTGGGCCTTGGACTCAACCTCTCTTGGAACATCTTGGGCCCCCCATCTCCATCACCGCCCACCACACCGGTGCATTGGTGGTTCTCAGTGTCTGGGGCTGGGTACTTGGGTGTGGGGGGCTCTTGGATCTCAGGTCTCTGGGCCCGGGTTCGGTCTGCTTTGTCATAGCCGTCGGAGCCTGTGGGCTCGTTGTTGTGCGCTCGTCGTTCTGGTTCTTAGAGAAAATACGTTGCTTGGCAAACATTTCTATGCAAGTAAGAGTTTGCAGTGGCTCCACCTCTGTAAAGATGTGACCAGGGCCAGCGGGAGAACTCTGGCTTTTAACACCAGCTGATGAGTGTCACTTCAGATCTGGCTCATCATCATCATTATGACATTAAGTGTCATCAGCACTAAAAAGTGCAGATACAACTGTTGACAGCATATGCAGTAGATCCTAAAAGTACTCAGGCCTCTACATTTCTGGCACCTGTAAGTTTCACATTAAGTGTCAAAGCATTAAATTTAAATTGCTGACTTTTTCTGTAATGTTCAGCCTGAAATATGTAGTTTTAAGCCCAAAAGAACATCTGTGAAGATTCTAGTTCTGATTATCTTTGTGCTGTCACAGCATCATGGGGATGAGCAGAAACAAGTAAAGCCGTATTTGGTATGTTTTGCATTCCTATTGATACGCAAAGGCAGACTCTCACCCACAAAAACACATAGACAGTATGTTCTGACAGGATCTGTCATTTTCACACTTCCCAATGATTATAAATCAGGATTGAATTCATTTTGGTAGCATCATGTTGCATTTGCATTTTGAAGTGACAGATTCAACAACTGCTCATCTCAAACATGCTAGAAAAATTTGTTTGTCAAGTTGGGTTTTCTTTGTTTGTTTTTTGTTTCTGAGAAGAAGGGGGGGAAAAAGGGCCACTACGTTGTTTTCTGTTTGAATTTAATTTGACTCTGTTTAATGCAAAAGGGATCATGAATCTGTTTCTGCAGCACTGAGTGCTGGTCCATAGAAAGTCCAAAGGTCTGAGGTTTGGACTTTAGAGTGTACAGATCTTAAATGTTTGTGTCACAAAAGTTGTATATTGAGCAGTTTGGGGGTTTTTATGTTTCCCATCTAGGTCTGACTCTGCTGATCCCCTACCTTCTTACCAATAAGAAGCGGTGGAAGGAATGTAAGATCCGTGTTTTCATTGGAGGCAAGATCAACAGGATTGATCACGACCGCAGAGCGTAAGTACTGTACAGGCTGACAGTTTTGTCAAGACTGGAGAGTACTGTACATGACTGTACAAAGGAATGAGTGTCTACCCTATGAAGTCTTTTATTCAGCCTTTGAAATCAAAACGATACTACCAAAAGCCAGCACTCCAAAAAATGTAAACAAAACCAAACTACCTAAAATAATAATAATAATAACTTTCTAATATCTTTCTAACTGCCTTTTTAAAAATTTAAAGACACTTGTTGTTATAAGCAGCACTAAGTAAATAAACTGAATTTAAAATTCAGTCATATTGTTAATTACACTTAAATGTAATTGTTATTAAACATAAAAGGATTCATAACTTTGGATGAGAACAAGAGGAAGCTGTAAATAGCCCCGAAGTCTAGTTTTAGTCTAGGTTTAGAATGCAGACTGCTGATGGAAATTAGTTGGTAGCTAAATCTGGCACAAAGCATCTTTTTCTTTTTAACTTATTAATGTATTTTGTGCGTGGGCCCGTAAATACAATAAAATAAAATGAAACTAAATATAAAGGTATAGCAGTATAATATTTAAGTGTGAAAGTTTGTTTTGTTTTAAGAAGTGCCCTAGGGGGTGGTGTGTGTGGTGTGTGGTGTGTGTGTGTGTGTGTGTGTGTGTGTGTGTGTGTCCGCGCTGTGTGTGTGTGTGTGTGTGTGTGTGTGTGTGTGTGTGTGTGTGTGTGTGTGTGTGTGATGTGGTGAGGAAAAAAGTAGTAACATTTCCTGGGGGCACAGCAAATGTGTGCGTTTAACCTTATTGCTCAAGGGGATTAGTTATGATTTGATGACTTTCAAACTCATTCACCTCTCTATACAATTTAATTAGTTCTGCGTGGATCTCTTCTTTCGGGCAGGGTCAGGGTTAGTGGACACCCAAGCTTTTGAATGTGGTAACTCGAGAACGAAGCAATGTAGGAGTTTGAAGTTGATACCATAGGTGTATCTACTGAAAATCCAGACTAGTTTGAATCTCAGTGACCTCGACCTTAGGGTCAAGTTTTCTGAAAACCTTGTAAATGCCATAATTGGAGAAGGAGGTCACCTAGGATCTTAAATAGATTTATAATAAGTTCATGAGTTTGGCCTTAAGGTCAGGGGTCAGAGGTTTTCTGAAAATTTAGCGAACGTGACAACTTGAACAAGGACAAATTCGCACCATAGGCGCATTTATCAGGAGGCTGAGGGCGACCACTGGCCACCACCAGTATTTTTATTTGTTGATACAAGTGTCATAGTTATTGTCAAAAGAAGATTTTCGTTGACAAAAACTACGACGACAATTATTGGTCAACGAATATGTCTGTGATTGGTCAACGAAATTAACACTGTTGCAGACACGAGGAAGCTGTGCTTTACCATACATGCTGTGCAGTTAGCAGAAAACACAGTGTAGGTATGTCTTTCCTTTCAGCACCACTCTCACACATTATAACATAAGGATGTATCCAAAAACTAGATGTCTTAAAATGCATTTTATATGCACAAAGTTCTAACCCTGACTGTTTCTGTACATTATTATAAATGTCACTGTTCATTTAAAGGCTGACATCTCTCCAGGTTAATGTAAGCGCATACAACGTAAAATGTACACATAATGTATACTGCAGCATTCAACACTGCATGTTTTTGACCATAAATAGGGAAACAATCACACAAAGCTCATATTAGCTATTAAATATTATTTGTAGTGATAAAAATTAATAAAAATCATCTAAGAAGCTGACCTGCTACATATAAATGATAAATTTGCCTTTGTACTTGCTGTGTGGGTGTATGCATGCAAGTGTGTGGGTGCTCGAAAGGAGCCATACCCACATTTTCTTAAATGGATTGAATTTTGTAGGTGCTAATATTACATGTATCTTAGTAAATATACCTTATTTATTATGTGTGCTTACAAAAATTGCTCATCCTGCAGACAGACTCCACCTCCTCTGACTTGTCTTTGTTATCCTCTTAAAAAAAAATAGATTAGCTCGACACATGAAGCAGTTCTACAACTGCTACAGGTTGTGGTTGGTGGATTTTTAGTTGCAGCGGATCTCAAGTGCAGAACGAGGTATACCGATGCCAGCTCAAGACCAGTGCTAGAGTTAGTCCATCTGTTGTGGAATGAGAGACTGGAGAAGCAGCTGAATGAAACTGATGGCAGAGAGCTGGCCAGTAGGGAAAACACAGGAACAAAAAGGGCATGGCTGACAGATTAGCAGGCGCTGAACAGTCAGTCTGAATCCAGTAAAGTTTCAAATCAGTGAAGAAAATGTGATTGAGTTCATTCTCAAAAGTTATTCTCTGGGGATGATGTGAGTCTATCCCTTACCCCCATCCCTCCTGCCAAAGAAGTCAACACGATTTTATTGGCCGGAGAAAGTGCCACTCAGTCCTGCTTTTGTCGTATGAAATTAGCTGGGTGTAGAAGCTTTTATGTTTGCGTGACTGCAAAACTATCAACAGTCTGTTTCAACAGACATCTGACATTTCAACATGTTCCTGTCTAACTTCATCTCTTACCAACAGACAGAAAGTAAAACCTGCTGCTTCCTACACCCTTTAAATGGATCGTTTTACTCTTAAATGATCAATGAAAATGGGAAATGTTTCTGTAAACACGGGAAAAGCATAACTTTTTTTTTTTTTCCTCCAAAGCTGGGAGTCCTGCCTGCTCCTCCTGCTGGAAAGCAGTTGAACTAAAGATTTGAGACAAAAATAAAACAAATTTGTTAAAGTAAATGAATAAATGCTTTGCACTGACACTGGAAACATGACAGTCACGTAGCCAACACAATAATAACGAGCTTGAACACGTAGTCCTGTAGCCCACGACACATAGATAGCAGATGATGCTCTCCGGCACCAAGTGTTTGAAACTAAAGCTAAAGGAAATTATTCTCATAGATAGAATTCCACATTATAAACCCTGTACCACCCGCTAGTGTTCAGAGTTATTCAAAGCAGCTTCCAGTGTATCCAACCAGAGCTTCTTGGACTGCACATGTCTTGTTTAACAGCTTATTTATAGTATTGATCCTACCTCTCTGTTTTTGACATTCCCATTACAGGATGGCTACTCTGCTGAGCAAGTTCAGGATAGACTTTTCGGACATTACTGTCCTTGGAGACATCAACACCAAGCCCAAGAAGGAGCAGTAAGTCCACTTTGTTAAGCTTCCCACTTTGAACATCCTCCACAATTGTTAACGTGTATTATGTCACACATTCAGTATCTAAAGTGCCTTGAGGAAACTGTTGGCTCTATTTGGCACGGTATAAAGAAAAGAAAACTAACAGTTTTAATTATGTCAGCATTTGAAATTCAATGTTTAGCATGTTTGAGGACATTAAGCTGAGCTGAAAAGCAAATTACTGGCGCCCTCATGTGGTCTGTGTGGGAAAAGACGTGTGGCTTTGAGACCATGTTGATTTGGTTTGAACAAATGATGATTTTTAACAAGGGAACATTTTCTTAACATTAATAAATCTGAAGACTTTTCAAGAAAGTATCACAGTCCAGATCCAGATACCCGCCTGGGTCTCGAGACTTGGTAATTAGTAATTTCATTTTTATTCAAAACATCCATTTTTGTTCATTTCTTTGGTGAGATGATTTTGAAAATTCAGTTCATTTCAATTTTATTTATATAGTGCCTTATCACAACAGTTGCCTCAAAGCTTTGTGTAGTTACCTGTTTTACATGAGGATTAACCATGAAGCTGTTGTGACGCAGCATGGCAGCCTTCGAGGAGATGATTGAGCCTTATCGGCTGAAAGAAGATGATATGGAGCAGGAGGCAGCTGAGAGGCTGAAGAACAGCGAACCATGGAGGATCACTGACAACGAGCTGGAGCTATATCGTGCCAAGGTCACAAGATTTCCCTGCATATTCCATTTACATGCGTCTTTAATCTCATAAGATGAAATTCTTGAGTCAGTCAAAGTTCCATATGACTTCAGGGTTCAGAGGGATTCATTCTTTGATCCTCTGCAGCCTCATTCAGTTGTTCTGTAGGGAGAGTGGAAGCAGTTCAGTGTAGCTTATACTGTGAGCGACACTGCTGCCTCGAAGTCTGTGGTGCAGTGGCTTGCGAAAATGATCTTGTTACGTGATACCTGATTGCTTGATCCTGTGGTTGTCTCTCTTTAGACCCATCGGCAGATCAGACTCAACGAGCTGCTGAAGGAACACTCAAGCACAGCCAACCTCATTGTTATGTAAGCTTGGGTTGGGT
>NW_024582474.1:1040378-1053022 GCF_018398535.1 Haplochromis burtoni
ATAACAGATGACAAGATAACTAGTGCTAAAAAATGCGGGCTGAAAGTGACTGTTAACATTTGACCAAGTCAACAGGCAAAACTGTGATGAACCACATTGGAAAAGGAAGGTGGAAAGCTTGCTTTGGGCTGGCGGTGATAATGATCATAACAGATAAATTTGGCTTTTAGTCACTCTTTCCTGAAAAGGCCTTTTGTGGGTTTTGTAACTTTTATAAAGAAGAGTTGATACACATTCAGTTTAAGTTAACTTTTGTTAACTTAAAGACACTTTAAAACAGTCTACACAAGACGAGTGGCTTCAATAAGTGATGCTTCTACCTAATCCTTAAATGTGCAGTGAAGTGATGAGCTTTCATTAATTTGAATTGCCAATTCTTAAACAATTATGTGTAGAGATAACAGTACCTGATTTTTAGAACTTTTCTTATTGCTCCTTTTTGGTTATAGTTTCATTGCAGTCTCTCTTTCTTTGCCTTTCTCTGTGCAGAAGCCTCCCATTAGCCAGGAAGGGTGCTGTGTCCAGTGCTCTCTACATGGCCTGGCTGGAGGCATTGTCCAAGGATCTGCCTCCCATCCTTCTGGTGCGTGGCAACCACCAGAGTGTCCTCACCTTCTACTCTTAAAGGGGAAAAGCCGGTGATTTAAGTCACAGCTAAAGTCTAAAGGTCCACCACATACACTCCTGAGATAGCAGAATACAAGCCAGTGATGGAAACAGTGCTGAGTAATATGAATCCAATGAAAGTGCTATTTTTTTTGTGTAAAAGTGCTACGTGTTTTGTGATGGAGGAATTTTATGTTGGGGTGGGTGCTGGTTGTAAAGTTGCCCACTCTTTTTCCTTTCTTTCTTTTTATTCCAAGATGTCTGGGTTATTCTCTCGTTGCTCTAGTTCCTTCTGATTTCCTCATTAAAGTGTCATTTTTGTTCAAGTTGATTTCTCTCAGGCTCTATAAAGCAGGCATGCACAATATAGATGTGTTCATGATGTGGAATATATTGATGTCATACACTTTAAGTTTATCAGACCAGATGTTGTTTGCTCCAGCAATAATCACCCTGTTATGTTTTTTTTCCAAGTTGGGGAAAATGCTTTGCAACACCTTCTAAAGCCTTATGGATGTGCCTTCCAGTCGAATCGGATGAAACGGAATTAGAATCTCTATTCAGATTGACAATTTTAACAGAATTTCCTTCTTAGCTGTGCGGGTGGATTTAAAGTAGAATTTTATAAAGGGTGTCAATTTGAACACTCTTACAGTTTTGACCTTAATCACCAATATTTATTTGGGGCTTTGATTTTTATATTTTTCACTTTTGAGTCTTCCTTTGTAGAAGTTGCTGAATACTCATCACAACAAGATCCTTGATCTTTTAGACACAGTTTGTAGGGGAGGGGTGGATGTGGGCATAGACTTAAAGTCTCTGTCAGAAAAAATGTGAGGCTGGGTTTTTCTTTAGCCTTTTCAGGTGGATAAAATCTCTCCCTAGTAGCTGCCGATTATCAGCTTTCTTTGGTTCTGTGGCCACATGTATTGTTGTTTCGCTGTAAAGAAACTCTTCTACCCTTCAAGATGCTAGTCCAAACCTTGCCTTAATGCTAGAACTATACTATACTGTCACGATTGTCATAAGTTCTCGCTCCCTCTTAAGCCATGTTGGCTGAAGGGTTTGTGTGTAAATGCAGATATTCATCCATTATTAAGTCTCAGCGCATATGCATCTTAATCTGCATTAGTCATTTAGCCTCACTTCATTTAGTGTGCACTTGTGGCACATCCCTGTCTTTTAGCTTAATTATTACTATTGATTTTAGGGGTGACGTGGCATCACAAAAAAAAGCCATACATAGACATTTTCCAGTTGTAGTGTACTGTAGAGGTCACATGTATCCCCTGTTCTACTGTGACTGTAGAGAATATTGATTAACTAGCTTTAGTATGCAATAGTACAGCTGTTACTTTGGGGAGTGGTCACAGGTGTCGTCACAGAGAAAAATAACCCCGAGCCTAAAATCAATTCATAAAACTCATTGCATTTGAGTTTTGTGGGGAAAATGGACAGTAAAGTGAAAGTAACCCGTTAGCTTTTGTTAAGATTGCAAATGTTGTTATTAAAACAGCTGAGCGTAAACGGGTTGGTTGGAGTGGTTCTAGCATAGATGATTATTTTAAGTGCATTGCCCTAAAATTAGTCATGATATTTTGAAGCCTCTGCATTGTGTTGTTAAATACAGCAGAGATGCACAAGTCATTGTGGGTGGTCTCGTTATTTTGAATTAAACAGCATGGACTTTGGCTCATTATGATTATGGGTGAGAAACTACTATGAAGCAAATGAAACTTTACTATATGCAATTTAAAAGAAGAATGTGAGAGTGCTTAGGTTAGTTGAATGTACACTACACTAGTAGTACCTTTTGGTTTCCATTGTCATATGTATCATATGTTTCCTGCATATACTGCAGTTAGCACAATAGTGTTCTCTCTGTCGGCTTCATTGTGCTATTAGCGTTCATGCAGCACCATTGCCCACCACTCTGTTGTTCACATGGATTATCACTACGTTAATAATCCATGTGTGTAATGTTTGCAGGGACTGTTGATAGGATTCAGTACAAACATATTATATAGATCTATACTCTTACTCACCAGAGTGCTAAATGTAGCCGGAATAAGTTTTAGTTATGTTGAAAGTGTGGGCTTGGAAAGCACTGTTAGATCATTTCGAAGGCAGTCCTACATTGTGTAACAGCCTCAAATACCAAAATTCGTCCACACCACAGCTGGTGTTCATTCTAATCCAGCTGACGCTGCTTTTCAAAATAAAAGACAAAATGTATCTAAAATTTGGTGTTCCTGCAGCTGAGTGCATCCCTGTGCACTGTAACTTAAACAGTGAAACTAAATTATGCTTAACTCAAACTATGAAGTATGACTGAATATTTCTGTATTAGAGCAAATGTAAATGAATTTCTTGAAGACTAACTGCTAAGCAATACAATTAGTGAAACAAACTGCAGTTTTTGTTTTGTTTTGGTCTTTTTTTGTTTGTTTTTTGCTGTGCATTTTGGGCAATATAAATCTGAGATTATCAATGTGGGCTGAGATGGGGATTTGGGGGCACTATTGTGTACTATAACAAAATAAAGGAGTGTATCTTTCAGATCTCTGTTCGTTGTTGTGTTGTGAGGCATTCACTCTTGTTCTCTTGTTGGTACAGAACAACATTATTACAAACAAGAACACGGGTTAAACCATTTGTATATTTAAAAAAAAAATATTTGCTTATCTATCTATCTATATCTGTATCTATCTGTAATTATACACACACAGTTATATACATACATACATAATATAAAAAAACACAACACTCATGTATCAATTAGAGGGGTTCTTTTTCATGTCACATTAAACGAAACAAAAATACCTCCTATCAACGTTTTCCAGCCAGCTAATGGTGTTTGGGTGTTTCCCTCATTTGTCTCGATAGAGCCTAACATCTGTCTGACAAAATTACTGCATTGTCCTCAACAAATCGAATCATATGTACGTGTAAGTCGAGGCATTATTTGAGTTCTCCTAATCATTGTTTGTATTCTTTGCCATATTCCCTGTTCCTCCTATAGCAGGCATGTTGTTCCATGAGGGTGGATTCTAATATTTCAAAAATGATAAAATGGTCCTAAAATCTATTGGTGGTTGACATCACCAAGTTTATAGTAAGTATAAACTAACATGTAAATAAACTTAATAGTATGTACACATGGAACATGTTGGAAGGGTATTTATTTTAGTTCAGACTTTTTTTTTTTTTTTGTCTTTTAATACTTGGGAGTTTTGGTTGTAATTTGATTTGCATGTCAATGGTTTTTATTTTCTTTTGCAGTTTGTTTCCTTTTGATTTTAGCAAATTGTCTTTCTCCTTGAGTCTGTATCTGTAGCCTTTCAATGAAGAAAAAGATATGATGACAAGCGGCTCAAACCAGTTTTCTCCTGCTTTAACTCAAACGTGTAAGGCCCAGCTGGTTGAAGCAGGAATGTTTTGATACTGTTAACAGTCACAGATATGCTTTTTCTAACATTTTAACATGTATGATTACCAGTACTTTGTACATCTTTATTGCAATAAATAAACCAAATGAAACCATTAACATCTGTAGTCTGCATTTGTGGTTTGCAAGGCTTCTATTTAATTCAGTTTTATGTATTGTTTACTGAATTTTGCATAATGGATAAAACTCCTAGAGTGTTAAAGTGAATCAGCGATCTGATCTGAGGAAGAAATCTCCTTTGGGGGGGGGGGGACTATTTTAGGTTTATTTGCTGTTGGGGGTTAATGGAGGTCTAATACTGTGTTACAGCAGACAACAAATTATAGGAAAAACTCTGCACAACTAAATCAATGACAGCTAGTGGATTTGTTTTGTTTTTTTGGTAGAGAAATGTATAATAAACCCTCAGCACACTGTCCCGCTTATCGCTATTTTAATCAGTTACAGCGTTTTGGTCCATGTAACTTGCATAATGTAATATAAAAAATTTAATGTATAAAATAATAACACTAAAGAAAGTGAAAATACAAAACCATGAAGAGAGCAATAAATTAAAAAAATAGTTTTAAGATCCTTATTGTATTTATCGTAAAAGCTCTGTGGTATAAGATGGATGGGGCAACAGAGCTCAAACACCTGTTGGTCAGGATTTGATAATTATCATTTCAACACAGGGCATAAAGCCAACTATTTAACCCAAACAAATGTGTTCCCTGCACTTTGGGAAGAAAAATACAAAACGTTTGTCTTCTGCACCTTAAAGAAAGATAACACTTTGAGATGAAGAGTTGAAAAGCATTTATAGATTGAAATGTACAAGTACGCAGTTACATCTGTGGCTGGGCATCTTTATAAGTGCAGCCTCACTCTTTATATCAGTCTACTGCACCACATAAAGACAAAGTTAAATTTCAAGGGCAAATATTAATTATTTTCCTACATCATATCTTTTCTTCCTGGGCTTTCACAGTTTTTAAATAACACATTTATTAGATCACCAGCCAGTATAAATATAATCCTGCTGCTGCCCTAAATTAACATGATTAGTACTTACCAAAATATTTTATGTTTTTGTAATCACTATATAGCAAGATAATGGACCCTACAGTATTAGAAATCGGCATTTGTGGGAAGGAGGAACTCACTGTAAACAGGAAGAGACCTCCAGCAGATCCAGGCAAACCTTCACAAAACTGTGTGTTTTAGTGCATTTCAACTAATTTAAAAATTATATTTCAGCAAATACTTGACAGTTAATTAGAGAATGTGCTTTGAATTCACGACCCCCACAGATTGTAGCCAAAACATGTCCATTATGGATATGAAGCCATTAGGGTGAAAGTCAGATGTTTTTGTGGAGAACCACAGCTACTGCAACAAAAAGAAGAAGTACACAAACAATCACAATGATTGAAGAGATAATTTTACAGAGTCTTCTTCTGCGCTCTGCTTCTTTCCTCTTCAGTAAAGAATCAAATCCCGGTGTGTAGAGATCCTCGAGCCAGAAATCCAGATCTTTAGGAGTCTTGTCCTCTTCCTACAAAGAAAACAAAGATGTGAAACAGTGTATGAAAAAGTGCACCAAGATTCTTGTTGTTAGACATAAATATGTGTTTGTAACATATCTGCTCCCTTTAGCAGACACAGGCTGCTTGAAAGAAAGCAACAAAAGAATGGGAATCTCATGTAGTCAATGGGCATCTGTTGGCAGAAAAGAATGGTGCATATTTATTTATTTTTTTTAATGCACAGGAAATGTTCTTCCTGTGTACATACAAAGGCAGGCTAATGCCTGGCTAATGAGGCTGACCTCTAAAGTTTAAGGCTTACCACCCAAAAAGACTGGCTGCTGCACCGTCAAAGAATAGTGGCACATAACATGTGCTGCACAGGCCGAGGGACGGAGAGCTAACTGTTGCATTAACCTGCATTAACATTTGCCACAATCGCAAGAGTAGCGTACCACTGGTCACTTTTGAATCTTAGGATTTCTGGCAACCTGGACTACAGAAATAGAAAGGCAAATCATTTCTATGTTGCATCTTTACACACAACAACACAAACAGCAGCAAAGTAAGCTAAATAATGACTCCTAAATTGAAGATTTGTGGTTGTTGAACGCCATAATTTGATGGTTACACATCAACTAAAAGTGTGCTGATGCATTTTGTTCAGAAATATACGTAACCACTGCAAATCATAGTGTTCTCCCAGAAGTGTTCCTTCCCCTAAACATGTTTATTTACTGAAATTGAAACAAAAAAGTTTTAAGTCAACACTTGATGACGGCATTTTTTTATTTTCCTTAATATTTAAAGTGCAGCTGGTAAGCTATAAGTTTTGGGGGCACAAGTACTGTAGTAGTGACTTAGCAAATATTGACTCAGGGGTGAAGGCACACTAATGCTAGCAAGACAGGAATACTTTTAGTCCTTCAGTGGTCAGAAAAACTAGTGAAGAGAAATATATCACATTATGTTACAATATAAAAATAATCAAAGCCACCTAAAAGTGTAAGTATTAAACCATCACAGACATCATCTGGAAAGAAGCTCCAAGGGTTAAATGGTATAAATAAAAACTGGTATTTACACCAAAACGTGGGGATTTTATTGAATGAAGGACTTTTTGATGAGATCCAAAGAGAGTATATTTGGAAATCAACAACTGCAAATATGCAAAAATGCATACTTGTGGGAAAATGAATAAAACTGTTTAGATGGCAATCATCATATTAGAAGACCTTAGTCAGTGATTTTTGCTCAGCAATTGAGCCCTAAGCATTCACTTGCTCATATCTTCTTTATTTCTTTTGGTTCTTTAGTGTGCCTATACAATATATAAAATAAGTATTGAACATATCACCAATTTTGTAAGTAAATATATTTCTAAAGGTGTTATTGACAATACATTCTCACTAAATGTCAAAGAAATCACATGCAAAGAAATCAAACCATAGATTTCCATAAATAAAGTGGAATAGTAATCAAAGCACTTAACACAACTTGCTCCATTCGTCCAAGCACTTTTTTGCAATTCTGTTTCTATCTAACATCCTATAGATGCATTAGAGAGCATCTTTCCCAAGAATATTTGTTATGCAGACTGAAGCAGCCAGGGATCAAAACGCCAACCTTCCAATTAGCAGATGACCTGCTCTACCTCCTGAGCTACAGCCACTCCAGTAGTGAGAAGCATCAAGAAACATCTCATGATGGGTAAAACCAACAAGCCTGTTTAGACCATTGGAATCTTACTGTTGCAAAACATACTGATGGCATTAGTTAGAGAAGTATTTCTAAGCTAATGAAGGTTCCAGTGAGCACTGCTGGGGCCATAATCCAGAATCATGTCAACATAAACCAACAACAACCAAGCGCTTCTCATTAGATTTTAACTCAGACTCTAATTAACAGAAGAGTTGTCCAAGAGCCAACGCCCACTGGTGGAGAGCTACAGAAAGACCTGGAATCAGCAGGTACAATTGTTTTAAAGAAAACAATAAGTAATAATTTACTTAACTGCCATGGCCTGTATGCACACTCACTACGCAAGACTCCACTGCTGAAGAATGCATGAGACTAGTTTCTCCATACAGAAAACATCTTGAAGACGCCATCACCAAAAGAGGCTCTTACACGAAGTATTAAATTAATTTCAGGTATCTTGTTCGATACTTTTTCCCTGTGTTACTTCTCATTATTACACATAACTTTATGGACAACTGTTTAATTTCTTTGCATTTCTGGATTGGATGGGTTCTTACCATGACAATTTATGTCAAAATCCTTTTTAGAAATATATTTGCTTATAAAATTGGTGACATATTTAATACTTATTTTACCCGCTGTATATGCATATGCATATATATATATACATGCACAGTTCTTTGTTTACATATATGCATGTCCTCCTAGCAAACAACTGCACTAACAACTGTTTTGTGTATCCAAACAAACATTAACCTTGTTAATCTTCCACAACCTTTTTACTTTTCCACAAATTACCTGTAAATATTCTGCAAGATTGCTATGGTTTGCTTGAGTGTCATAGTCCTTGACAGTCCAGGAAGGGTGTGATGTCTCATTCTGCTCAATCACTGATTTTACATCCATGTACAGAGGGTTCTGTCTGATGTTGGTCTTCAGAGTGGATGGAGTGATGTGCTTCTCCAGGTATCTGTCCACAAACACCACAGGACTCCAGTCTGGGTGTGGCACAGAACTGCTTTTGGTTGTTACCCTTGGCTCCCTCTGTGGAGACAGAGAAGAATTCTCAATCCATCCAGCTTTAACATTTTCTACGGAGCTGTAGGCTACACTGGTTAGATAGCCTAAACCAGGGAGTCATGTAATTAAAGGCTTTCTTTTTCAGAGGAGCCATCCACAGTGAGGAAGTAAAATTATTAACAAGATTAAAAAAAAAAAAAAAAAAAAAGCAGTCCCAGGTGTGTTAAACATACCACCAAAACTCATGCATGCTCAACATGGAGCTGTTTGTTGTCTTTCGAATTCAAAGTCAAAGTCAGCTTTATTGTCAAAAAGCTCCACTGCAAATTTAAAGAGCTAAAAACAAAAGACATTTGTACTATAATGTTATAACTCAATGTTTGTTCATGTTTTTGGTGTCTTGTAAGCCAAGTGTGACACAACAATGCTGTGCTCTCCTGCTCTGCTATTTCAAACTACTGTCACAAAGATCATACCTGAGAGTAAATCCTGTTCTGCCATTGTTTCTGACTGGACATTACTGCCCCAACCTGGAACATGCTGTGTGTGGCTGGCAGCATCCCAACGTCTAGCTGGAGGAATTTCTCAGGGTGGTTATTGTTGGGCAAAGCAGAAATATCCATCCTGATTCTGCTGCTCCATCCACGCTGACCACTTCACTTGCCAACTACCTGGCTAATTCCACATACTCCCTACGTCTCACAGGCTCTGCAATAATAATTTATGAAGAGTGTGATATCTGAGGCTGTATCACTTGTGTAATGTGTGTAACCCAACCTGGCCAAAGGGTGGGGTGAAGGTGTGGGTTTGAGAGGGAGAGAGAGAGAGAGAGAGAGAGAGAGACCTAGTATCTGTGTCTGTGTAAAATGTCATCTGAGTAAGCAAGTAAATAAGTATGTGTTTATTTCATTTAGAAAGTTTAAGTTTATTTAATAACTTGAAATACTTCTCACATGTAAGGTCTTCAATAATCAGGCCCCCGTCTTATCTTAAAGACGTGATAGTACCGTAAAATGTGGGAGCTTGTAGAATAAAAAGTGAGAATGTGGAGAAAATTGTTGGTATTTTGAAATTTTCATCTGTAAAATATTTTCACACTCTTGAAATAAAATTTTCTGTCACCACAGTAAATCTAAAATTAAAGTATCAATTGAGTCATCTAATTGTTGAAGTTTCGCAATAATATTGTAGGGTCTTTACCTTAAAATATTAGGGGCCTTGTGCTGACTGTTGTTGTGATTAGGCACTATATAAATAAAATTGAATTAAATTGAATATTGAGTTCAATTCCACCATTGGATCGGGGTCTTTCTGTGTGGAGTTTGCATGTTCTCCCCATGTTTGCGTGGGTTCTCCAGTTTTCTCCCACAGTCCAAAGATGTGCAGTTAGTGGGGATAGGTTAATCGGAAACTCTAAATTGCCCATAGGTGTGAATGTGGGAGTGCATTTGAGTGTGAATGGTTGTCTGTGCATATGTGTTAGCAACAGACTGGCGACCTGTCCAGGGTGTACCCTGCCTCTCGTCCTAAGACAGCTGGGAAAGGCTCCAGCACCCCCCGCGACCCTGAAAAAGGATAAGCAGAAGCAAATGGATGATTAATCCATGTAGTAACTAGTTGTATTTTGTATAACTAAAGTAATAAAAAAAATAGAGTACTATTTTTGCCATATTTTTTGAGTACTATTGAGTACTATTTTTGTGTTTATAAATTAAAATGAAAGTACCTCAAGATTCAAACAAGTCTCAGCTATCTTCAGAAAAATGACACAAGTTTGTAAGATGGGTTGTCATTAGCATAGCTTAGGAGGTAGTATGGGTCATCTACTAATCGCAAAGGTGATGGCTCATTCCTGGCTGCTTCAGTTTGCATGCTAAATAGATAGGATACTAACCCTAATTTTTTCTCTGATTCATCTATTGGAATGTGAATGCGTCTGAATTTCAAATAGAAAGTACTTAAGGATGAAAATAATGCTTGTGTGTATGGGTGAAGGAGCCATGTTGTATTGAGTGCACCAGGAGAACAGAAAAGCTTATCCGGGGCTGGGTCGTGGGGGCAGCAGCCTAAGCAGAGAAGCCCAGACCTCCTTCTCCCTGGCCACCTCCTCCAGCTTGTCCTGGGGAACACCAAGGCGTTCCCAGGCCAGCTGAGAGATATTGCGGGTCCTAGGTCTGCCCCATGCCCGGAACACCTCGCCCAGGAGGCGTCCTTGTCAGATGCCCGAACCACCTAAACTGGCTCCTTTTGATGTGGAAGAGCAGCAGCTCTACTTTGAGCCCCTCCCAAATTCATCACCCTATCTCTAAGGGAGAAGCCAGCCACCCTTTGGAGGAAGCTCATTTCCGTCACTTGCAATCTCGTTCTTTCTGTCACTACCCACAGCTCATGACTATAGGTGAGGTTAGGAACGTAGATTGACTGGTAAATTGAGTGCTTCGTTTTTACACTCTTTACCATGATGGACCGGTACAGCGTACGCATCACTGCAGCCACAGCACCAATCCATCTGTCGATCTCCTGATCCCTTCTCCCATCACTCGTGAACAAGACCCTCAATACTTAAACTCCTCCACTGGGGGCAGGAACTTTTCCCTGACACAGAGTGGGTACTCCACCATTTTCCGGCTGAGGACCATGGCCTCAGATTCGCTGGAGGCTGTCGCCTGATTAAGCCAACAGAACTCATCTGCGAAAAGCAGAGATGAGATTCTGAAAACACCCAAGTATAAGTCTTCCGCCAATTGGCTACACCTAGAAATTCTGTCCATAAAAATTATGAACAGAATCGGTGTGTGGCAAGGATGATGCATGACGTGTCCAGAGGTTTGATTTGAGAGCCAACTTTATTCACACAGTCCGACTGCAGCTCTTGGCTGCAGGCCGCACAGACTCCTTGCCACCACACACACCAACAACCCTGAATCCCCGTGTCTTTAACTCGGCAGGCGTGATTGCGGATGCCATGTAGGTGCGTCTGCATGGCACCGCAGACCACGCCCCACCACACGGTGACAAGTCCAGAAACAAGTCCAGACAAAGCTCTTGCAACAGTGATATAAGGATTGAATGGCCCATAGCAATGGACCAGACACCAAATACTCCTGAAGCACCTCGCACCCCCCACTCTGACATGGTCGAATGCCTTCTCCAAGTCCACAAAACACATGTAGACTGGTTGGGCAAACTCCCATGCACCCTCAACTATCCTCGAGAGGGTAAGGAGCTGGTCGATTGTTCCACAATCAGGGTGAAAACTGCATTGTTCCTACTAACAACTAACAGACGGACTCTCCTTTCCAGCACCCTGGCATAGACTTTCCAAGGGAGGCTGAGTCCTTCCTGTGATAGTTGGAACACACCCTCCAGTCCCCCTTCTTAAAGATGGGAACCACCACCCCGGTCTGCCAATTCAAAGGTACTGTAACTGATCTCCATGCAACATTGTAGAGGTGTGTCAACCAAAACAGCACTACATCATCCAGAACCTTCAGGAACTCAGGGTGAAACTCATCCACCCCAGTGGCCCTGCCACCAAGGAGTTGTTTAATTGCCTCTTCTTTAACTCATATTGCTCCAGCAATGTTGAACTTGTCTGTCACTCCGGGTGAGACCCAGGTCACAGGCTTGTAACTCCTACTTAACTCAATTACGGTACTGCCCAACAAGGAGATGGCAAACTGGAGAAATGGAGGACTTCGGCCTATTATTTCCTCTATGGCATTTAGCCCAACTGACATGGTCTTTAATGTGAGACTTGAACATGCGAGAAAGGAATTCACATACTCTACCCAATTCCAAAAGCAAGACTGAACATACCGCTCATGAAAATACACTTTCAGCTTCACCTACCCCTGATGTCATCTGAGTCTGTGGCTACACCAGTGTCTGTCCATGGTGGGTTGTCTGAACATACCTCTGTGGTGAGTGAAATTCACTTTTCTCTTTATGCTTGCTCAGAGCCAGCAAACCAGAAAACAAAGAGTTTTGTTTTCAGCACCAAAAGTTTAGAAACTGATTCTTTTGTTCCTGAGTCAGCCAGAACTAAAGTTTTCTGTTTTTCTTATAAACTGGCCCACAATAACTTTATGTTTTCAGTGTGTGT
This sequence comes from Haplochromis burtoni, assembly GCF_018398535.1. Taxonomy (NCBI): domain Eukaryota; kingdom Metazoa; phylum Chordata; class Actinopteri; order Cichliformes; family Cichlidae; genus Haplochromis; species Haplochromis burtoni. Next base: position 1,052,767 of record NW_024582474.1, read on the forward strand.
GAGTGTGTTTGCAAATGAAAGTTTTGTGTTTCGCAAATGAAACATTGCCAGGTCTGGATCTATGTTGTTAATGAAAGCGTTTTTTAGTGTTGTCTGTCTGAGCCGGCCTCTTAGTTTTCCACACTGACCAGTAGAAGAAAGACAATTGATGTGTCCGAAATCAGGGGAAGGATGCTCCGAAGGACACTACCTACCATTCGGACTCAATGTCCCCAGTCTCCCTCGGAATGCTGTTGAAGCTCTGCCGGAGGTGTGC
>NW_024582474.1:1054023-1055356 GCF_018398535.1 Haplochromis burtoni
AAATAGTTGTGGATTAGTGATGCACGAATCATGAACGAATCGTTCAATACTCGAGAATCACTTTACTGACTCATGAATCATGATTCACAAGCCCAACTGACTCACTGACTCATCCCTGTTGCTGTTAGCAGCAATATATATGGCTTATAATTAAAATTGTGGAGAAAAACACAACATAACAAAAAAATTTCTGCTCTGAACTGAAAGAAAAAACCCTGAGTAGAAGCTCACATCAAGACAATAGACTATGTGCACGTTAGCATGCTACTTCCGCTTGGGGTCCTATGGACTAGAAAAGCGCTATACAAATGCAGGCCATTTACCATTTTACCATTTACTTCCGGTGCGGAAACGCCTGTGGGGAGCTTTGTTTCCGGTGTCCTATTCACGCCTTGTTTACGGTCCAAAACAAGTTAAGCAAATGAATGAATCAAGCGGCAATTTACATTTCTCTAAATGTCTTGGGCATTTATGCAATATATCTGTAAATGATGTTCATCGACTTGTCGATATTTTTCCCCGGCGCCTCAGGGCAAAAGAGAAAAGGGATTCAAATGTTATATTTCTCAGTATCTGTAAACAGCGGTCCCTCGTTTATTGTGGGTGTTATGTTCTAAAAATAACCAGTGATAGGTGAAATCAAGTAGCCAATGTTATATTTTGACGGTGCAAAACGTTTCGTGGACATTGTGGACATACAGTACTGCACTTCAGAGTCACACTGCTAGCGATTCTGTACTGTACAGGAGAGACGTCGTGGAGGAGATCGTCTGCAGCGATCAGGACGCAGAACAATGTGATGTAAAAAAAAAGCATGCAAACTTGCACTAAAAAATCTGCGAAACAGCGAGATGAAAGGTGAACCGCGTTATAGCGCAGGACCACTGTAATTTTGAAGGTAAGTCACAACATACCCTTCGTAAATATTAATGTATAGAAACCCTTACCAGCAATCATTCATTTTTTGTGTGGCTTTTTTCATGGTTTGTTAACATGCTGTGTAGGTGTGTACTTGACTTGCTGATATCGACATAACGGGGGAAACATGTGGTTTGACTATTGTTCACCTGTAGTTTGAATGCTGAACATTTGCCTGTTTAAATCATAAGACCAGTCACTATACAGAGATGTGCTTCTGAATGTCCAAATGTCGTCCAAGCACTTTTTTGCAATTCTGTTTCTATCTAACGTCCTATAGATGCATTAGAAAGCATCTTTCCCAAGAATATTTGTTATGTAGACTGAAGCAGCCAGGGATCAAAACGCCAACCTTCCAATTAGCAGATGACCTGCTCTACCTCCTGAGCTACAGCCACTCCAGTAGTGAGAAGCA
>NW_024582474.1:1057018-1065551 GCF_018398535.1 Haplochromis burtoni
AACGAATCACTCAGGACTCACTAACCCCCTCCCTCCTGTGCTAAATCAAAGAGCCTTGACCGCACAGCACAGCACAGCCCCTCCTTCTCCTAAGAAGAAATATACATACACACCGTCCCCTCTCAGAGAGAGAAAAGAAAAGAGTTTTTCTTTTTTTTCACAACACTCTGCTCTCACACAGGAGAAATTCAACAGACAGTTTATACAGTTTTTACACTTTTATATTCACACACACGGGTAATTTATATTCTATTTACACACAGGCCCGCATAGACATAAGAAAACACCATATGCCAGAACATCTTATCTTATTTATTTCTCTCTATTTCTATACCGGTATTCCTGACTTTTAGACCAATTTAAAAGCATCTTTCAGCCCAGAGCCGCGCTCTTGCTGATCAATTACACGCCTCGGGAACGCCCTCCCGAGAGCGGTCAGATTCCTAGGCCCGCCCTAATTAATTTATAACTGCTCCCCGCCAGGCAAAAAAGGACCTCCACCTGCAGCGTGAAATATCCCAGATCACGCTTTTGGCTTTACTTAAAGTTCACAAGTCCCCAACCTTAACAGGATACAGCCAGGTCTGACCTTATCAATCAATCTGGAACCCAGTCACAAGGAGGCTGAGTCCTTCCTGTGATAGTTGGAACACACCCTCCAGTCCCCCTTCTTAAAGATGGGAACCACCACCCCGGTCTGCCAATTCAAAGGTACTGTAACTGATCTCCATGCAACATTGTAGAGGTGTGTCAACCAAAACAGCACTACATCATCCAGAACCTTCAGGAACTCAGGGTGAAACTCATCCACCCCAGTGGCCCTGCCACCAAGGAGTTGTTTAATTGCCTCTTCTTTAACTCATATTGCTCCAGCAATGTTGAACTTGTCTGTCACTCCGGGTGAGACCCAGGTCACAGGCTTGTAACTCCTACTTAACTCAATTACGGTACTGCCCAACAAGGAGATGGCAAACTGGAGAAATGGAGGACTTCGGCCTATTATTTCCTCTATGGCATTTAGCCCAACTGACATGGTCTTTAATGTGAGACTTGAACATGCGAGAAAGGAATTCACATACTCTACCCAATTCCAAAAGCAAGACTGAACATACCGCTCATGAAAATACACTTTCAGCTTCACCTACCCCTGATGTCATCTGAGTCTGTGGCTACACCAGTGTCTGTCCATGGTGGGTTGTCTGAACATACCTCTGTGGTGAGTGAAATTCACTTTTCTCTTTATGCTTGCTCAGAGCCAGCAAACCAGAAAACAAAGAGTTTTGTTTTCAGCACCAAAAGTTTAGAAACTGATTCTTTTGTTCCTGAGTCAGCCAGAACTAAAGTTTTCTGTTTTTCTTATAAACTGGCCCACAATAACTTTATGTTTTCAGTGTGTGTGAGTGTGTTTGCAAATGAAAGTTTTGTGTTTCGCAAATGAAACATTGCCAGGTCTGGATCTATGTTGTTAATGAAAGCGTTTTTTAGTGTTGTCTGTCTGAGCCGGCCTCTTAGTTTTCCACACTGACCAGTAGAAGAAAGACAATTGATGTGTCCGAAATCAGGGGAAGGATGCTCCGAAGGACACTACCTACCATTCGGACTCAATGTCCCCAGTCTCCCTCGGAATGCTGTTGAAGCTCTGCCGGAGGTGTGCGTTGAAGATCTCGCGGACTGGGGCCTCTGCTAGACGTTCCCAGCACACCCTCACTACGCGTTTAGGTGCACCAGGTCTGTCCAGCGTCCTCCCCCGCCACCTGATCCAACTCACCACCAGGTGGTGATCAGTTGACAGCTCAGCCCCTCTCTTTACCCGAGTGTCCAGAACTCTAAGAAGGCTGGGTACTCCGAACTGCCACTCGGCGCATAAGCGCAGATGACAGTCAGGACCCATTCCCCGACCCTAAGGCGCAGGGAACAAACCCTCTCGTCCACCGGGAAAAACCCCAACGTACCGGCAGCAAGCCGAGGGGATATTAGAATACCCACCCCAGCCCGCCGCCTCTCACCAGGGGCAACTCCAGACTGAGACAGAGTCCAGCCCCTCTCCAGGAGACTGGTTCCAGAGCCCAAGCCATGTGTAGAGGTGAGCCCGACTATATCTAGCCGGTACCTCTCAACCTCACGCACTAACTCAGGCTCCTTCCCCACCAGAGAGGTGACATTCCATGTCCCTATTGCCAGTCTTGGCAGCCGGGGGTCAGTCCGCCAGGGCCTCCGCTCCTGGCCGCCACCCGGCACACAATGCACCCGACCCCTATGGCGCCTCCTGCGGGTGGTGGGCCTGCGGGAGGATGGGCCCATGTCTCCTCTTCGGGCTGTGCCCGGCCGGGCCCCATGGACTAAGGCCCGGCCACCAGACGCTCGCCCTCGGGCACCCTCCCCGGGCCTGGCTCCAGGGCGGGGCCCCGGTAACCCTATCCCGGGCAGGGTAAACTGTTCCCTCGATATTCTTTTCATAAGGGTCTTCTGAATCGCTCTTTGTCTGGTCCCTCACCCAGGACCAATTTGCCATGGGAGACCCTACCAGGGGGCAAAAGCCCCCAGACAACATAGCCCCTGGGATCCCTGGGACACACAAACCCCTCCACCACGATAAGGTAGCGATTCAAGGAGGAGATCATCTGCAACTGAAAATAGTTGTGGATTAGTGATGCACGAATCATGAACGAATCGTTCAATACTCGAGAATCACTTTACTGACTCATGAATCATGATTCACAAGCCCAACTGACTCACTGACTCATCCCTGTTGCTGTTAGCAGCAATGTATCTAGCTTATAATTAAAATTGTGGAGAAAAACACAACATAACAAAAAAATTTCTGCTCTGAACTGGAAGAAAAAACCCTGAGTAGAAGCTCACATCAAGACAATAGACTATGTGCACGTTAGCATGCTACTTCCGCTTGGGGTCCTATGGACTAGAAAAAGCGCTATACAAATGCAGGCCATTTACCATTTTACCATTTACTTCCGGTGCGGAAACGCCTGTGGGGAGCTTTGTTTCCGGTGTCCTATTCACGCCTTGTTTACGGTCCAAAACAAGTTAAGCAAATGAATGAATCAAGCGGCGAATTTACATTTCTATAGATGTCTTGGGCATTTACCCAATATATCTGTAAATGATGTTCATCGACTTGTCGATATTTTTCCGCGCCTCAGAGCAAAAGAGAAAAGGGATTCAAATGTTATATTTCTCAGTATCTGTAAACAGCGGTCCCTCGTTTATCGCGGGTGTTATGTTCTAAAAATAACCAGCGATAGGTGAAATCAAGTAGCCAATTTTATTTTTTGACGGTGCAAAACGTTTCGTGGACATCGTGGACATACAGTACTGCACTTCAGAGTCACACTGCTAGCGATTCTGTACTGTACAGGAGAGACGTCACGGAGGAGATCGTCTGCAGCGATCAGGACGCAGGACACAATGTGACGTAAAAAAAAGCATGCAAACTTGCACTAAAAAATCTGCGAAACAGCGAGGTGAAAGGTGAACCGCGTTATAGCGAGGGACCACTGTAATTTTGAAGGTAAGTCACAACATACCCTTCGTAAATACTAATGTATAGAAACCCTTACCAGCAATCATTCATTTTTTGTGTGGCTTTTTTCATGGTTTGTTAACATGCTGTGTAGGTGTGTACTTGACTAGCTGATATCGACATAACGGGGAAACATCTGGTTTGACTATTCTTCACCTGTAGTTTGAATGCTGAACATTTGCCTGTTTAAATCATAAGACCAGTCACTATACAGAGATGTGCTTCTGAATGTGGACGATGTGTCGCAAGCACTTTTTTGCAATTCTGTTTCTATCTAACATCCTATAGATGCATTAGAGAGCATCTTTCCCAAGAATATTTGTTATGCAGACTGAAGCAGCCAGGGATCAAAACGCCAACCTTCCAATTAGCAGATGACCTGCTCTACCTCCTGAGCTACAGCCACTCCAGTAGTGAGAAGCATCAAGAAACATCTCATGATGGGTAAAACCAACAAGCCTGTTTAGACCATTGGAATCTTACTGTTGCAAAACATACTGATGGCATTAGTTAGAGAAGTATTTCTAAGCTAATGAAGGTTCCAGTGAGCACTGCTGGGGCCATAATCCAGAATCATGTCAACATAAACCAACAACAACCAAGCGCTTCTCATTAGATTTCACTCAGACTCTAATTAACAGAAGAGTTGTCCAAGAGCCAACGCCCACTGGTGGAGAGCTACAGAAAGACTTGGAATCAGCAGGTACAATTGTTTTAAAGAAAACAATAAGTAATAATTTACTTAACTGCCATGGCCTGTATGCACACTCACTACGCAAGACTCCACTGCTGAAGAATGCATGAGACTAGTTTCTCCATACAGAAAACATCTTGAAGATGCCATCACCAAAAGAGGCTCTTACACGAAGTATTAAATTAATTTCAGGTATCTTGTTCGATGCTTTTTCCCTGTGTTACTTCTCATTATTACACATAACTTTATGGACAACTGTTTAATTTCTTTGCATTTCTGGATTGGATGGGTTCTTGCCATGACAATTTATGTCAAAATCCTTTTTAGAAATATATTTGCTTATAAAATTGGTGACATATTTAATACTTATTTTACCCGCTGTATATGCATGCATATATATATATATATGCATGCATGCATATATATATATATTGTTATACACATAATATATATATCACAACATATATAATATATACACATATATATATATACACACACACACATATATATATACACATATATATATATACACACACACACACACATATATATATATAACATACATATAACATATATATATAATATATATATATATACACATATATATATATATATATATATATACATATATATACACATATATATATACACATACATACATGCAGTTCTTTACATATATGCATGTCCTCCTAGCAAACAACTGCACTAACAACTGTTTTGTGTATCCAAACAAACATTAACCTTGTTAATCTTCCACAACCTTTTTACTTTTCCACAAATTAGGTGAAAAAGTATTCAGAAGTCACTATACAGAGATGTGCTTCTGAATGTGGACGATGTGTCTTCTGCTGCAGTGATGCAGTTCTGCTTGTGTTGAGTGATGTAAACAACTGATCGATCTAAACTCTTTAAACGTCAAAATTGATCATTAGATTTTTTATGACACAACAGTGGTGAGTGTTCCCACCTTCTGCTCTTTGTAACTTAACGCGATCTTTCCGTTTTCGAGTTTTGGACATGATTTTGGAGTATATCTTTGCAGTAGCGATTGACCGCAAAGTAAAGCTACCGGAAATGTACAACTCTACATCCGGTCTCAAACCAGGAAGTTAGCATTTTCTCGTGCACAGGGTCTATAGCTCCTCGGTTCACAGTAGCATTGGTCTGCTAACATGCTAACAGCACATTTGAGCTACTCACCCCCTCCCTTCCTGTGCTGAATCGTAAGCGTAAGCGAATCACTCAGGACTCGCTCACCCCCTCCCTCCTGTGCTGAATCATAGAGCGAACGAATCACTCAGGCGCACTCACCCCCTCCCTCCTGTGCTTAAATGAGCGAACGAATCACTCACCCACTCAACCCCCTCTCTCCTGTGCTGAAATCAAAGAGCGAACGAATCACTCAGGACTCACTAACCCCCTCCCTCCTGTGCTGAATCAAAGCATAAGCGAATCACTCAGGACTCCTAACCCTCCCTCCTGTGCTGAATCGAGCATAACGAATCACTCAGGACTCACTAACCCCCTCCCTCCTGTGCTGAATCAAAGAGCGAACGAATCACTCAGGACTCACTAACCCCCTCCCTCCTGTGCTGAATCAAAGAGCGAATCACCTAGTACTCACTAACCCCCTCCCTCCTGTGCTAAATCAAAGAGCCTTGACCGCACAGCACAGCACAGCCCCTCCTTCTCCTAAGAAGAAATATACATACACACCGGTCCCCTACATCAGAGAGAGAAAAGAAAAGAGTTTTTCTTTTTTTTCACAAAACTCTGGATCCACACAGAAGAAATTCAACAACAAAAGACAGTTTATACAGTTTACACTTTTAAATTCACACACACGGGTAATTTATATTCTATTTACACACAGGCCCGCATAGACATAAGAAAACACCATATGCCAGAACATCTTATCTTATTTATTTCTCTCTATTTCTATACCGGTATTCCTGACTTTTAGACCAATTTAAAAGCATCTTTCAGCCCAGAGCCGCGCTCTTGCTGATCAATTACACGCCTCGGGAACGCCCTCCCGAGAGCGGTCAGATTCCTAGGCCCTAACAGGGCCGTGCAGAGAGGTTTAAAGGGGCGGGTGCTCAAAGTTAAAAAGGGGCACATTGAACCAGGCTGAATAACAACAACACACATTCATCAAGAATCTAATATGGGCAACAAGGCAAAGCAAACGTAGCCGATGTTTTACCTGATGGGTACAATGTTGCTGTTGAGGGGTTGCTGTGGATAGTGCTGGAGGGCAGGGCTGTGTTGATCTGAGACTGTAGACATTAAAAAGTCCATAGGAGAGATGGTAGCTGATTAAACAAGTGTCATGAGATAATAACAAAATGCAAAGATTGGTGACAGCGCTTGGAACCATAAGGCAACAAAAAACTGTGAGAAATAATTTAGGCTCTGCCTGTGAATCACTCTTTGCTTCTCTTCTTCCTTCCATCCCATCATTTCATATATCACTCTCCACTTGCTGTCTATCTGAGAACAAGGCACAACTTGCTATTGCAATAAACTATAATCTAATTATCCACACCTAACAACTCTTGCACTTAATCTATAATAAAATGATGACAGAAAAATGTTATAGCACTGCCTTTAGTAGCCTCACACAGCTCCTACTGTTTCCTCCTCATGTCCTTACCAGCCATGTCTGGACAATGTTATATCATGAGTAATAATTTTAAAAAATCCATATACATAAAACACACACATGCACGCACACACAGTGACATTTTAGACCTTCTTCAGAATACTGTATATACTATGGGCATCATGGTGCTGATCCAGAATCCTTACATTATTATTTATTACTAGAGCTACAATAATAAAGCAATGAGGAGGGGGAAGTAATAAATATGAAATAATGTATTTATGATGATTCCATTTGTTTCACTATCCACTCTGTGCAGGGGCAAAGCTTATTACATGTTTAAACTGTAGAGATACAATCATTTTACTGCTGTAAAATCCAACTTTTGTCTTATTTAAAATATAAATCTAATATAATCTGCTTCTTAATGTATGTTCTTTAAAATACAGCGTGTGTTTTTTAATATATTATAATTATAATAATTATTATGTGGACATGCATATTAGATCGTTTTTTAGTGAAATATAATCCCTCCAGAAAGGCAGGAAAAGCCCGGAAACTTACTTTAAAACTAAATATGTTCTAAATACTTTAAAACTAAATATGTTCCCTAAAACGGTGACAGAGCTACAGACCCATGACAGCCTTACACAGGTAGCCAGCAGCTATGACCAGCACTACTTGTGCAGTTAATAAAAGGACAGGTAATGTTTGTCGCGCTGTTGCACACACAGCACGCTCGTTTGTTTCAGTTCGTCAGTTGCAACAAGACAGCTTACCAACGTGTACGTAATAAGCTAATACTCCTGGGTGCTACACACTACAGTGTGCGCTGTACACCTACTTACTGGTTTTGTCGCATCAGTCTGTGTCTCTGAGTTAACTTGTGTTTCTCCTACAGCTCCGGACCGCTAAAAATGCGCGTGCTCTTTGTGAGCTCGTTCCCGGCTCGTAACCAGCGCGTTCTGCCGTCAAGGGCGATCATTGGTTAAATGTGATCATGTGACTGATGCAAGCCAGATCCTTTTATTTAGCAAAACTGTGATTAATAGTTAAATATTATTGTTGAGGGGCACAGACAGGACTCCGCACGCACACACACATAAAAAAATAAATAATTAAAAAAAATTTTTAAAAGTTGCCTCAACAAAAGGGCACTTTGGGCACTCATCAGGAAAGGGGCGGGTGCTCAGCCCCTCTAGCCCCCCCCTCTGCACGTGCCTGGGCCCTAATTAATTTATAACTGCTCCCCGCCAGGCAAAAAAGGACCTCCACCTGCAGCGTGAAATATCCCAGATCACGCTTTTGGCTTTACTTAAAGTTCACAAGTCCCCAACCTTAACAGGATACAGCCAGGTCTGACCTTATCAATCAATCGCTGGAACCCAGTCACGATGTTTCATCCATTTCATAGGCTGGTTTGCTGCAATAATGCCAAATAATTAGCAACTCTATAAATAGAAGGTAGTTCTGCAAAATCACTCAGTAGGATGTTTGTTCTAATTTGCTATGAGCTCAGAGCGCATAGAAAATAAAACTAATAGGCTATAAAGAGTGATATGAACATATTTAGAACTTACCGGAATGAAAATGTCTGGAGCACCAACAGATATTTGGAGATGGAAGAGAACTGCACGTCAGCTCGTCTCACAGCTGCTATCCAGGCTAGACGCCTTCGTTTGGTAACATCGAT
>NW_024582474.1:1065576-1111356 GCF_018398535.1 Haplochromis burtoni
ACACGAGCTGCTCATGTTGCTTCCAGGTTGGGAAAGAATGAAAAGATAAACCATTTTCAACCTTATTCTCTTGCCGGTCGTGTGATCGAACATTGCAGCCGACCACACAGCAAATACGAACCATGGCTGTTGTGTGTGACTTCGCTCCCTTTTCACTTGCGCTAGACCCCCAAAATGGCGGATCGGGCCAAAATCCTTTCCACGCCCACCCCCCGTGACATCACGCTCCAAAGCCCTATACCTTTCTAATGTGACGTTGTTGTCCCTGGCTCTTTCTCTCTCTCTCCCTCCCGCTCTGTTCCTGTGCTACTGAGTTTAACTACCGCCCCTCCCCCCCTCTTCCCGGCGTAAAGCACAAGGCTCGCATGCGGAGTGAAGCGGAAAAAAGTGCGAGAGAGAGGGTGAGAGAAAGAAAAAAAAACAACCCACGGCTCACGATAAGGAGCCGGCTCGCGTCGTTCACGTCAAAGATCCGGCTCTAAGAGCCATTTCGTTCGTGACCGACCCATCACTACTATTTTAGTACCTGTTACCAGTTACTATGACCTAATGGACAACCCTGAAAACCATAGCAAACCTTGGCGAGTGGATCCGAGTAGGTACTAATGGAAAGAGGGCTTAAATGACCTTATAGTATCACCCAATAAGAGATCTTTGTGCTGAGACTACTGTTTTTTTTTGATAAAGCACATAGTTAGGACTGGATCCGGTGACCCTGAATCCTCCCTTAGTTATGCTGCAATAGGTCTAGGATGCTGGGAGATTCCCATGATGCAATGAGTGCTTCTTCTTCAGTCACCTTTTTCACTCACTATGTGTTTATACATCTCTCTGCATTTAATTATTTGTTATTATTAATATCGGTCTCTCTTCCACACAGGGATGGACTGGGACAAAAAATCGGCCCGGGCATCGGCCCACCGGGTATTATAGAAAAAGCCATAAAGCCTTTGAATGAAAACAAACGCTGTTGTGACACTGATGTATACTGTCTTGTTGATATATATGTATGTATTTCTATACATTTTACATCAGATGACAACTTTGGTTGTAAGATTCAGATAATTATTTTTAAAAGCTAGACATTTTAAATGACAATAAGAAAGAAAAGTACTTCTTTGTGCCCCCCTTTCCCTGTTAATGCCCTACCTGCCCCCTGGCAAAACTTTGCTAGACCCGCCCCTGCACAGTTACCAGTTGTCAGCTACGTTGAAAAGCATCCTGGTGTTATTTGTTTCTCAGAAGCAGTTCATAACTTCCCTTCAACTCATCCATGTCACCTAAAAGATAAACCTGTTTCTCCATCACCTGTTCAGCCCTGATGATTCAGCAAGGACATCTCTCAGCGTGCTGCTGCTGTTTAGCGCGACATCTGTTGGTTTCCTCTTTCTGGCACAAAGTGGGCAATAAACAAACAAAAAGAGAAAAGCCAATCAGCTGATCATGGATCAATTTCATGACTGAAGTAGCAACAGGAGAGGGAGGGGGAGAGGATGAGAGAAGAAGAGGCAGCTGACAGCGTAAAGACACAGAATAACTCCAGCTTTGTGTCTTTTTTTCATTCTAGCTGAAGTACAGAACAAATTGTGTTCCTTTTCACCTCAATGCGGCTACCTCTTCTGTTTGTCTGTGATATGGTTGCTTTCAGAGCTGTTGCCCAAGCAAGAGGGAGGGTGCATCTGACCTCCTCGGCTGTAATTGGTCCAGCCCAGAGTTGATCATGACCAATTGGCCAATCCACCACCTTTCATTGTTTATACCGTTACAAAAAAACCAAAAAAAACCCCATCGGCCTATAAAAAGAAAAGAAATCACCATCCGCCCAAGGCCAGTCCAGCTGTGCTTCCATAGGATGTCTCTGTGTTGTCATTATCCACTCATCCCCAACCCGTCGTGGCTGTCATGTTTAGAGGCATAAGAGTTCAAGAGACACTTTGTTGAGCAACTCAAACTCATACTTTATTGTCAAAAACCCTGTAAGTCATTTCTTTTCAGAAAGTTGCTGGTTCACAGTCGACCTTCACTTCCTGTTAAGTTTTTCACAATAAAAAAGGTTACACTAAAACAGAATAAACCACATCCTCCATCATTTGATAACACCACAGTCTTAAGAGAATATATACTTTACATTTAAACCTTTTTTCTCCCTTTCATAAATCCAGTCTTTGTGGCTTTATGACAAGCCTGCCAAACCTAGTTCTGACAGGACATGGGTCAGCTGTCTTTGGAGTCAGAGCTGCAGGTGCTAATTGGTTTGATGCGGGCAAGGCGCCCTCTGTTGGTCTGATATTTTTGTCATCCAGTAATTCAGCTGTAGCCTTAGAATCTAGGTCTTGATTGACTGGTGCGTGTGACAGTGTGTCCGCTGTGAGGAGAGCTCGGTTAGGGCTTGATTTCCTAGCAGGCTGACGAGTGGTTTGTGGTCATTCTCTAAGGAGAAGTGTCTCCCGATTAGAAATCTTTAAATCTTTCATACATTCCCACGTTAATCCAAGCGCCTCCTTCTCCACTTGTGCATGCCTCTGCTCCATTTCCGTTAAAGAGCAAGATGCGTATGCCACAGTTCTCCATTTGTCACCCAGTCCATAGAATGAGGCATCTGCAGTTTTAACTCTTTGTTGCAATTTGTTGAGCACTGTGTGCAGTCTGGCATTGTGCTCCTGCTGATCCTATTTCCAAATGAGGATGTCATCCATGTGACAAACCACTCCCAGCAGCCCATAGAGGATCACTGACAATCCTTTGGGGCTGAGGCTATTCCAAAAGGTAGCGCCCAAAGAGGGTAATGAACGTTGTGTAGTGTGCTGACTCTGGTGACAATGGAACAATGGAACCTGCCAGAAGCCTCTATTTGCATCCAACTTACTGAAGACTTTTGCTCCAGCCAGGGATCCAAGTGCCTGTTCAACCGAAAGCAGGACTTTTTTCTGCACACTGCTTCATTGAGGTGAGTAACGTCAACATAAAATGCAAACTGAGTCACTTTTTGTTGGCACAGTGACCTGTTGGTTCTTCGACTCTGCTGATTACTTCCATGGAATCCATTCTTTCCAGTTCCTGTTTCACTTTTTCTAACAAAGGGATGGGGACCCATCTTGGCTAGGGAAAAAGGCACAGCATTGGGTTTCAACTTAGTAGTATAAGGTTGCTGCATTAAACCCAGTCCCTGACCCAGCTTTGGGTAGTTCTCATTCAACACATTCACGTCTATGCTGTCTGCTCTACACACAAGGTGCACACCCTTGACAATTACTGGCCTGCTTAACAACGCTATGTGAAAATCTTTCATAATAAACACATTTTCTTGTATTTCTTGTTCACCTTTGCATAATGTTTCTCTTCACATACCCAACACATCAAGTGGAGTACCACCTGGTCTATCTGCTTTACATAACTCTGTCACATATTAGTTTATGCAGTAATACATCTGGGCTGGGATAACAGAGACATCTAACTTTGTGGTTTCTGATAGTAAGGACTGACCAAGGATCTGAACCTGTGTCTACAGAACCAAGGAACACGGGTGCATCGTTACCTTTCTCTGTTTCTATCACATGCACAGATTTAACAGATTTACACAGAACAAATGAAAACAATCCAAAACAAAGAACCAAAATTTCAGGAGGCAGACCGCATGGAAGGGGGCTGTGCCAAAACAGTTCCAGAGGCCGATCACATGGAAGGGGGCTGTGCCGAAACAGATCCAGAGGCCGACTGCGTGGGAAGCAGCGGTGGCGCAGGTGAAGTAGGTCCTGAGGCCGATCACATGGAAGGGGGCTGTGCCGAAACAGATCCAGAGGCCGACTGCGTGGGAAGCAGCGGTGGCTCAGGTGAAGCAGGTCCTGAGGTCGACCACATGACTTGGTGGATGGATGTGGCCTTGCAGGCCGTGCAGGACCTGGAGGAGCCAGCAGGTGTGCTGACGTCTGGCGGAGATGGAGCTGGACCAGATGGCACGACGACCTCCAGCAGAGACAAATCAGATGGTGTGGAAAACGCTGGCGGAGACAAACCAGACAGTGTGGAACCTCTGGCTGAAGCCAAATTAAACAAAATTGAATTGTAAAGCTATTAATAATAATAATGGATTGGATTTATATAGCCTTTTCAAGGCACCCAAAGCGCTTTACAATACCACTATTCATTCACTCTCACATTCACACACTGGTGGAGGCAAGCTACAGTTGTAGCCACAGCTGCCCTGGGGCAGACTGACAGAAGCGAGGCTGCCATATCGCGCCATCGGCCCCTCTGGCCACACCAGTAGGCAAGTAGGGTAAAGTGTCTTGCCCAAGGACACAACGACCAGGACAGAGAGCCCGGGGATCGAACCGGCGACCTTCCGGTTACAGATACGCTTCCCAACCCCCTGAGCCACGGTCGCCCCGTATTATATTATACTTATATGCAAGACCCACCCAAAATATGCAATACTCATCATTTTCTTTTAACCAGGGGTGTCAAACGCATGGCCAGCGAGCCAGATGACACAATTATATCCGCCTGTGAGACAATTTCATATGCCAGTTATTAATGGCCCATTGGTATGCGGGAGCTGAATGTTCAGCCCTGCTGAGAATCCATGCAGGCACGGCTGGGACTTTATTTTCATGGTCACACCATGCAGCCAATCACATGCAAAGACAGACTGTAATCATTATGTGAAAGGAGGAAGGGGGAAAGACACTACGAAGACATCAAGTGTAGTAGTACAGGCCAGGTACACAGAGAGGCAGGGAAATTATTTTCAGCCATTTTCTATTGTGGAGGACAAAAGGTTTAAAACTTTAACAGGCCTTCAACCTCATAGTAAATGCATAAATATAAGGCTTTTAAGAAAACACTGAATGAAAATTGCAGCCTTAAAAAAGCCTAAAATCACAGTCCACTATTGAATATTTCATAAAATAAAAGTTTCTTTGAATGGCAGAGATGCAGAAATGTCTGCATGTACCACAGAGCCATGGTTCAGTGTCTGAGTGTCTAGTTGAGTCTCACAGGCCTGAATGTGCACTTGCAGCAGTTTTCCCTCTCCCAAAAATGCCCTCTGAAAAGAAAGCCTATTTTGTGTCATTCAGTACTGAAGAAATTTCAACTTTCACAGATTCTGCCAAATTAGAAAAAGGCTTAGCTATGTTTATAATAAAACCCCTGTAACCTTCTGAAGAAAAGAAAAGTTTATGGTTACTATAGAAATTTCTTAGTAACTGTACTGTCAATCTGTAATTATGCATACCTACTAATGATGTATTTTTAACCTTAAATGTGCTGTGAAGTGTTAGTAATGTGCAGTTAATTAGTTTAAACTGCAGCTAAAATATAATCAGTTGGTCTATAAACTGTTCAAACATCAGTCTAAAACCTAAAATGGTCATAGCTGCATGAAAATCTAGACGTGAACAGGTTTGTAATTTTATATTAACGGGTTTTGAGTTTTCTGTTGGTAAAATAATGTGCTAAGGATGAAAAACACAGCACTCCTTAATTGTTGCTGCTGTTGTTATTACAGTCAGGTGATGGCAAGAAAATTAATAAATCTCATTAATTCATGTGAATGTAAACTGTGTTCCAAATTATTATGCAAATTGTATTTAAGTGTTATGAAGATAACATAAAGCAGAGATGTGTTTCTGTTAGAGGAGTTAACCTGTGGAATAGTTATGACAGTGATTTAAAAAGGTGTAGTTCATTTTCCTTGTTTAAAAACATGTTTAAAAATAGAGTAATAGAAAAATATATAAATCAAGAATGAAAAGAGCAAAAAGGAGAAAAAAAAACAACCTCTTGATTCTTTTGCTTTGATGTAGTTACTTATCTAAGGTGGAAAGTTTTTTTTTTCTTTGTTTTTTTGTTTGTTTGTTTGTTTGTTTGGTTTTTGCTTTGTTTTATTATTTTCTTCAAGCCCTGTGTACAGGAGCTGCATACAAAAAGATATTTTGTGAAAAGGGTTGGCGTAATAAGCAAATGCTTCAGCCAATACCTTTTGATTAGCCTTGTCTCATGCTTTCTTTCTTTATGGTAGATTTTTGTTCTGTTTTCACTGTTTGTTTGTTTGTTTTTTCACTGTTTTCACTGAGATTTGAATTTGAATGCTAATCAATAAAATCAAATCAAATCAAATTAAAAATGTTATTTTTCAATTACACTCATGGATGGCATTGTGTCTCAGGGCTCTTTGGATTACTAAAATCAATCTCGGACACCTGTGATAATTAGCTTGGCAGGTGAGCCCAATGAAATGAGAAACTACTAAAGAAGGATGTTCCACTTATTGTACTGTTAAGAGATTTGTGGCTGAGTCACAGCAACATGGGTCGTGCAGATAAAGGCACAATGAGGAAGGTTTCTGCCAGACAAATACATCATGATTAGAGAGCAGCTGCTAAAAGGCCATTACAAAGCAGCAAACAGATATTTGAAGCTGCTGGTGCCTCTGGAGCCCTGCGAACATCAAGGTGTAGGACCCTCCAGAGGCTTGCAGTTATGCATAAACCTTCTACTCGGCCACCCCTAACCAGTGCTCACAAGCAGAAACGGCTGCAGTGGGCCCAGAACTACATGAAGAACAGTTTTCAAACAGTCTTGTTCACTGATGAGTGCTGTGCAACCCTGGATGGTCCAGATGGAAGAGTAGTGGATGGTTGTTGGATGGCCACCATGTCCCAACAAGGCTGTGATGTCAGTAATTACGTGGTGGAGTCATGTTTTCGGCCGGAATCATGTGGATTCCAAGCTGGTCAGCCCCTTTAGGCTCCCTGAAGGTGTGAAATTGACCTCTGCAAAGTATGTGGACTTTCTGACCGACCACTTTCTTCCATGGTACAATATAAAAGACCGTTCTTTCTGCAACAAAATCATCATGCATGAGGATGCTGCAAGGAATACTATCTCATGCTGCAAGGAATACCTCTGCATCATTGGCTGCTATTGGCATAAAAGGAGAAAAACTCATGGTGTGGCCCCCATCCTCCCCTGACCTCAATCCTATTGAGAACCTTTGGAGCATTCTCAAGCAAAAGATCTATGAGGGTGGGAGGCAGTTCACATCCAAACAAGAGCTCTGGGAGGCTATTCTGACATCCTGCAAAGACATTCAAGCAGAAACTCTCCAAAAAACGTACAAGTTCCATGGATGCAAGAATTGCGAAACTGCTATCAAATAAAGGGTCCTATGTTAATATGTAACTTGACCTCTTAAGATGTTTTTGATTGAAAAAGCTTTTGATTTCAGTAAATATGATCTCCTAATGCTGCAAATTTAACAAATTACCATTTTCAGTTCTTTACAACCTATGAAATGTTTTGAAACATCTGCTGTGCATCATAATTTGTGCATTTTAAGTGTGTTATTTTTGAAAAACATACCGTTTTCACTGGGATGTTTGTTCAGTAACATTCCAATTATACTCTAATGCTTGATGACTCGAAAATTATGCTGACTGTCACTTGGATCGACTATTTAGGAAAATCAGAGAAAAATGTCATTTGCATAATAATTTGGAACCGCGGTGTAAATGTGCGCCAGAGCTTTGCTTCTTTTGTACATGGTCATTGCAGTCAGGCGAAAGGCTGAGGCACTCAGCCTCATTGGAAGGGGTGGTTTCAGGCGTGTTGCTGTCAGTGGTACAGGCGCAATGGAGGGGGAGAGAGCGCGAGAGAGAAAGCGGGAGGGGGGACGGAGCACGGGTTGCGGCGACATACGTGTGGATGTTGCAGCACGGTAACGCAGCAATCTACCGAGTAGGGAGGAGGAGGAAAAAAATCTAAAGATTCTGACCAATAAGGAGCAGCTTTGCCTTTTGCACATGTTCGATGTCGTCACTGAGAAACCACTATCACACTCCCTCGTGTCACGTCCCTAACAGAAAATGGATAAGCACAAGCTGGGAATCCGAACTGATGCGGTAAGATGCAGCTTTTGATTTACGGTATCGCGCTGTCCACTATTATGCACGCAGGCACGTTTGGATCGTCTCCCCCTCGCAAATCTCTGCTTAATTTCACAACACTGCGACGGTAATACGGGCCGAACAACATGCAGACCGTACACCTTGTTCTCGGATCTATGGTCTAATAATTAAACTGCTTGTAATCACTCGAAGCTCGCAGAGCATTGCATGTTCTGAGCATAGATGGGGTATTGGTTCTTTGTATTATTCAGTTGGCCACTTTTTTTTGTGCTTTCTGCTGGCTGACGATAGGCTAATGTGTTCCCATCATCGAACACTGACATCATCCTCTTAAGGATTCAGGCTCCAGGCAGCAGCAGGAGCTGCAGGATGTGCTGCAGCAATCAGGATAGTAGCCTGCGCAGTATTAGCTACCCCAGCGGTCCCATGCGACGTTTATTCACGCTTGATTCACGGCTCTGAGACGAGAGTTCATTTTATTAAAAAAAATGCTAGTGCTAGCCCTCAGCACTATGTATGCCCTCATACACAGACGTCAAAAATACTGGCAAATGCCTATCATTGCACCCATCAATACCCATCATTGCTTTATTGCCTCCCATATTAATTGGTCCATTATCAAATGGTCAATACAAACTAATAATTTTACCACTTTTGACCAGTAAAGTCAGATTTCTGCTGTAATGCAATAGGGTTGGCATGTGGCCACAGAGAGGCCACATACAGAGGTGTCTAAGAAGAACAATAGACATATTGTGAGGAAACTGCAGCAAAAAACATTGATCCAGCACACTGTCAGTCATCTACACACATCACCTGTCTGCCAGTGGATGCAGGAAAGTAAGAAGAAAAGGGCATTTGTAGAGGTGAGGAATCAGCTTGCTTGTAATAGTTCAGTTATGGGGCTGACACACAAGATACCAGAGACTGCTCCACCTGGATTGAGAACAAGTAAAGAGATGGAGCCTTCAAGTCTGCTGTACAGTGTGTCTTGGGTTAAACTTTGGTCTTGAAATTTCATATGTTCGTCAAAACAAAACACTCTAAATGGTAAATGGCCTGCATTTGTATAGCGCTTTTCTAGTCCATAGGACCCCAAAGCGCTTTACACTACATTCAGTCATTCACCCATTCACACACTGGCGATAGCAAGCTACATTGTAGCCACAGCTGCCCTGGGGCGCACTGACAGAGGCGAGGCTGCCGGACACAGGCGCCACCGGGCCCTCTGACCACCACCAGTAGGTAAACATGGGGTTAGTATCTTGCCCAAGGATATTTGGCATGCAGCCAGGATGCTCTATACACAATCCAAACAGAGAATGAATGAACCACACATCCAGCTGTCATATAAGTTTGTCCTAGTTACTTTTATTTTGTTTCAGTTTGGGAGGGGATGAAGTTAGATTTTTGCTTTTCATTAGGGCTATGCCATATCATGTTGTCCGTGGACTAAAATTTTACTTGATATAAAAATGTTATATTAGGATGTCATTGCTATTGCCTTTCCCTCGTACATGCAACAACAAGACAAGCTGAGATATGTCTTTTTGTGTGATGATTTAGTATCTAAAAGAGAATCATAACTGAACATGCATATGGTGAAAGCCCTGAAATCTTCTACTATGAATTTTACGTGTAATTGATATAGTATTTGGTTTAGCATTATCTTGCTGAAATACACAATTCCTTCCCTGCAAAAGATGTTGTCTGGATACGAGCATACACTAACAGTCAAAAATTTGGATACACCTTTTCATTTAATGTTTTTTTCTTTAATTAAATGACTATTTACATTTTAGATTATCACTGAAGGCATCAAAACTGTGAAGAAGCACATATGGAATTATGTAGTAAACAAAAAAGTGTGAAATAACTTAAAACATGTTTTGTATTTTATATTATTCAAAACAGCCACTCTTTGCCTTGATTACTGCTTTGCACACTCTAACATTCTCTCAATGTCCTTCATGAAATGGTTTTCCAAGATCTTGTTGGCTGTTTTCTGTGGTCCATCACCTCCCAAACCTTCTCGATTAGGTTTAGGTCAGATGACTGTGGAGGTCAGGCCATCTGATGCAGCATTCCACCACTCTCCCTCATGGTCAAATAGCCCTTACACAGGCTGGAGGTGTGTTTGGGATGGGATGGCACGCTGCTGCAGGATGCTGTGGTAGCCATGCTGGTTCAGTGTCCCTTCGGTGTTGAATAAATTCCCCAACAGTGTCACCACCAAAGCACCCCTACACCATCACACCTCATCCTTCATACTTAATGACAGGAACTATGCATGTAGAGACCAAAGACACAAAGACACTGCGGGTAGAACCAAAGATCTCAAATTTGGACTCATCAGACCAAAGCACAGATTTTCACTGGTCTAATGTCCATTCCTTGTGTTTCTTGGCCCAAACAAATCCCTTCTGCTTGTTGCTTTTCCTTGGTATTGGTTCTTTAGCAAGCATTAAATTATCATGATAAGTGTGTTATTTTAAAAAGATCACTGGGAGATGTTTTCAAAAGATCAATTTTTCCCAGGAACAACGGGCTTATATTTTGAAGCCTGTTACAGTATATAATTTTTTGCTGTTGCTGTAATTTCTTACTGCTGTATAAAGTATATGCCATATTCTCACTGTTATGTTTCCATCTTATTTTTTACCATGAAATATTTCATCTGTTCCCAATGTCATCTTTTGGTCAGATCTGTCCATTTGAATATTTAATATGAAAGTAGTAGTTTTTACTGAACCAAAAACTGTGTTAGGCGTTGGAATAACTGAAAAACTTTGATGAAGGAGTTTCACACACAGCCTCCCATATACTGCTCCTGAACAGAATTCCTGTATCAGTTTAAAAGTCTTCTTACCTTCTTCTGTAGTTATAAGTATTTTGGTATATATCTGATATATTTTTTAATACCGCAATAAAAAAAAAATCAAGTACACATGTATAACAACTTCAGTTTTTAATACTGTATTATAATTTAGATTTTCAAGGCTTCCATGCCTCAAACATTTGACAGTACAGAACAAAAAATGTCTAGGTAGTCTAAGTAGCTTGGAAAGAAAAACATCTGGACTTCTTTTAGTTTCTTGAAGATGTTTCACCTCTCATCTGAGAAGCTTCTTCAGTTCTAAGATTGGTGTGGTGGAGTGAGTAGTGGATGTAGAACTGGAACTATGGAAAATGTAGAGATTTAAATCCTACCGTTCATTAGCTCAATCATCATTGAGCTAATGAACGGTAGTTCAATGATGATAGCTCATTGCTTTAAAAGCATCAATATCAGCTCCTCTCTAACAGCATGGTGGGAGTTTCTAAAAATGACTGAGTCTTCATTGATCCCATGGTCTTCGAACACCCATTTGGAACAACCCTGACATACTACAGAACAATGATATGATAAACTTTGCAGATTTGAGTTGTAAACGAATTAAATACTTTGAACAGTTATGAATAATCAAAAAAACAGACTTTATACCGTTTGACAGATTAGCTAAACAATATGGAATTATCAAGAATAGATTTTTAGAATATTAACAAATTAAATCTATAGTAAAAAATAAATTTAAGCCTAATCAAGTCAAATTATAAACACCACCAAGTGTGGTATAATTCCTTAATCTCAAAACCCCCTCAAATTACTGTCTAAAATATACAGGACACTCCTAAATAAATGAATCAATATCACTTCATATTGCGAAATAGGAGGCGGATCTATCAGTCAGCTTGGACAACAACTTCTGACATGTTCTTCTTCAGACATGTTTAAAAACATTTAATTTGATTAGAAATCACAGTCTACAATATAAAATACTACACAGGGTGCACTATACAGGTCAGCGGATGTTCAGGATGGGTTTTACATCTTCTAACAACTGCGCACACTGTCAAGACAATACACCTGACAATTATATCCCCGCTGTCTGCTTCTATCCACTTTTTCAGACATTTTAGCGCAGGATATGCGAAGACTATCAATGTCTGAAATGTAACATTTCAGCCTCCCCTTTGCTTGCTGAGTGACTTAAATGATTTCACTATGGAGATGAACACAGTCCACATGGCTCTCACTGCCTTCTGCAAATCCTAAGCAGACTGTCTGGGGGTTCTCTAGGAGTGGGTTTTTTGGGGGTCTTGACCTGGGGGCTGTAGTGCTGGCTGGGATGGGGCTCTGGTGGCTCTTGGGTGGTGTCTTTATGGTGGCTGCATACAGCAGGGCTCGGGGAGGTCTATGCTGGCAGACATTGCAGTGCGGGTCCGGGCCAGGCTTGGGGACTTGGGGTTCTGTGGGTGCTTTGTTTCCAAGCTGGTGTTCTGGCTAGCCTGGGGGCCTGGTTCCTGGTTGGTGTATCACCGGAGTTGTGCGTGGGTGCATGCAATGGGGCCTGGCACTGACGCGGGGCCTTTGGTGCATTTGTAGAGCTAGGGCCTCTTTAGATGGCGGGGAGGTTGTTACCATCTTTTGCAGGTGGTTTCTGCTCTTGTGGAATACACTCTGCAGGTGTAGTCTGTGAGTTGACTGAATGTTGGGGTGGGTGTAGTTTTCCTCTGCAGTAGGGTCAAATGGGCTATGTGGGCTCTGTGGGCCATGGTAGTGCTGTTGCTGTGAGCCCCGGTCTCGATGGACCTGAGCCCTCTGCCCTTGGTAGATTTGGGGGAACAGGTGTGCCCATGGGGGTCAACGAGAAGGCTGGCTGCAGGGCGGGGGGTACTTTGCCCCCCACCCCTTTCCTCACCTCCTCATCGCTAATTTCTTCCCTCTTCTCACACCCCCATTCGCTGTTTGCTCTCTGGGGCAGGGGGCCAGGAGGAGGTCTGGTTGGTGTCTGGGCTGGTGGACTTCCCTGCTGCTGCGGGACCGGGGCAGTCTGCTAGTCTCCACCCCAGAGTAAAGGGAACCATATCCTTGGTCTGGGGTCAGATTGCCCCTCTGGGCATGTTGGTGCCTGGACCTGGGAGCAGAGTGTGTATTGGGAGTGTGTATACTGCGTTCTGTGCAGAGGTGGGACCAAGTCATTGTTTTGCAAGTCTCAAGTAAGTCTCAAGTCTTTATCCTCAAGTCTCAAGTCAAGTCTCAAGTAATGTCAGGCAAGTCAGAGTCGAGTCTCAAGTCACTGGTGTAAAAGTCCGAGTCAAGTCACAAGTCTGAAATTTTGAATTTCAAGTCCTTTCGAGTCATTAAAAAAAACGAAAAAAAGCATGTTGCAGTTATGCTAAATGTAAATATTAGACCATGTAATTTTTAAATCTGTGTTTTTCTCAACACATGACAAAATAGTGAACTTAGAAAATATACACAAATTGTGAAATTGCACCTCTTTAAAATGCAGCTCAATTAAACCTAGCTCCAAGAATAATTTTCACCGACAGTTCTGAGATAAGCTGCATGTTATTCTTGGATGCGGTTGTAGGACCGGCTTTAAAATCGCATGACAAAAATATCATACACATTAAAAAAAACTGCATCACCAACGTAGCCTGGAAAACATTTGCTAGTTAGATGAAGTCAGCTATCTCATCGTAGCATATTTATATGCATATTTATAATTATACGGTTCTTGGAGTGAGTGCATACACTCATGAAGTTTAGTAACTTCAGGTCACTGCAACAAGCCCAGGTACAGTTTACCGACGGATGGGTGCAGGACCTTGAAATGCACCGTGTAGAACGAAAGACCATCGTACGTATCATAAGTTTACCAGTCTCACAAATCGTCTTCATAAATACACATTTGTTAACCGTTTATTAATAGGACCTTTGAGCTCAACGGTAATTAATTAGTAGTGGAAATAATTTCTGGTACGCGTTACAGAAATGTAGCAGTGACAATAATACTGTATGCTGTAATCGTACTGGGCAATTAGTGATACAAAACAACTGTTTTATCCTGTGAATAAAAGTATATGTTTTTGTCAATGTACCATAATAACAGAAGCGAAACGCAATATTGTGTCAGGACAATTCACTATTTATGCACAATAAACAAAGGAGCATAGCGCGACAATTTCTGTTCAGCGCCAGACTTGCTTGTAACCTATATCACCAATTATGTTAAGAAAAATGACGCATTAACTACAACAGCAGACTGACCTTTGTGGGAATGCTTGGAGCAGACTAACCTGTGAGCTGGAGTGTTCTGGGACGTTATATTTGATCTTTGAATGGCTGCAATCCAGGCCATCCGTCGCCTCTTTGTTACTTCGGAAACATGGCTCGAACAATTTCTCTTCAACGACGTAATCCGATAACAACCGATCTCTTTACCCGTCGGCTTCCCGTGGCTGTCATGCGACCGGCTATTGCAGTTAATAATACAACAGCTTCTTGCCATTTTTTGTGTTTCTTTTTATCGCTGTGTGACTGATTTCAATTGGGTTGCGGTCACGTGGTTCTGATGACGTGCGGAGGCAGCGCGATTTTTGAGTGGAGGGCGGAAGTAAACATGGAGGACACTGTGGAGAGTCAGGAGAGCAGCTATTGTGCAACTTTAGACCCCGTTTCTCGGGAGAGATATAAACAGATAGTTAAAAAATATATCGGACGTGATCCGTATTCTTTGAAAATGTCCGAATACACCACAGAAGTAAAGGATTTGCCTACTATCGAGGCTGTGGATATCACCAACTACTTGGTCCTCCAGACTTCTTACTACACTAGGCAGCAAATGAAAGCTTTCAAGAGTCTGGAGGCGTACAATTTTTTTGTCAGCGGGTGGGTCCACAACCTTGGAACAAAACGTCTCCGTGATGGATACAGTTTGGTGTTTGCAAGGGTGAGTGTTTGTTCTTATATTGCTTTATCTTAAACACGCTAACAGTTAGCGGTAGCGGCTTTAACGTCAACAAACATGCCACATCCTTAGGACTTCGTTAGAGTGACAGTTGTTTGTTTCAAGGTAAACCATTCTCAGAGGTCTAACGAGACACCTCTGAAGACTTGGGTAATTGCAAAGGAGGATGGAGAAGTGATTGCAGCTCATTGCAATTGTATGGCAGGGTTAGTAGCCTAATTAAGTAGGATGTATCAAGTCAATATTAGACTACTAACTTAAAAGCACTAAGTAAACGAGAATTTAACGACAACCTAATGCTAATAAGTTCGTTTGCAAACATAACATTACCTCTGACGAAGTGGTCGCTGCAGACACGGGCATTGGCAGACTCTGCTCCTCCCGACTGTAAACGTAAATTTAAAATCCATTTTTTCCTACGTTTTTCGGTTAGAATTTTCCATTTTTCTCCTCTTCGTTGGGCTATTTTTGGTACCCTAAAATACCGTTTATCAGTTTCTCGGGTCGACCTACTGGAGCATCCGTAAACACAACAGGACATAGGCATTTTGCGTACTGTCTGTCTGTGATTTTGCGCTTATCTTTTTCACTTCCGACCGCCAGTCAAATTTCGCGCTTTACGTCGACGTCACGTCTACGTCAAATGAAACCTAGCTATTGAAAGCCTGCGTGCGCTAGTACCTCTTGCCACGAGTTCCCAGAATCCTTTGCGGTTCTACCCGTGAATGACGTCACATTTTCAATCTCTATATAATATGCATGTTAAATTTTATATTTGGGGTGAAATATCAAGTCTTTTCAAGTAAACCGGTTCAAGTCCAATTCAAGTCCCAGGTCATTGGTGTAAAAGTCCAAGTCAAGTCACAAGTCTTAGAACATTTTTTCAAGTCAAGTCTAAAGTCATAAAATTAATGACTCGAGTCTGACTCGAGTCCAAGTCATGTGACTCGAGTCCACACCTCTGGTTCTGTGTGTCTCAATGTTGGGTGAGTATGTGAGTATGTATTTTTACTAGTGCTGTCAAAATTAACGCGTTAACGCAAATTAATCTGCCATCACGGTAAACACGATTAAAATATTTAACACAATTGACGCATCTAGAGTGCAGAATTACTCAAAATACCTGAACTGTTTCTGTCAATGCATTTCGAGCAGTTTGTTGACTGATTCTGATTCTTATATAGCGCTTTTCTAATCTCCTGGAGTACTCAAAGCGCTCTATACAACACGCCGCATTCATCCGTACACACCCGTTCACACAAGCACTGTTGTCTATGCTTTGTCAGTGCTTTCTAACTAACATACATTCATACGCATTCGCTCTCCAATGGATGCATTGGAGAGCAGGTGGGGGTTAGTGTCTTGCCCGAGGATTTTTGGCATGGAGGAACAAGGAATCGAACCACCAAGGAACTTTACTATAAAAGGAGTCCAAAATGACCCAGACTGGTGTGGCAGTTCCTGAGGTTTTTCCAGGTGGAGCTTTTAGCAACTCCATTGATGATTTTTTTTAAAGTAATGTAGTAGCAATATACACAACAGATAGATTAAAGACACTGCAGTGTGCTGAAAGTTCACAGGCTCTCTGTGACAGTGCCTGTTGAGGTGGTAACCAACAAACCAGAGGTGAATGGAGCCATCTACCTCCTTAAGGCCTTACTTGTTGTAGGGCTGTCTTGGTTGATATCACGTGGAAATCTGGAGCAGAACCTTTTGTTTGGGAAACCAGGGTGGTGATTCCTGTCTTTAAGAAGGGGGATCACCAACAGTGTTCCAACTATAGGGGCATCACACTACTCAGCCTCCCTAAGAAGGTCAATGCCAAGGTACTAGAAAGGAGACTTTGTCCTATTGGAACATCAGCTTCAGTGGTCTTTTTCCTGGTAGTAGAACACTGGACCAGCTCTTTTTCCTCTTGAGGATATTTGAGTCTGCAGAGAGTTCTCCCAACCAGTCTACATGTGCTTTGTGAACCTGAAAGCATAAAACACATCCTTCAGGGTACAGAGTATTTACTACAAGCCATTCAGCCACGGTGCAACTGTCGTGAGAGCTTGGTCCACATTGCTGGCAATAAGTTGTACTTGTTCCCGACTGGTCTCAGCAGCATTAGTAGTTCAAAACCATGTAATGTTATGCCTGTCTGTTTCAACAGTTGTTTATTCTTTCTGCTTATGACTTGACTGGGTGTTCCTGGAAAACCTCCTGATTACTAGGTGACCTGTTCTACCTACTGAGCTACAGCAGCCCCAATTAAATGACGATTAAATGATGGCTATCCGCGCCCCTAGCACTGTCCCAGGTGAGGATGCTGCCCCATCCTCTTCTGCAGCCGAGCTACAAGTCACCTCCACCTCACCTCTAAGTTTAACCAGCTTAAGTTTAAGAACCCTACCATCATTAGTCTACTTCTTAAACCATGCAAAGATAGATGACTAATGACTACCATCCAGCTACTGCCCAATGTCACACATAAATCTAGACCACAGAATACTTTGCAAAGCCCTTGCAAGAAGATTAAGAAAAAAATCACTCCATTTATAATACACCCTGACTAAACAGGTTTTATCAGGAGCAGATACTCAGCCACTAACACATGCAAACTAATAAATGTAATAGATTATTGCTTACTTTGGAGCTTTGGAAAGTAAGATCAATCTACAAATGGGCACCAGACAGGGCTATCCACTCTGCCACTTCCTTTTTTTGTCATTTTCATTGAGTCATTATCAGCAGCAGTCCGACACAAATGTAAATATTAAAAGAAAATACAAACCGTAAGATAAGCTTATATGCTGATGATGTATTATTTGTCCTTGGTAACACACAAACCTATCTTCTGAGGACAATCACATTAATAGAAAAGTATTCATCTATATCAAACCGTACTCCATCAAATGGAGCAAATCAACAGTTGCCTCTGAATTTTAATTTTTAGAACACCTCCACTGTGTCACTATAGTCAGGTAACATTTAGATATTTAGGTATAATTATTTTTCTCCCAGGGTCTCGGATATGGTACAGTTGAACCATATTCCTCTACTACATGTTGGAAAACTTTACCTATATTTCTCATGGGAAGAATTTCCACAAATAAGTCTTAAAACTCTACAAAAGCCAAAACACAATGGTGGTGTAGAAATACCAAATTTCCGTTGCATGTTATTCAAGATAGAAACTCTGTTTCATTTCAGAAATTCATCAGCAAAAGTAAGTTTCTTGAATATCAGGAATTGAAATCCATCAAACAGGAAAGATTTAATCCCAATGAACTGAACTTGATTATGAATTATTACATTCCTGTACCTAGGACGGGGCGATATATCAAGTTTTTAAATATATCAATATATTTTTATATGAGATAAGAGATAAGAGATGTGACAATATCGTTTATATCGATATAGTGGAACCGCAAGTTTGCCTCTCTTTCATCCACTTTTGTCTCTACGCTGCGTTACTCAGCCTCGCCTCTCTCCTTCACTGAACACAACTCCCCCTCCCCCATCGCTTCACCTGCAGGTAACGACAAGATGGACACAGCAGCTATCAAAGAGCAGCTGGTCGGTAAAAAGAAAACATTTGGAGATTACTATTTTAGTGCTGCAGCGTTACTCTCGTTAAAATGACGTTAACTCCATAACTGTATTAACGCGGCAAATCTCCGTTAATGAGTTACCGTGGATCGCCCCGTGCATGGGGCTGCACAGTGTCAACGCGTTAGTGTTGCGGTTAGTGGTTACGTCATTAACATGTTGACGCCGTGCAGCTAGCACTACTAGTATTTTCACTATTTACAACAGCGCCATAAAGTGCAAAATGAAGATGGTGTGAAGAGTGCTGTATCCCAGACCGCGAAGTCTCCCAGCCTCCTGCCCCGAAACAAACTACCTTACAAAACTCGTGTACCGTATTTTTTGAACTATAACCTTACACTAAAATCCTTTCATTTTCTCAAAAATCGACAGTGTGCCTTATGTATGAATTCTGGTTGTGCTTACTGACTGCAAACCGATTTTATGTGGTAGCAATCTGTCAAAAATGCTTTAGTACGACTTTGGTAAGCTACGAAGCCGCACCGCTTGATGGATTGTTGGAGCATTATGGCTACCATAGTCTGGAGCCTCACAGAGTAATGCATACCTTCTTCAACGTAATATTACTGTGCGTATAAGGACCACAAATGGCACCTGTAAGAGACACGGTTACGAAGCGGATTTAAAACTCAAGGCTGTCAGTCACACAGTAGAACTTGGGAACAGAGCAGCTGCGAAATCTGTCTGGCTTTGTTATTATGCTCAGCGTCTGTTAGCTTACATTTTGACTGCACAATTGTGAGCGTTTTGTTATGCACAAAAACAACATCTGGGACACAGCTTTGACTAAGAACTCTCTTTTTGTTCTTACTTTATGGGTTTAAAAAATTTCGAATTTCGTATATCGCCATCCAGCTAAAGAATATCGAGATATGAATTTTAGGCCATATTGCCCAGCCCTACCTGTACCCCCAAATTGTTATCAAAAATATTATTATTAAAATGATGATTCAATTTCCTTTCCAACCACAAAGTGGGAGCGAAGTCTTTCCATCAATCCAGACCAAAACTTCAAGACACAAATATGCTTACACACCTTCAAAATGACTAAAAGCACCAATTTACAACTTATGCAATACAAAAGTATACATGGAACACACTACACAGGACAAAGGATGCTCCAACTGTGCCTTACAGACTATGCACACACTGAACAGTGAACACAACAGATAACTATATGCACACAACAGATAACTATATGCATGCTATATGATCTTGTGTTCCTGGTCATATAGGTTCTGGCAGAGAACCGCTGAACAGGACCCATCCATATGAGGACCTATCCATATGAATTAGTGTCTATATCCCAACCCCACGTAGTTGTGTAGCTTAGGTGACGTAAGTGAATTTGCTAGGAAAGTAAATACGTCACGTATACATCTTACTTCCTTACACATCACTAATTAAAACTATAATCATGAAAGGATAATTAAAAAAAACAGATTCTGTATAACTCAATATAGAATTTTACGTATAGATCTACTGTTATCATCTTGTTTCTTTTATTTATCTCTGGTCCCCACTGATCAAGTACATTACTTAGTTGGTGATAGTTGTCGACTGTAGTGCCCTCTCCCTGCCTGCATTGCAGGTGGCTGGGGGTGGTCTCTAGGGCTATGGGTGTCTAGCGGATTCCTGGGGCCTGGAGGGGCCTGGAGATGGGTGCTGGCCCCAGGCCGGGTGGCTTGCCTCTTCTTTGCAGGTCCAGGAGCTCAACCTGGGGCTCTGATGCGGGGGTCGCAGATTTTCTGGTTAGGCCCCTGGTTCCATGGGGGCGGTCTGCATTCAATTCAATTCAATTTTATTTTATTTATATAGCGCCAAATCACAACATAAGTCGCCTCAAGGTGCTTCATAGATACAGAGAAAAACCCAACAATCATATGACCCCCTATGAGCAAGCACTTTGGCAACAGTGGGAAGGAAAAACTCCCTTTTAACAGGAAGAAACCTCCGGCAGAACCAGGCTCAGGGAGGGGCGGCCATCTGCTGCGACCGGTTGGGGTGAGAGAAGGAAGACAGGATAAAAGACATGCTGTGGAAGAGAGACAGAGGTTAATAACAGATATGATTCAATGCAGAGAGGTCTGTTAATACATAGTGAGTGAGAAAGGTGACTGGAAAGGAAAAACTCAATGCATCATGGGAATCCCCCGGCAGCCTATGTCTATTGCAGCATAGCTAAGGGAGGATTCAGGGTCACCTGGTCCAGCCCTAACTATATGCTTTAGCAAAAAGGAAAGTTTTAAGCCTAATCTTAAAAGTAGAGATAGTGTCTGTCTCCCGAATCCAAACTGGAAGCTGGTTCCACAGAAGAGGGGCCTGAAAACTGAAGCAGCGGTGCTCTGGTGTACAGAAGAAGAGAGAATAAGAAAAGTGGGCCCAGGACCCATGCAAGCTGTTTGCATGGGTCCCGGGTTCTTCGTGTTATGGGCAGTGGGTGACCTGCTCATCTCGCATCTGTCCCCTCAGTTTTAATAGCACTCTAGTTCTCATACAGTCATACTCACTATTTAGACCCCATACTGGTTGGCTGGTGATCTGGGGCCAGGCTGGCTGCATTCCAGTGTTGGCTCTGGGAGGGCATGTGTTCGTATGCATTTTGGAGGGTCGGGTCGATGTGGATAGATATGTGTCTTTGTGCATTGTGTGTGTGTGTGTGTGTGTGTGTGTGTGTGTGTGTGTGTGTGTGTGTGTGTGTGTGTGTGTACAGCTAGGCATGGGTCTGGGGATTGCTAAGTTTTAGTCAATGTGGGAAATTCGATTGAAGATAACGGGGGCCCCCTCCCTGCTGCCCCCAACTGATTGTTGCCACCCTCAATATCTTATTAGTTAAGTAGTTGCCTAAGTGGCATCTCACTAGCTGCATCAGTGTCAGCAGCAACTCTATTCCAAGTTGTTCACAAGGAAAGTTCATCTTGAAATGGAGAAAAAATTTGATGACCTTTTTCAATTCCATGATTTAGAGCGGTACAATTTTGCTCGACTAAATTTGTAGTACTGATCTTGTTTTGATCTACAACAGTCCTAGAAGGCTGAATAGTTTGCAGAATTTAATATAAATTTTCGTTATTAATGTTTGTACAAAATGTGACTGAAATTCTTTGTTTTTCTCCAGGCAACATCAACATTAAAGCAACTTGATGGAGAAAACTAGAGGAATCCCTTTAAGATGACACGCACAGACCCACCTGACATACTGGTATCAACGGTGCATCAAGATATAAAAGTGATCCCCATTTCTTCACTCTATAAGTCCTTACAATCTTCCAAACAATGTGATAGTATAAATTCCAACACACTGGAGGACGGTAAAAGCAAAGACAATAAGAGACACTGCCGTACCTTTGACTATAAGTCACTGGAGTACCCCAAATCACACAAATATCCTATGGATTCTCCATACAGGAAAGGAGATAGGCAGGCATCCAACCAAGATGTTGCCTGGAATGTGTTGGGCCACCGGCAGAGGTACCGTTTTTCTGCTCCTGACATTTTTAGTCACAGGTTGACTCCTCAGCCAGTGACAACAGATATGGCCAGTGAGGTAATTGTCCCTGAACAAAAACGAAGGACCAGGTCAAAAAGTGCACCTCGAGTCCAGACAACTTTCACTGCCGTGTCTCTTGAAGGATCATCATCTTCAGGAAGGAAGGGCAGAGAGTTCCAAAGGGATTATAGAGACTCCCGTCGGAGACCAGAAGTATCACCACATAGGGAACCCTCCTATGCAGCAACCAGGGCTCATATGCAAGAAGTACATCCC
This sequence comes from Haplochromis burtoni, assembly GCF_018398535.1. Taxonomy (NCBI): domain Eukaryota; kingdom Metazoa; phylum Chordata; class Actinopteri; order Cichliformes; family Cichlidae; genus Haplochromis; species Haplochromis burtoni. The sequence continues at coordinate 1,087,644 of NW_024582474.1, forward strand.
ATTAAGTTGCAGCCACAAATGGGTGACAGTAGTCGATATTCTCCTCACTACACTGCTGATAATTTTGAGGATGAAGGTCTGGATAAACCAGCAACTAGCCCTCATGTCAGGTGTCGGGTTGACATCAAGCCTGATGATGCAACATTACATCATTCAGGACGGAAAAATGCCACACCTCAAATGGACATACCCTGGCAGAGACACCACAGTGCAGGGACTAGGAGCCTGACTGTGCCACGTCATTTCTCATATTCTAGAACGCCTACTCCCACTGACTCATTTGTTACAGAAAGTCGACAAAGTTATCAATATTCCCGTAGCATGCCAAGTAGTTATGTACAACCTATGGAGATTTCCTTGCAGAGGATGCCTTCATCAGGTGATTTCTATGGCAGAGAACGCAGAGCTCACTCTAGTCCTAATGTGCCAACTAAGTTCTTTTATGCAGATGACCCAGGGGGATATGTTACTACTGCTCCTCCTCAACCAAGTTCTTACTTTCATGATGAACGTTACACACCTGGACAAGCATATACTCCAAAAGTCCAATTTGTGCAAGATCCAAGAACTCGAATAGTGCATGCTGTAGCTACAAGACCATATTATTCTGAAATGGAGCCCTATTCATACTCTATGAAGACAGGGTATCCCAAACCCTATGCAGCAAATGAACCATGGCCATATATCATACAGACACCTCCAACAAGAATATTTTATGGGGATGATCCAAGGTCTTATCAAATTCAAACTGCTCCACCTAGGTTTTATTATTCCAGTGAGATGTATGCAATGCCACCAGAGCACCATGTCCCAGCTAGGGCATATTACACTGAAGGCAGAAGACATGCTAGAGTAATGCATTCACAAACAGATGACTGGTATGGCTCAGATGCATCTGGTTACACCACCAATCCTCCCTCTCATGCATCTCAAGTCACTCCAACAAGAGTACAACAAGAGCCTGCACTGACTCCGTGGTATACCAACCCATGTGTTGAACCTCAAAGATTTGGTACAGATTCCAAATCTTACTCAAGGTCTTGGGACAATATTCTGAACTCACGTGTGGAAAGAGAACAGCCTCTTCCTGTACAGCGAGGTCAGAGTTATGATGATCTTCTTGACTCCAGAAAGCCCGAGAGATCTGCTGGTGAAAAACCACAACCAGTGGTTGTTAATCTCTCTAGTTCACCAAGACGCTATGCAGCCTTGTCAATGTCTGACAACTCACTGATTGACAAAAGCCCAACAGAGATATCAAAGAGCAGCTCCAGTAAACTCTGGTTTGTCACCCCTGAAATAACAATCACAGATAATGACATTCGATCAAGTAGCCTTAATAAGGCTGAAGGACGATCTGCCAGTTGGGACATTCTTGATACCAGAAGCACAGAGAGTCCAGAAATGATTCATCGGGACTTTGAAAGCTCAGCCAAAGAGAAGACACATGACAATGCTTCACTTCAGCAAAGTCTTGAACAACTTGATGAACTTCTGGCTGATCTTGTGACTGACTATAAGCCACCCAGCAGAAGGGCAAGTGAAGACATTCTGGACCAACTAAAGAAGTTAATTGATGAGGAAGAAGCAGTGTCTTTGTCCAGAAAGAGTTCAAAGACAGGCACAGAAGAAGCAGCTCCTCTGGACAAACAACCCACCTCGATCCGAATGAATCCTGATGCTTTTCGAGATATAGATGGGGCAAGTGATGTAATGAAGAGTGCAGACGAGTGTTCCCCTGATCAGAGCCCAGATGAGGATGATACAATGATGTGCTCTAACAACAAATGCCGGAGGACAGAAACCCTATTCAATGCCTGCCTTTATTTTAAATCCTGCCATAGCTGTTACACCTATTACTGCTCTCGAAATTGTCGCAGGGAGGACTGGGATATTCATAAAGAAAGCTGCCTGTATGGAAGAATTGGTAGCACTTGCCGTCATATCATCAAACACTGTCGGGAGACTGTTGAAGTCCACAAAGCCTTCTCCCGTATTGCCAAAGTTGGCTACCTTTCTCGAGGTAGAGGAGTTCTCTTCCTTGGTTTTCCTAACCCTTTGTCATCTAGTAACTTCTTGCAGTATGGTCTGGATAGTTTACTTATGTCTCCTACATATTTGTCCCTTCGAGAGCTTGAAAGCTTCAAAGACAACCTAGGGGAGTACTGTAAAGAACTGCAGGAAGCTGGTAAAGAGTATGACCCAAACGAATGTTTCATCTTAAATGTATCCATTGCTGTAGGTGAGCAGTTGCCTGAAGGGCCATCACCAAGGAACCAAGCTCCAACTGTCAGAAAATATGCAAAAGTAGCATTGGCTTCGTTTAGCCCAGAGAGAAAGGTTCACAAGCAAGAGAGTGACATGGAAACACTGATCCTTACTCCACCCCCAGGAACAGCAGATCTCGACAAAGAGGGAGAAGAAGGCCGGAAGGCCAGAGAAATTTGTTTCATTAATATACAACGAGAGTTAAGGATTCGAGGGGTTTTCTTACGCCACGAATACCCACAAGTGTATCAGCAGCTCTGTGAGTTTGTGGAAAGTAACAGAAGATTCACTCCTACTACAATCTATCCTATTGATAAGAGGACTGGTAAACAGTTTATGTGCATGATTATGGCTGCTTCAGAGCCCAGGACGTTGGATTGGATAGGCACCCCACATCTCCTTGATGACATTATTTAAGTGCACCTTTAGTTGTAAATATATATGTATAGAAATACATATATATTGTTATACATATTTATATATCCACTCAATAACAAAACATTTGTAGATAACTATTTTGTTATCAAAATAATATATATATTCATGTTTACTTCGTCAGTATTAATCTTTATCAGAATACTTCCTGTCAGGTGCAGAATGAGTAAAATACATTTTTTACATTTTTTTAACATACCTTTTATCAGCCACACTTAATTTAAATAAAATTTAATTATTAGTATGCTGATCATTTATGATACATTTTCTTTTGCTAAGGTGTGCACAAAGGAAAATTCTGGTGTTTTCATTTTATTTAAATTAACAAGTTCTGTATATTCTTTGAATTATAGCCTCTTTAAATGATTGTCCGTTTCTGTGAGTGAATACCATGCTGAAAAAATGAAATTTATTTATAATTTTCGTAACTATATAACTTTCCTATGCAAGGTTATTTCACAAATTAACTACAGAAATTGTAGTTTCTCTTATTATATTATATTATATTATATTATATTATATTATATTATTTTATATTATATTATATGTAAAAAAAATAGCTGCAACTGAGCTAAAATATAAAAAAATTTAATGGAAGCATAAATACTCATAATAAGACAACTCTGAAGTGAGATTTAAAACAAAAACTGATGTATGTATGCTGCTTTGGTAGGAATACTACACTTACAAAAACACTATTTTCCTCTTTCCCGAGACAGTACTTTGGAGAGTGGCTCAATTCAGTAGTTGTTCATGGGTGCTTTGCAAAATCAGCTGAGCAGTATTGGGCTTGAGTTACATTTTAATGGATATTGGAATGGTGCCAGCTATCAGCCACACTGTGTGTTGGCCTGTACTGTTTAGTTTTAAGCACTGTGAATAGTGAGTGTTATCTACTACAACAAAAATAAGCAAACAAAACCATGCACATACAAAATGGTCTGATATCGATAAATTATGTATTTTTTAGATATATTAATAAATGAAACTATATGAGTAAACAGCAGGAGCAGGTTATTGTTCTTAGAGCAAGGTGAGCCAGAGTAGTAGCTATATGATACATACATGTTTAAAGGAGACATTAGCTGTGTATTTGTGCTGCACTAGTTTTAATTCATCTGTGTCTTACACCCTCCTATTTTGGTTTTAGCAAACTGGAATCATTACATATTACTCATTGTTTTCAGAAGTTTTAGAAATATTTCTTAATGAAACCATTTCACATAGAAAGTGGCTTGTGCACTGATTGCTAGGTTGAGCGAATGGCTCAAAATTTGTGCTGTGCTGTGCTTGGGTCTGTACTACAAAATTATTATTTTGCAACCACTTGTGATCTTTATGTGTAATGTGTAACCTTTCCCCATCATTCTGTGTTTTCTTTTGGTTGTACAAATTTCCATTACACCGCATGCAGAAGTGCTCCACAGCTGCCACGCTTGCACTGCATTTTTCTTGACGCAATGGTAATCTGTTCTTGCACGATGCAAGCTATCGAAAAGAATGCGTTCCAGAGCGCAAAGGTGCTACTGTCACCTGGTGTGTGAAAGACACTTCAACCATGTTGGTTCATTATTTGTAAGCGTAGAACATTTCTCGACTTTGCTTTTGTAGTATCTAAATCTCAAATGCCTGCCAGCACAGTGATTACATTTTTAAATCAGTTTTAAAGAATCAGTCATGTGTTGCAGCAATTTGAAAATTGTTCAGCCAAGCCCTTTTTTGACCTGTGTATTTGAAAAAGTCATGACTCTGTCAGTTAGCTAGTGCTCAAAAGTCAGCCCAGCCTTTAATCATTCCTTGACATTTCAGTTTTTCCCTTGTGATATCACCTTTCCTTACATTTTGTAATACAAAGTACAATGAAACTTGAAGCACATATATTCGAAAGTCAATTTTATTTATAGGATGTGCTGTATAGATTCAGTAAAAAGTTGCTGGCTGCATGTGATTCTGTTTTCTATGCCCTGATATCATTTTAAAATGACATAAATGATAGTAACTTGCTTGATGAATGGATTTGTCAAAACTATCCTAAGAAAAATAGGAATTTCCCATTTTTGTCATTTAAGTTAAAATAATATATTAAAGCAATGAAGAAGAGACCTCACTAAAAAGTCTAGAAAACTCTGTAGTCTTGTATTTTTTATACTTTCAATGTGAGTGTCTGAGTGTGTCAATTTATAAATCATATATAATAAATGGAATGGGAACTGCTGTCTAGCTGTTCATGTGATTATTATAATATTGTTTTAGATTCCCAGTAAAGCACCTTGTAACAGATTTGTGTCTTAAAAAGTGCTATATAAATAAATTTCACTTACTTACCTGCTATGTTTAGCAAGGTCAGACTGTCAAGTTCTTAATTTTTCTTCAAAAGAGGGATACATATACATACACAATACTGTGCAAAAGTCTTGACCCCTTGTCACTTCATATTTTTCTTCCAAGAAGGCATCAAAAAAAATCTACTAGTTGATCAATCTGAACGGTCTCAGTGGGAAAGGTGGCTGCCAAGAAGCCATTCTTAAAGAAGGGAAACAGGGAGAAATTCCTGGTGTAAGAACTGAACTGAAAATCAGAGGCAACAGGTCTGATTAGAGTGATGCATCCAAATTTGATATCTTTTGCTCCAATCATCCTCAGAGTGGACGTCCCAGCAACTCCACCCTGTCAGATCATGCAAAACTCAGAAAAAAACAGGATGTCTAATTAGCAATTAGCTTTCTTTCTTTTTTTTAAGAGTTAATCTACGTTCCTCCCTACAATACAGCAGTGCAAAATTCTGAAACCAAGCCCCATTTTTTATATTTAGCTGGGAAAATAGGAAATGGGTGCAGTAATTTTTTGAAACCGGCAAACATACATGTAAATACAATATAAAAGCCAAACTCTTTATTCTTCAACAAAGCTTGAGTGTCTTAGATGAGCTCTTGTAATGTCTTTCATTTTTTTCAGGATTCTTTCTCCAGACTTCTTGAAGGCACTCCAAAGCGCTTCTTTGGCTTCTGGCTCTCTGGCGTTTTTTATTTTTTTACTTATTTATTTTTAATAATATCCTGTCCTGTCTGACAGCTTTTGCAATCAGAATATAGAAACAAATACAAATGCACACACTTTTTCGTTGTTATGTTTCAACGTTATGTTAACCTTAACGCATTAACACTGATTAATCTGTCATCACCATTGACACAGTTAAAATTTTAACTAAATTAACCCATCTGGAGTGCAGAATGACTCAAAATCTCTGAAATGTCTCTGTCAACGGGCAGTTTGTCCAAAGTTTGTCCATTCTGCGCTGCAGATTGGTTAAATACGTTAAAAATTTTAATTGACTTAATCGTGATGACGCATTAGCGCGTTAACGTTGATAGCTCTAGTTTCAATATGGTCTATTTCTCTACCCAGGTATGCTTCTAGTGCATTCACACTGTGGTTGGGATCACTGTCATGCTGAAAAATGTCAATCAAATACTTTCCAGATCATATTGCATGGTGGATTAATATCTAACAGGACCTTTCTATGTTCATAATTGATTACCTTTGATAAGACCCCCAACACCACTGGCTAAAAATGCAGACCAACTATGACAGAGCTTCCATCTACTGTGTTCTACAGATCATTGTGTATCCTCATTATTGTCATACATACCAACAATGATTTGGAACAAAAGATCAAATGTGAAATCCTAACTCCATACAATCTGTTGCCACTGGTCTTCAGTCTATTTCTTGTGTAATTTGGCACAACACAGCCTTTTCTCTCCCCATTTCCCTTCTGGACAGCTACTCCTTCACTGAGACGATTTCAAGTTTTATCAAGCAGTAGATGCATCAACTAGCCCCATCTCAGGTCTTTATTGGGTTATTTTCTCTTTCTTAAGGAGATGATTTTCATACTCTGTTCATCTGCTGTAGATCATAGGCCTGCCACTTCTTTTGTGCCCAAAATAATGAGATTATAAAAGAGATCTCGACTGGCTTGGAAATGCATTGACGGCACAGCTGAAGCCAAATGGTGAATATCACAGGTGGGGAGAGGGAGCTCTGGATATTGCTGCTTAAACTGCTGCCACTGGATAAGTGGCAGAAAATGGATGGATGAATAGACTTCTGAAGCTTTTTCTCCATTTTCATTTTTAAGTAAAGAGAATTTCTGAAATCTCCACAACAAAAAACGAAGCAATACATTGCGTTACTTATACTTGTTAGCTTAGTGCTTTCCCCTCCTCTTTCTGATTTCTTTTCTTTGTTTTGTATTGTCTTTCGGAACCTCTCCCTGATGAAACCTCAGACGATAAAGAAAAGATGACCTTCATCAGTCCATGCATGCCCAGCAATCAATAAATCGTTGAATATCTTTACATGTGGACTTGTGTGTCTCCTGTGCATGTGTTTAAAATGTCCAATGCCATTGTAAGATTGTAATGCAGTGGTGTAAAATTGTTTAGGCTTTCTTCTTTTGGCTGGGCATTAAGCTGCTAGGCACAGCACCTTCTGTGACTAGTGGCAGTCTGACAAGTCTGCAGAGCTTCAGATTAGTGCCACACACCAGTGCACTGTGGGCACAGTCAATGCAAGTACTCTAGAAAACCCACCAGAGAGTGTGAATGAGTCCACACTGAATTTAGGCCAAGTGTTAGAGAATGAATAACAAGAGCATAAGAGCACTGACTCAGAGAGCACATCATCCTGTGCTTTAAGAAAACAGGAATCAGGTAAAACATTGCAAAGTTTAAACATTTTCATCCACTGCTGGTGTTTATCAGCAGATATCTAAAATAGTCATATAAACCATTAAACAAAATAAATTTCATTTCAGCTCATTTTACCAAACCTCTCTTGACTTCATCAGCAACATGAGTCACCATGGCAACAACAAGCAAGTCCCAGCAGGGTTCAAGTTGTAAGTTTCACACAAATGTGACAAAAATGGTCACACATTCAGGTTTTCCTCATTTCAGCTTAATATTTTTTATTCTTGGACACTACTAAAGTAGCATTGCATTATTCCATATCAAAATAATCAAGTGGTATAAATTAGCAAAACAGGGAATCTGATGAAATAAAATAATTCAAATAAAAGGAGGTATTAAACAATATGACATGGACTAAAACTCATAACTGGAATAACAAAAACGTCCCAATAGGAACCAGCACAAAACCAAAACCCTTGTTAGAGCTAAAGCTTAAGATTACTAAAATGATAATAAAATCAAGCAATTTTCCAATACTAAACATTACAACACAAACCCCGGACTGGAAATTCATACATTCATACAACCTATTTTCTGTTTGCATACGTAAATGGTAAATAGACTGGTTCCTATATAACGTGTTTACCCGAGCATTCATTTCTACTGAATATTTACACTCCAGTGAATGCATCGGGGTTAGTATCTTGCCCAAGGATATTTGGCATGCAGAATGGAGCAGCCAGGAATTGAACTACTACCCTTTTGATTAGCCAGACAACCTGCGCTACCTCCTGAGCTACAGCCACCCCAACAATGCACCTTCCTGATTTGCCCGTTAGTGTTGTTATTAAATAATTAAAACATACTATAAGAGACACAGTACTCTTGAAATCTATTTTAAATAAATGGACGAGTCGTCTTTTGAAGTTTTACTGAACTGAGATAAAGATAAAGTCATCCATTCACACACAAATTCATACGGTATTTTAGTCTTTACATTTTAAGGCTTCTTTTTTTTTTAAATTCATCACCTGCACCTTCAAACTCTGACGTATACACAGGGGGGTAAATTGGTGTTCTGTGTTCTTTCCCCATGAACACTTCAATATATACTGGTGAAGCAGAGGATCAAACCGCTGACCTTATGTTTGGTAGATGGCCGACTTATTCACAGTAATTCACAGCTGTTCCAGAAATTCTAGCAGGATAAAATCTCCTGATGTGCAACACATTTTTAGTGAGCTGCTGCCAGCTTTACAGTAACTGCTGCATTCTTACTATTGTTGTTAATCGCTGATAAAATGTAAATGTTAAGAAACATTTCTATGTCAGTGTGTGGTTTTTAGCTCTGCGGAGGAGGAGGGTCAGGGCAGTGGATTCAGGGGGAAGCTGCCCGACACAGCTGGCAGTCAACACTCTAATCATGTCTTCCCTATTTAAGCAGCACCTTGAGTCCCAGAGGAGAAGGAAGGAGAGCTGTGTGTGGTGTGCTGGGCAGCAGAAGGCAGTTGGCCCTGCTGAGAATGTATGCAGGCAGGAGTTTGGCTTTATTTTGAAGGGCACGCCATGCAGCCAATCAAATGCAAACTTGCAAAGTCAGACTCTACCATTATGTGAAAAAAGGAAGGGGGCAGACGTCACGCCACGTAAACGGAGGAGCGCTGGATTTAAATGCAAGCTAAAAGAGTGGGTAAACAGATACCGCAAAGGGATGTAAACAGAAAACGCGGGTCCGGACATGCCGTCACGTGTTAAAGTCGACATCTCACCGAAAATGCAGATTCCGTCACTCTGACCAAAATTCTGTGAACCAGCAGCAAAAGAAGACCTAAACTACACTTCACTTTTGAAAAAAATGTGATGAATTCCTTCTTACTTTTAATCGAAACTTCCTGGACAGCTCTATCTCTCAGTGTGCTTCGGGACCGCCTTCCCATCAAAAATCTCTGCTTTCTTTCGCTTGCTTGTCACGCACCGTTGTGTAGTGTTGCCGACCGCTGCTTTTTCCAACTTTCACAAAACCCGACAAATTATAAAACGCTTAGCTATGTCTCTAATAAAACCTCTGTAACTTTGTGAAAAACAGAAAAGTTTTTGGGTTTTTTTTTACTTTCTACTATAAAAATCTAAAGTTAATCTTGAAAAAAAGTTGAGCAACCAGAACTTTTTCTGTAATTTAACACATTTAATTCTTACATTTTAAGTCCAAATAGTTGTGCTGACAGCAGCTTTTTTCATACAGGAAAAACAGTTAAATATGCAGCTTCTTTACACTGACAGAAACGGGATCCCGAGTGTCCTTGGTCCGGTCCGCTTAAGATCAAAGTGGGCTGTATGTGGCGCACGATGTAAAATCAGTTTGACACCCCTGGTTTAAAGCCACATATTGTATTACACCATACCAAAATTATCTGTGATATAATGACGCACTACAACATTATAAAGAATAATGATAATATTAATTAATATCTAATATTGTCAATTGTAATCACTTAAAATGGTGTATATTGTAATTTTAGTTTTTACTGAGAAGTTATTTTTATATACCTATTTCTTTAAAAAATGACATTACATGGCTACACACATGATTGAATGTGAACTCTGTGCATAATGGTAGAGAATATGAGTTATAATCAAAGATTTGACAACTGCAAAAAATAAATAAAAATATACTTAAATTCAAGATCTCATCTATCAGCAGGTTCCAGGGAAAACTGGAGTTTTAAGTGTCTTTATAATCTGAGAATAACGGCAAGCCATTGTCTACCACTATACAGGAAATTGAAAAGATGGGTTTTTGACTACACCAACTCAATCTTCTTCACCACCTGCCCTACTTCTGAAAATTTGTCTCCCTGCAAATTTGTTAATTTCTCCAAATTGAAAATCAAATTTCAAGGTTGCTGAGATCATTGCAGAGGCAAAAAAAGAAAGAAAGAACAAAAAAAACACACCCCAAAATGTAACCATGCTGGAAAGCAAAAGTGACAGTCTTGAAGGGGATACTGATCAATTTTGAACCAGATTATCTTTGGGTTAATTCCAGTAACTTTCTGATCATATAGCTTGTTCCCTCGGTATGTACCAGCAGAATGTCAATGTCACGGTGTACAAGGTGGACTCACGCGCTGGACTCCGGGGATTGATGCACACAAGAGAATTTATTAATGAACAATATCCAATGAATGCATATACAAAAGGTGCGGGGCAGTGCTATCTACAAAAGGTGAGAGGGGCAGGGCTCCGGGGGAAATCCAGGTGAACACTCTCATCTCTCTCCAAACACGAATCCACGCAAACACTTGTCACTCAGGGAACACCAGGGAAAACAGTCCAGAGGGTCTGCACACAAAGAAACGCTCGTTTCGCTCATTTACCATTTACCTCAATCACATAGACTCCGGAGAGCACAGCTGAATTTTATTATAGGATCTACCTTACAATATAAAGCAACTGTTGTTGTGATTTGGCGCTGTATAAATAAAAGTGAATTAAATTGAATTGAGCTAATCAACTCTATCATTTAGGAAGTGAGTTCAGCTGTGAAGATGACAACCTACCAGAACTTCAAAGTGTTTAAGCTGGACGTCTCTGCTCAAAGGCTCACAAATTCAGCTAAACTACAGCTATTCCAGGTATCTCCATTTTTCTGCTGATACTGCTGTCCTGATGTGGAATTTTACTCATGTTCATATTTCCATTTTGAACAATTAATCAAATGATCATTTTACTACAGGTCACATACACTGCTGTCAAAAACTCAAACTCAATTGTGAAGAACATTCTTCTTGCACTTGACTCTCACCATCAGCTAAGTAACACTGTTACTAAATTGGTTTCCCTTCATCCTTCAGTATTAAATATCAAAATTTTAGGAAATTGCTCTGGCATTTCATTAAGTGCTGCAGTGGTTGTGGCAACGGGGCTGGCAGCTGTCTTCCGGGGTCCTCCCTGAGGCGGAGTCAGGCAATCTCCCGCACCTGGGACTAATCAGCTGCAATGTGGAGGCTGCATTTAAACCCGGCCTGGTCTACTCTCCTTCACCAATCCGTCAGCTACTCACGATGATAACAGGCTGCTTATCGCTGTGTCTCAACGTTGGCCTTACCTGTGTTCTCCTTGTGCTCACAGCTTGCTTCAATACTCACTCCATTGGCAGCCTGCAGCTGGGAACCCTCATCATTTGCCACCGATCCCACTCAGTCTTGACTGATTACCTTCACTCTCTCTGCCTGCCGTCTGCTTCAATGTACTGGACTCACAGGTCGGACTTCTTTCCCTGTCACAAAACCACTCACTCGAATCAGCACGAGTAAGCAGCAACACCTACTGATTAACTCTTCGGTCTCCCTGCCTTTGTTTCCTTCACTTACTCTGCTCTCCCTGTATCCTAGAGACTCTGTGCTCCCCGCCCTGGAAAAACCTGTCCTTTGTGCTTTCCCCACATCCCCAGTGTTTCCAGAGAAACTTCCTGGAGCCCTGCACATTCCCCTTTGAACATAGATTCTTGTAAATAGTTGTCACCAGATTAGGTTGAGGGTTTAGGTGTCGTTATTCACTGCCATCAATAAATAAATCACTTGTGTAATCATTGCTGAGTTCACTCTGTCTGCTTCTAGGACCTCCCGTTTTGTGCCAGCAACTGGGCCGATTGTAACACATTATATAACTACTATATATACTGATCAGCTATTCTGTTATCAGTTATCCTGTTTTTGTTAATGAACCTAGTTAAGGAAGAATTAACTGCCACTTTTTGTAAGGTAGACCTCACAATAATACAAATGTTGGAAAAACCCAACATTCATATGACCCCATATGAGCATGCACTTTGTGACAGTGGGGAAAAAAACTCCCTTTTAACAGGAAGAAACCTCCAGCAGAACCAGGCTCAGGGAGGGACAGCCAGCTGCTGCAACCAGCTGGGGTGAGAGAAGGAAGACAGGACAAAAGACACGCTGTGGAAGAGAGACAAAGATTACAATTTATCACTTAATCGACAAATCCAGATATTTCAGCCACAATAAACGAAAAAGAGAATTTAAGGCTTAAGCTGCAAGATGTGCAGACACCAAACTGCCTTTAACAGGTTATCAACTTGACTTGGCAAAATGGAATCCAAGATTGTTTGATTTTTATTTTTTTTTTCAAATCAAACAATTACAAAAAATGATTTGTTCTGTTTGACAGTTTTTCCTGAAGTATATTTGCGATGTCAGACACTAATGAAGATCTGGCTTACAGTCTCCACTTTAACTCATCCCAAAGGTGTTCTGTTGGGTTGAGGTCAGTCAAAAGTCCTTCCACACCTAACTTGTTGAACCATGTCTTATGGGCGTTGCTTTGTGCACTGGTGCACAGTCATGTTGGAACAGGAAGTGGCCATTTCCAAACGGTTCTAACAAAGTGTCTTAGCATGTTGAATCATTAAGAGTTCCTTTCAGTGGAACCACTATGCAGCAGACAAGTACTGTTCTCCTGGCGACTGCCAAACCCAGACTCAGATCAGATTGACAGACTTAGAAGCATGATTTTTTACTCCAGGGATAATGACTCTCACTGATCTAGAGTCCAGTCGTGGTATGCTTTACACTTTGGGGTGGCTATAGCTCAGGAGATAGAGCAGGTCATCAACTGATTGGTTGTTCGATCCCTGTCTCCCCCTATTTTGCATGCCAAATATCCTTGGGCAAGATATTAACCCCAAGTTGCTCTCCGATGCATCTATCGGAGTGTGAATGATAGTCAGTAAGCACTTAACAGCACAGAAGACAGTACTGGTGTATGTGGCATGTTGTATAGAGTGCTTTGAGTACGCCGGGAATAGCAATATATAAGAATCAGTCCATTTACTGCATCCGACACTTGTTTGCAATATGTTTGGTGACGTATGGCTTGGATTCAGCTACTTGTTCATGGAAACCATTTAATAAAGCACTTTATGAACTGTTCTCGAGTTCATCTGTAGTGACTACGGAAAGTTGGTTACCTCTGCACACTATGCACTTCAGCATCTGCTGACCCCATTTTTAAAGGGTCTACCACTTTGTGGCTGATTTCTGTTGTTCCTAATCCCTTCAGCTTTGTAGTCTTACCACTAATAATCACTTCTAATTCTCTGCTTCTAAATTCAGATGGTACCTGGTCCTAAAAATCCTAGAAACATGGTGTCTAACTAGATACTTACCCTGGATGGCCTTCAGTAGCACTGTGAGGAATCCTGGAAGTCAGTTTTGAACAGGATGTGTCCTTTGATACACATATTACAAATACAAATACAACAGGTAAAAGAAGTATTGAACGCATCAAAACACATGTTTACACATGCAAAGTAATCACACCAAAAATGTCCATAAATTATGTCTAATAATGACAAATTACACAGGGAAAAGTATTGAACACGCTTACTGAAATGTAATTAATACTTGATAAAGAGCCTTTGTTGGTGAGAACTGTCATAATGAAAATTGGTGACGTGTTCAATACTCCTTTTACTGTATGTAACACTGCTTGTTTTGTACGTTCACAGTATCTCTAAAATTAGAAACATTGAGTCTTAAGTGATTCTGAAAAAAAACATTCCTGCATTTATTACATCTATCCTGGACTATTGTAATTTGTTATTATCAGGATGTCCTAAAAACTCCCTGAAAAGCCTTCAGTTGATCCAAAATACTACAGTAAAAACACTGAAAGGAGCATGTTTCTCCCATATCGACTTCTCTTCAGTGGCTCCCTGTTAAATCCAGAATCAAATTTAAAATCGGTCCTGAGTAACCAGGCTCCATCTTAAAACCTCACAGTACAGAATTTTGTGATTCCTAGGATACTGGAAGGCTGAAGTCTTCTGTAAGACCAGCTTCCAAGTTTGGATTCAGGTGACAGACGACTTCTATACTTTTAAGATTAAGCTTAAAAATGTTCTTTCTGATAAACCATATATTTAGGGCTGGATTATGTAAGCCTGAATCATCTCTTAGTTGTGCTGCTAGGCTACTGGCCGTTTCCCATGATTCATCTTTTTACTTCACTCACCTTTTTTTTCTACAATGCGTTTATACACCACACATTTAATGATTAATCATTATTAATCTCTGGATTTCTTCAATGTGACTTTTGCTTTGTCTCCCTCCCCTCACCCATTTGCAGCAGATGGCTGCCCCCCCCCCAAGCCTGGTTCTGCCTTTTCCTGTTAACAGTGTTGAAATTGGGCTGCATGGCCGGAATTTTTATGGAGAGAATTTCTAGGCGTAGTCAAGTGCTGGAAGGCTCTCACTTGGGTGGTCATCTCTGCTTTTTGCAGATGACACGGCTCTGTTGCCTTCATCGGGTGATCGCCTCTAGCTCGCACTAAAACAGTTCACGGCCAAATGTGAAGCGGTCAGAATAAGAATCAGCGCCTCCAAATCTGAGGCCATGGTCCTTCACTGGAAAAGGGTGGACTTCCCGCTCCAGGTTTGGGATGAATTCCTGCCCCCAGTGCAGGAGAATCTCGGGGTCTTGTTCATGAGTTAATGGGAGAGGGGATCAACAGACGGGTTGGTGCTGCGGCTGTAGTGATGTGGACGCTGTACCAGCTGTACTAGGGATTTGTGTTGGTGTGTGGGGCTGTAGTCTGTAGGTTTATATTCTTAATTGGTAATTATGAGACAGTGTGTTTAAGATCATTATACAGAGTAAGATTGAAGTAATGTAACGAGTAGTTATAAAGGTAGTTTAACGAATGTCTTTTTCCTGGGAGTAATTAATCAACGTGCTGCATTACTTTTAAGAGAAATGTTCTTTGTATATGTGTAACAACTTTTTTTTACTTTAGTAATGAACACTGATCACAACAAAGAGGGGAAATACCTCCAACATAAACACTTGAATTCAGCAAGAATGTAATGTCTTTGATATCCTGCTTAGAGACGGTGGTGGTTCTCAAAGTGGAGCAATGAGAATTGATAAGGAATTTCATTTTTTTTTTTTATCCTGGCAAGTTGTTGCTTAGTTTGTTTTACAGTCCGTGTTAATTGAGCAGGGATAAAGAGTTAACCCAGCAATCAAAAGTTTAACATTCAAATCTCATATCTGTATATATGGAGGTGGCTGTGGCTTAGGAGGTAGAGCGGGCGATCCACTAAACGGAAGGTTGGTGGTTTGATCCTTGTCTGCTCCAGCCTGCATGCCAAGTAGCCTTGGGCAAAATACTAACCCTGAGTTGCTCTCTGATGCATCCATCAAAGTATGAATGTATCTGAATGTTAGATAAAAAGCACTTCAGCAGAAAAATCAGAGAAAAAAAGTGCTTGTACAGATGAATGAGGCAAGTTGTATGAAGCGCTTTGAGTGCACAGATAAGAACCAGTCCATTTATCCCTTTAAAACTTTCAAATTAACAATTTTTTTTATTTCTAAAAGTGTTTGATCTTCTAAAAGCATGAAGAATATTTGCTATTAAAACTTTTTTTTTTAAATATATGCCTGAATGAAATGCTTTAATGTTAGACTGATAAACCCAACAACACAGTCCAGAGACACCTTTAATTTCCTAAATAAAAAATATCTCTGTACAATACATTAAAAATGTGAAACCTTTATTTTCACATTCGTTAAATCTGTTAGACGAGGAGGGCAAAAGCTATAATACAGTCTGTAGCTTTGATTTTTTTTTGGTGCACATTGCCAACTTGTTGAAGCTCTACATATCCATCCTGGAGGACAGAGCTTAGATTCAGAGGCAATGAATGAACAAAAAGTAAAAAAAAAAAAACCTGACAAAAACACAACAGCCAAAACAAGTCTTTTTTTCAATGTTAGAAAAAGAATGACTTGACACTGGTGAAGTTTCAGAAACTTCCACCTTGCTCTGCTGAAGCAGACATACATCCTGCAGAACCATTTTCTAACCATTGCTCTCTTCCTCTCATTTTCACCTTTGTCGCATTTCTGCCAGTCTTCTTTATAGGGATTGTAGATTTAGGTTGATGCTCTCCATATACAAGGCTATATAGAGAGAATGAACTGACAGGTGGCAGAGGAGCCCGTCTATTGCCCAGTCTTCTTCTCCTTCTGGAAACTGAAGCTGGTCCGGCGGCTCAGTTTTCGTTGTTTCTGGGCAAAGTAATCAGCACGGGAGGTGCTGGCCCGGGACTCCAAGATGTAGTTTATCTGAAAAAAATTGGGAAAAACTAGCGTTAATTATGAATTGACTTAAAAGATTTGTGTGATGCATTCATTTGCATTTCAAACACTGCACTACAGTACTGTGAAAAATTATTGAGCCACCCCTTTTGTCTTTACATCTTCTTTCCAAGGATCCAGACTTTCTGCTGTTTCTTTCTTTCTTTCTTTAATAACTGGTCTTCAGTATTAGCTGAAGGTGTTTCAAACTCAGGGGATTAAACAGTGTCACAAAACAACTTAGCAAAGAATCCATTTTAAAATTGTATCTTAACGCACTTTGTTTCTAGCGGCATAAAACAAAAGCGCATAATTTGCTCTCATTTCTTCAAATCCCAACAATCACACAGTTTGATAGTCACAAAAAAGCATTTTTTGGCACGAACAAGATGGAAAGGATACAGGCAGTCATAGTAAACATTTACTTTCAAGGACAGATCTGCTGGACTGGTTCAGCTATTTCCCCCTTGCTTCAGCAGCTCTAGGCTGGAAGCAGAGGACTGACCCTTTGCCTATGCTAAAAGGCTGAAGGTTGCAGGAATCGGTGCCAGCACCAAAGAGAAAACTACCTGCTGCCCCATCAACCCAACCCAAGCTACCAAACGGCGCTCTCGTTAACCCTTCATGCATTTCACTCCTCAGAACCTACAGGTTACAAGCACTTCTTCCAGCTCTTAGGAAGCCACGCACACATCAGTCCGGGAGTGTTGGAAATGCAGACAGCCACCTGAGGAGGTTTTGTGATCCATGTGGTCAGCCGTATAACACAACCGGCATTGACTGACTCGAGCTGTACACAGACGCTGATTTAACAGAACCTGGTTTGCCCTGGGGCTTTGGTGGAAGCAGAGTTGGTTGAAGCGTACGTGGTGACGTTTACAAATATCCCATGGTGATGTGGACATAAAACACGGGCAAAATTAACAGAAATAGCTCCCAGTTGACTGACCCAGGTTTAATAGGTTGGTAGAGCAATGTTTGGAGGTGTACTAACAAGAGCTATGAATATGTAGTGTCCATAGCACAAAAGATACAGGAGAGACAAGGGACAGACTTTATCAACTGAGTCCTGACACTCGCACTGAAAAGGAACAGTTTTTGATGGGAAATAATTGTGGTATGCTAAAACTTTGGACCAAATTATGACCCAATTCTAGTGGCTGGGTATCTGAAGAGATGTGCACTGCTTGTGTGCATCCTGCTCAGAATGTTAAATAGCACCAACTAGCCTTTCCTATTAATGGATGTTCCATTCGAGCGCACTGGCAAGGACCTCATTGAGCCATTTCACCGACTGCACGAGGATATAAGTTTTGGTTTTGTCCTGTTGGATCATGAAACATGATATTTCGAAGCACTGCCTGTGTGCAGCATCTCTGCAAAGAGTGTCACACATCAGCAACTACAGACATGCGAGTCTCTTTGTCCTCATGGTGTACATTCACATTTGATGGTGACACATTGGAACAGAGCTACTTTCCATCGTTCTGATCTAAAAATAAAAACAACGCAGTTGTTTTAACGAGTTGAAGGGTACTGCAATCTAATCAAAGCTGACAACAAAAGGAAAATCATCAAGGGAAATGCGTACATTAAACTGTACTTGCGTAAACACTCGTTCTTTTAACATGTTGTTGAATTGTGCTATACAAATAAAATAAAATAAATAACATAACAGAGATTGTTCTGATCTGCTTAGTTTCTTTTGCCACTCCTGCTTTGCCATATTTAGCAGGTATTAGAATAACTAACTAAATCAAAACTGTTAAATCTTTGTCCTCACAGAAATGTGCTCCAGCACAGACATTCAGCTCAAACTCACCTTCAGCACTATTTCATTGACAGTAGCAGCATCAGACTCAAAGTAGAGAGGCTTGTAGTCGTGATTGCTGAGATAAGTGAGTTTAAATATTGCATGACCTGTAAAGTAAAAAGGAAAAACATGTTTCATTAGACCAAAATGATACAACAAACTTGTCCAACAACCATTCTGGGCTGACTGCAGGATAGGAGCAGGAGATGAAAGTATTTGAATGTCACCAAGAATGTCAGTATGGTTTGGCCTTCTAGTGCACCTTTCATTAATTTCATTAACACCAAAACAGCTGAAATGCATCAATAACCCCGTAAGCTACTTAAATTGACCAGATCAATATACCAGAAGTTTAACTGACTTCTGGGATAAGGAACTCAGTGTTCCTTTAATTGTTGAGTAGTGTAGATGTAGATAAATGGATAAAAGCAAAATAAACCTTAAAGGTAACGAAAGTTTAAGTACATGAATAGTGTGTTGACATGTGCAGGGTGACCTAATGTTTCTGTGCGCCACTCACTAGGGCTTCTTTCCTCCACAAGGTCACAAGCACAAAGGTGGTCCGAGTCAATGGAAATGGGTTTCTGCCGAATCCAGAACTTAGTACTGGCTTTCTGATTGGTGACAGGATCAATCTCCAGTTTTTCTCCTGAAATCCCTGATGAGATACCCATATGTAAAACATGATGGTCAATGTATTTCATACATGATACACATTCACTGTTGGCGCTGCAGAATGCTGCGGTAGCCACGCATTGCATAATTGCAATAAATTCTTGCAATCTATGTGTTTGTTTTTTATTTGTTACCTCTAGTTGTTTCGACTGTTCTTTAAAAACTGTTTTAATATTAAGGTTTAAACAATGAATTAAAAAAAACAACTTTTTAAAAAAAAAAAAAAAATACAGCTGCTATTCAAAAATCACTAAAAATGAGATGCATCATTCTTTGTGGAGAAATAGGGACCCATTGTATTTCAAGTATAAATAATCATAAAAAATCCATAAAAAAAAATCTTTGTAAGCTGCACACAATGAATTTAATTAAAAAAATACTGACTACAATTTGTAAGCGGATAACGTGCATCAAGCAGTTTGTACCTAGCTGGACATCTGTGGTGAAACGCAGTTTGTGGATCATGCTGATCTTGAAGGACTTGTAGTGATGACTGCTCAACATGTCTTGGACTGTGGTGATGTCAATAGGAGGGTCTTCCTCTGAACTCTCCTCACCTCTGGAGCCTGAAGACAGAAAGAAAACAAGAGCACTCAGAGAGTGCAACTACCCCTGAAGGGCAAGGGCAAGGGCTATACTTAAACTTTGATGTTGCTCTTCCAGAAGGAAGGAAATATGTAATCAGTTTGTTTGTTTGCAGTCTAGCGTCCACATTTTTCAAAATATAATTTTTTTATTCTGTGGGACGGTAGATACCAATAATAGCTCCAGCTGATTTCATTTTGATAATAACTGGGTCAAGGTCACACCAACTCCAGGTATTTTAATTTAGGTGAAAATTGGGTCAACATCAAGATCACACCAAATCAGAAAATCAGTTTACATTTTGTATTTTTTCATGAATTGACTTTAAAATTCACAGTATAGTATGACTTGGGGGATAATGAGTACCTAGGTTGGCTAAGCGTCTGACCTCGACCTTCCTGTTAGTGCCCAAGGTCAAAGTTGGCCGTGTAATTATTTTTAAAGAAACCACATAGAGTACTATATCATATGAAAGGACATAAAGCAAGCTGTACAACACACCTGACATATTCTGGCATCAAGAATATGCGTCAGGACTTCTTTAAGTTTCCTGAAGAGGTCTTCTCATCCGAGAAGCTTCTTCAGTTCTAAGAGCAATTGGTGGAGAGTCCCAGATTTTAAGCCCTATTTGGAAGGGTTATGGACCCTCTTGGGGTCCTCTGCCTAATCACACAAGCCAAGGTGTGTAGAAGCCAGCTGAAGAAGCTTCTCAGACAAGAGGTGAAATGTCGTCAAGAAACTTAAAGAAGTCCAGACACTTATCTTTCCAAACATAATAACTTTTTTATGTACCTTACTTAGTCCATGCAAGAGGTTTGCTGTCTAGAGGTCTCATGACAACAGTCATTGTAAGATCACTTACTGTTTTCTCTGACCAGGCAAAATTCCAGGGTACTCTGGCTCTCCAGTGAGGAGTCCAGGTCTACTGCTACATTTGGCTCGGTCTGCTTCTCGAGACGATACAAGGGCCCTGTTTGAGAATGAGAGTATTTACATCAACACAGCACTGACAACTTTTATTGATATTGCAAAACTCTTATGAGAAAGTTATTTTTCAACAACTTGGGTCTTGTTTTTAGTTGTTACTTTCAAACTAGTGCCAGACTAATTGTTTGACTGTGCTGCAGTTGTTCAAGTAGAATGAAATGTTAACTAATAGGAAAGCTACTGGTAACAACTGGAACTGTAGATATGTAAATATATATATTTTTTTAAAAAGAAGCATATCCAAAATAATCTGGGATCCTCCTTTGCCCGTGACTTTCGGACTAATCAGATACTGTAACTCCTCCTGAAGTCTGCGTGTCTCATGTGTCAAATTGTCAAATGCATATTCATTCATGTGTCAAAAGTGAAACGTTTTAGGCTCTACAACCACTGGTTGCTGTCACTAATTAGAGACCAGTGTCATTAGGGTCACTGCAGCTCTACTCCACCAAACTTCCCTCTTAAGAGCCAAGATATTCTATGTATTATTAAATTTCTAGCCATTCCCTTTGTCTCCTCCGAATTCCTGTAATGTGAACCTTCTTTGGTTTGACTTCTTTAGATCAAACACAGTTAATAAAATTACTGTCTCTCAGAAACAAAACTCTTGCTGATGAAAAGAGATAGTTATTTCCATCACTGACATGCTATCATCACATACACACACTTGGTAACATTCTGCAACTTAATGAAAAGTGTGTTCATAGTAGAAAGCAGAGATGTCCCAGGAGAAGGAGGGAGGACTCCCAGCATCTGGGAAGTGCCTGGAAAATGGCTGACACTCAGCTCTCATAACTGCCACCCAGAGCTTGCTAAGGGCCTGTATCTGTACAAGGCACTCGGAGTGGAAAGTCAAGTTACAATCTAGGCAGTCTGTAGGTTAATCACTCCTTATCTAGCAATGTGAGGTATATAGTAAAACATGCCAAAAACTATTTTCAGACACAAAATACAAAGATGTAGAATTATGCCCAATGTATCCAAAAGAGATTATATTTATGGATTATATTTATGGATAATTCAAGGAAAACAGCACACTTTTATGATTAACAGATCATAAAAAGACAGCACACTGTCTTCCTTGCATTAAAGAGAGAAGGGAATAAATGGTGCAAACATCATTACCCGAGCCTTTCTGTGAACCTTTCCTCTTCTTGAGAGCTTTCTGGAGAATTTCCTTCATAGTCACCTTCAAATTGTCCACCGGAATTAGAGAAAAACCATGAGCAGCATTTCTAAAATAGAAAAATAGAAAATAATTAAGAATGCATTAAGCAACATTTAATGGTTCTGATTGTTTCATAGCAATAAGATGCGAGTATCAGAGTACTGCTTTTTGTGCTAGCACAAACTGCTAAGCTGAAGACACGAAGACAAGATTTTAATCTGAATAAATAACCTACTGTGTTCTGCTTTCAATTTGCAAACAGCAGGAAGTTTCAATATGTTGTTTGTTTTGAATAGCCACCTCATGTATTTTTAATCTCAACTACCTTATTTGGAACATTTTACTTTAAATAGTTTTTGGAGAAATTATTATCATAGACCTTACTTTTAGCAATTAAACAGTATTACTGTTGTATACAAATGCCTTCCTGTTGCCAAATATTCAAATATTTATTTAAATGCAGCACAAAATAATCAGCCTGTAAAAATTTACTTGTGCACACCCTAACATCGTTTAATACTGGAAATATTTAAATGCATTTTTATTTCTCCCATCTCCTAAATACAAACTTGAAGCTGATTCCACAGAGAAGGGGCCTGAAAGTTAATGCTCTACGTCCCATTCTTCTTTTAAATACTCTAGGAACAACAAGTTTGCAGTCTGAGAGCAAAGGGCTTAATTGGTGTGATTAGAATATTAGGTTAAGATGGGGCCTGTTTACTCAGGACCTTGTATGAGGTGAAGGATTTTAAATTTGATTCTGGATTTAACAGGGAGCCAATGAAGGGAAGCCCACACAGGAAAAAATATGTTCTCTCTTTTTAGTCCCCGTCAGTATTCCTACTGCAGCATTTTGGATTAGCTGATTTTTACATCAGTTTATAGGACATCCTGATAATAAGAAATTACAGTAGTCAAGCTTAGAATTCAAAGAAGTCAACATCACTCTGAGACATGATTAATATAAGCATTGAATGACATGCTCATATTTAAAATAAAAAAAAAAAAAAGGGTCTAAGATTCCTCGCAGTATTACTCGAGGCCGAGGTAATGCCATCCAGAGTCGGCATCTGGTTAGATACCATATTTCAAAGACTTTTAGGGCCAAGTACAATAACCTCAGTCTTATATAAATTTGTGAACAGAAAATTAGTGGTTATCCTCATAGTTTAATAATACTTATTGTTGTTTCTGTTGCTAACAACCGGAGGAAATCAGGATGAAGCTTTCAGCTATCCTCTCCAGTGCAAGACCATCTCCATCCAACATCACAATTGAAGAAAAGGTCATTAAATCTCTAAATAAAAAACAAAACATCACCATGCCAACAGCTAAAAAGGGGATGCTAACCGTTGTTCTAAACTCAAGTTGCGTTAGGTGACCTTGATAGGTCACATGACAGGACAAGGCAAGGTCTCAGTGGTTTTACCCAAAATCCTGATGCTAATGACCCATGCCTTTTTTCACAACTTATGTGATTATGCACATGATTAATAGTGGGTCAATAATCACCTCCTATGGGACAACCCAACTACTGTTTAAATATATTGGCTGTCAACTTTTAAAACTGAAGAAGCCTCTTGTTTGAGAGGTGAATCGTCTTCACAAAAACCAAACCAAACCAAAACAAACAAACAAACAAAAAAAACCTAAGTTGCCTTCCTG
This sequence comes from Haplochromis burtoni, assembly GCF_018398535.1. Lineage (NCBI taxonomy): Eukaryota > Metazoa > Chordata > Actinopteri > Cichliformes > Cichlidae > Haplochromis > Haplochromis burtoni. The sequence goes on from NW_024582474.1 coordinate 1,111,099, forward strand.
TTTAGCCCTTAAGGCTACCATTACCTGGATGACTGTGAACCTACAGAGCCAAACTGGTTGTTTATGTCATTTTGTGCTGTCCCAACAATGTAGTTTTATTCATAGATGGAAATCATTATCTTAGTCCTAGCAAGACTTATGTAAGTATCTATAATTAGACAACTAGGGATGGGTACCGGTGTCCGGTGCCATGATGGCACCGGTTCTGACATAAACGGTAGTAACCAGACCGAAAAGCAGCGCACATTTCGGTGCTTT
>NW_024582474.1:1112196-1116153 GCF_018398535.1 Haplochromis burtoni
AGCACCGGCACCGTTTCAAAAGTACCGATTTGGCACCGGTATCGGATAAAACCTAAACGATACCCATCCCTATAGACAACTCTATCAGCTTTCCACCATTTGTTGTTACAAGTGATATATCACTCATTTCATACTTACATTCTAACAAACAGTGACTGCCTGGAAGCGATGCCAGGGGAGGAGTATTTCTCCACCAAGGCCAGAGTGCTGAAACCAAACTTGTGTATTGGCTCATTGGAGTCTAGCGGAGGGAAGTCAGTGTCTACCTCGCCATCATCTTCAGCAATGTGAAGGCAATAAGCATTCACATTTTCACTGTTGGATATGTGGTGGAAGGATTTGGATATAGAGAGACAGAAAAAGTGTGTTACAAAGAAAAAGACATCCTGTGAAATGTAGCCGTTTTATTTTTTTTAGCCATTTTGTGCTCACTTGAGTTTGGGTTCTCGTCCCTCGCTTGTGTATTGCCAACAGATAAGTCCAATGAGGTCATGGACACGGGCATTGGCGATGGTCACCACTGTCATTGGATGTACTTTCTCCTGAGTCATTTGCATTGATAGGTAGACGTCTATCTTTTTTGTAGCTGTGGTGCCGATGTGGCCCTAAAAGTGAAGAGAGGATTGTGCAGTAAAAAAAACCCCAAAACATTACATCGAACAAACACACAAAACATAGACAAATATTAACTTATTGTTTTTCAAATAAACACTAACAGGCAAGTTATAGTTTCCACATCCACAAGGCTGCTAGAGTCAGCATGGGTCAAAGTGATGTACATTTTGTCATCAGATTAGATCATTAGCACAAGCACGTTCGTATGTCTGTCAATTTTGTGGCTGCGCAGATTCACCTGCTGCGAATGCTTGATAGCACCATATGCCTTTGAGGCAGACTTCAAAACACAAAGCTGATCCTATAAGTCCTACCAGACAAATGAAATTATTTATTTCTACTGTGGCATTCTACCATCAAATGCCAAAGGAGAAATAAATACACAATTAGATTGAAACTGTGCTGTGATTATTTGGGTAATAACTTCAATAAAATTTATAACTGCTTATTTAGTTAGAAACAAAATTTTCAACCTGAATTGAGTGAAAATTGAGTACTGTCCTGACTATCATGATATATGGAAAAACCTATACAAAGAAAAAGCTTATCAATTCTTGAAGAAAATCAAATTGAAGACAGGTTTTCCCCACTCTACAAAACTGGATTCAAATCCTATTATTTAATGTCCAAATAAACCTAAATAAAATGTTGAATAATTCACCTTGCCATCAAATTTAGAGTATTCATTGAAGGGATTATTGAGCTGCTGGGGACACTGCTCAAGCCTCAGTGACAAAGTGGATTTTGTTCCAGTTGTCTGCGGCCTGTCTTTAAAGTTGCGCTTTTCAAACAGAGACCCCAGATCTTCCACTGCACAGAACACACAGAAACAGGAAGAAAAAAAAAAAAAAGAGTTAACGTATACTGATGGAGTTTTGTCAACTAAAGAGCTTTTGTGTCTGAATCTAAACACATTATCTTAGAGGTTTTGCTGAGAATTTAAGGAGATTTTATCAAACAGCTCGTGTTAATACAGTGTGAAAAAACATCTGACCATTTCCCGATTTCCTATTTTTTGTATGTTTGTCACACTTAAATGTTTCAGCTCAGCAAACAAATATCAATCTTAGACAAAGATAACCAAAGTAAACACAAAATGCAGTTTTTAAATGAAGGTTTTTATTATTAAGCGGGGAACAATTCCAAACATACATGGCCCAGTGTGAAAAAGTTATTGCACCCTAAACCTAATAAGTGGTTGGGCCACACAACAACAGCATTTGCAGCAACAACTGCAATCAAATGTTTGCAATAACTGACAATGATTTTTTTTTTTCCAGCAATGTGGAGGAATTTTGGCTTACTCATTTTTGCAGAGTGGTTGTAATTAAGCCACACTGGGAGTTTTCGAGCATGAACCGCCTTTTTATGGCCACCGAATCTCAGTTGGAATCAGGCCACTCCAAAGTCTCACAACAGCAAGGTGGACTTACTGTTGTGTTTTAGATCATAGTCCTGCTGCAGAACCTAATTGTGCTTCAGCCTGAGTTCAGGAACAATTAGCCAGACATTCTCCTTCAGGATGTTTTGGTAGAGAGCAGAATTCATGGTTCATTTACCACAGCAAGTTTTATGGGTCCTGAAGCAGCAAGACAGTCCAAGACCATCACATCACCATGATATTTTACTGTTGGTAAGATGTTCCTTTTCTGAACCTCTGTATGACTTTTTGATCCACCACCCTGTAATAGGACACACACCTTCCAAAAAGTTCAACTTTTGTCTAGTCAGTCCACAGAGCACTTAGCCAAAGGTCTTGGGGATTGTCACGATGTTTTCTGGCAAAACTGAAACGAGTCTTTATGTTCCTTTTGCTCAGCAGTGGTTTTCGTCTTAGAACTCTGCCATAAACACATTCATTTAGAAACTGTATTTTGTTTACTTGTGTTATCTGTGTTGTGTTATTTGTTTGATGATCTGAAACGTTTAAGTGTGACATATAAATGCTTCAGTATATATTACTAATGAAGTGGTCTGTGCCCTGTGGCAACAGAATATTTGATGTCATATTTTAGACAAAATCATTTGAACATGCAGATCCTCAGCAAACTACGTAATCAGAATGACATTAAGGGATATAAATGACAAGCAAAAACAACGTTTGTAAAACATGGTGTTACAAAGTTTGTAAAATGTGCAATTTAAAAAAGTAAAGGTATTTAGAAATGACTAGGAACAGTACCTGACTGGGAGGACGCCCTCTCTTTCCACTGAATGTTTTTGCATTTGATTTGGTTCTGTCGTTCTTTTCTTAGTCTTTCAAGTCTTTGGGCTACAAAGAAAGGACAGCTGGTCATTAACTTCATTGCATACAAAAACAGAGTCACTCAAACTTAGTTAAACAGACAACAGATCATCATTTACGACACATCATGAAAATTATTGTAAATTCCTGTAAACAACTGATTCTATAGAATGTAGATCATTGAACAGTCGTTATTTCCAACCACAGAGGATGTCATTGCTCTCCAAAAGTTTGATTCAGTTGACTTTACCATTTTATTACACATGTAACAAGCATAGCCGGTATAATGAAATTTGCAATATGTTGTTGTATGTTATTGTGCAGAAAGCAAAGTAAGATAAAACACAGAATAAGATAAAAGATTTAAAAAGGAGGGAAATTCAAATGCATTACAATATCATACAATAAAATACAGAATAAGATGTATATAAAATATAGGATTAGTAACTTATTGCTAGTCTGTTATTGCTGAAGTGGCGGCATATCACAGTTTCAGATTCAGTCATTGTGTATAATATAGTGTATGAATGTGTGTTTAATAGAGTCCATTTGATAAAATACTTACGAAATATGGTCAGAGATAGAGTTACACTCATGTCGGATGCAACACTTTTAGATGTCTTTGATGACAAGTTGCTGACAGTTACACTATTAACACTGTGCTCAGCTGCTTTTACTACCCACTGCAGGGCCCTTTGACCAACGGTCGCCTAGTTACCATACAACACTGTTATGCAAGATGTTATAATGCTTTGTACAGTGCAGTAGGAGATGCTACCAAGGTATTTTTCAACCTCCTCAGAAAGTGTAGGGAATAGGGATTATTGACATTTTTGTATCAGACAGAAGGTGTATCTATAGAAAATGACATAGATTAAGGAATTTAAAGCTTGTTGCCTGTTCAGTTTCTGCAGTTGACGAAAACTGGGTTTTCTTTGCATTTGCTGGACAAGGTGAAATAATTTCATTACCAGCTTAGAAAGGAAAGAGGTAGTAATGGTACGGAGCTATAATCATTAAGTAGTGTTTAAGGGCAAAGTGAAGTAAACTGGTTACAGAGATCATACAAATCCACTATTCTTAAAATCAAAAATTCT
>NW_024582474.1:1116995-1131585 GCF_018398535.1 Haplochromis burtoni
TACTTCTATAGCACGTTTTTACTCTGAGCTTTTTACCACAAGTCTCTCACACATTGATAGAACCTTTAACTCTTATTGATATAGCTTTAGATGTAAAGCAATAACTGGATTGCTGCCTTCTATATACATGTTCCCTCCTTGCAATGAAACATGCAGGTCGTTATTCTCTTCGTCCATAAGATTACTTGTTGCTTTCTGTTCCATTTGCACAAACTGAACTTGGCAAAAGAGCTTTTGTCCATTTAGCACCCTTGGCTTGGAACGAGCTGCAGAATGACTGGAAAATGACAAAATTATTGTCATTAAGTGTTTTTAATCCATAACATGCAACTGTTTCAATTAGATTGCTTGTCATTTTAATTAAATTTCATTTGCATTTTTGTGTATGTGTGTTTTGTTGTTGTTGTGTGTGTTTAATTGTGTCATTTTTGTAACTGCGTGATACTTGCTGCTGCCCATCTTGGCCAGGTCTCCCTTGAAAGGTTTCAAGGGTTTTTAATCAAAATGGGATCTTCCTAGTTAAACAGAGGTTAAATAAAAAAAATAAAAAAAACAAACAAACAAACACCTTTATATCTACAAATGTTTAACTTTCTAACAGTCGCACTCTGATGACTGCATCGGGGACAACTTGGGGATTCAGGATCTTTCCCAAGACTGGACTAGCTGGAGAACTGATCCACCACCCTTCTAACCTTCATTGACTTGTAAGCATTTGAGGACAAGTTAAAGATGTTAATAAACACCTCAGCCAGCTTACTGCCACATGCTCTGATCACGGGTTCTGGTATACCGTCAGGGCCAGCAGCTTTGTGTTAATTCTCTCTGTTTAGGGAGGACCTGACCTCAGAGGGCAGAGGTACATGGCCATCTGGTGGTGGCAGGGTTTTGATGGGAGTCTCTGTATTGACTCTGTCAAAATTGGCATAGAAATGGTTTAATACATCAGGGAGTGAACCATTATGGACAATACGGGAACTGTCTGTGCTCACGTGATCAGTTATTGCACATATTCTTTGCCACGGGCTCCGTAGGTGATTGTGTTATAGGAGGGCATTATCAATTTGTCATGTATAGTTTTGCTTTGCAGTGCTCTTTTGTACCTGCATCTGTGGGCTAGAGTGCCGCCAAATCTAAATGCAAGGTACGTCTATCAGCAAGAGACAAACGTCATCCTTTATCCAAACTTTATTCAAAGTTTTCTGATTTGGGTATACGTCTATTAAGTTCTATATTGTGACAGACTATGCAACTTTTTATACTGAGGAGGGATATACTTCTATTTCTGTGTGGGAACCCTGGGTAGCTTTGTGATGATACGGATTCTAATCAGTACGGGCAAAACAGCACTTAAGGGTAGACTCAGCCACTTTTGGCCAGACTGTAACCATCTTAGTTACAGTTTGTCCCTTTCTGTAAGTGGTCTGTTTCTGAGTAGTAAGAACAAGGAGTGGTAGTCTAACATGAGTGCAGGGCAAGCTCCTTTGTTGTTAGTACAGTAGAGATCAATTTATGTCCAAGGTAAGCCAAGGCAGCTCAACAGTCCACAATAATAGTGGTAATAAATGTTGGAAGGGTGGTATATCAGTACCATGTTGAGAACCAATTAAGTGAGCTCTTTAGAATAAACATTTTTGAGAGAAATGGGTCAAAGGCTTTCAGAATGACTAGGTGCTTAATTTTATACCCCTGAATTAAAAAATTAAGAGATGTGACTCACTTCTTTTGTCCATATAGAGTACCACTAATTGAGCCTTTAAAGAAAAAGACCAGTTTTCATGAAGCTACACTGACTATCTGGCATGTAAATCTTTTTAATAATATGACCAACCCTTTAAATACAGTCGTGTACACAAAAAAGTATAGCAGTTCAAAAAGGGCTAGCATAAAATAAAACTTGCATGGTTGTTAATCCGTGTCTTACCAGCAGCCACTGGTTTGTAACAGCTATCTTGGTGAAGTCCTGATGAGAGCCACAAGAGGTCAGTATCCAGTGTCAAGGCTGAAAGTCTCAGAGGATTGCAGCTTTCGACCCACAACCCAAAACCATCCCCGTCACTCTACAAAACCTAATACAAAAGTCAAGGGAGCCAAAAGGAGACAATGTCTACCTTTGGACTCCCTCTTTCACCAAAACCAACTTTTCCTTCCAAATAAAATTTCTGAAAGTAGTTGCAAACTCACTTTAACCTCAATATAGACAATTTTTACAAAACAAACAATATAGTACACCAACACCCTCAATTGATGACTGATTAGATTAGATTATAACACCAAACTTTACGATTATAGGGATAATAGAAGAACATGACACAACCAAGTCTGTATTCTGGTGGGTGACAAGACTCGTGGGTTAGAGAGGTCTGTTAAGCCAGATAGTCTTTTTCCATGGCATATAGTCTCAGCTGAGGATATCCCTGATGAGCCAATCAGCAACAAAATGAATACCACTGTCAAATAAAGTTAATTACATAGATTATTTTAACAATTTTGGATTCTGATGTCCCCGCATAGACAACACTGGAGACCAAGCACCCTTCGCAGCATTATTTCGAGTCATTCTACCCTCCAAAACTCCTGAGGTCCTCATCCCATATCCCATTAAGATTAACTAAGACATTCAGCAACAAGCCCAACCATTCACCCATGGGATGCAGAAGATCTACTGCCTGCATCCCATTACTGGACTCACCAGAACAGCCCCAGCCCCGAAGTCCCTTTTTTCTGTTGGGTCAAAGTTGTTTTGGAAGCACAAGTAGAGATGCTTTCTATACGTTAGGAGGGCACCATCATCGTTTTGCATTAAGAGTGTAAAATACTGATGGGTGCTTGCCATTTAATTGCTTAACAGTAATTAAATGGCAAGCAAAAACAGAGCATGTGCTTTAAGATAATCAAATCTAAATGGTGAATTATTCTATTAAATTCTGGTCTTGTTTATAGTGCTGAATGTAATTTCCAACAGTAGAAATACAGCAATTTTGAAACTGAGAATGAAAACTTTTTTAGTGGGTTGTTTTTTTGTGTTACTCATCCATTTGAATAATTAACAAAATATAAAAAAGGACAAATTAACTTAAGCATGGTTCGGAAGAATTGTTGTCCCATCAGTTTCTCAGTGCTTGGTAGCACACTAAATTTCACACATGATATGAAATTTATCTATTTATTTATTTATTTATTTATTTTTTATTCAGCTTATACCACAACACTAGCTGTGGCTTTTCAAATTATATAATTATATATACATTGCTTTTATACTGGCTAGCAGGAGCACTAAAGAGCACATTTAGACAGGACCTGTATTAAATTAGCACAATTTTTACTGTGATTCTAACCACATAAGGACAACACAACAAACTTCTTACACAGGGCAAAATATCCGGACACACAATTTGTGAAACTACGGGTAGGCAATATAGCCTCAAAATTATATCACACTATTTCAATGAAATTTACTGCAATTGTGTTTCTGAGACTATCGAGTCAAAAAAACAAACAAACAAAAAAAAGAAAGAACTTCATCTGTGAGAGCAGTTTCGAGGCAGCAGTATTTATTACTGCAAACAAAGTTAAGGATAGCTTAGTCATTTTTTTCCAATGAGCTATTGTCATTGATGGCAGCCATGTAATTCGCAGTGTGAATATATTGCCACAAGATGCCAGGAGTAGCAGTATTATAGTGGAATATTCTTGCATTACAGCAATACGATGATACACCATTAGTCAAACATAAGCACAAAAGCAGCCTATGTAATGTTTTCCCTGCTCAGCCCACTCTTGCACAGGAATAAATTACCACCCCAAGTGGAGGGCTTCAAATATCTCACAATCTTGTTCATGAATCATGGCAGAGCAGAGCTTCAGCCTTCATATAGACTGAAGAGCTTGGCCACTTGAGAGGGGCTTGCAGTGGAGCCGCTGCTCTTCCACATTGAAAGGTGACACTTGAGCTTGTTCAGGCATTCAGGTCTCATGGAAGGCTCTGAGAGGAGGTGTCCAAAGCATGTCTGGCCCCAAGGGAGACGTATGACCCAGAGATTAGCTGGCTTGGCACAGCGTCTTGGTATACTCCTTCCAGAAGAGTTAGAGGAGGTGGTCAGGTAAAGGGAGGCCTTGGTTGCAGGGGTAGCCTAGACCTAGCAGAAAATAGATCAGTCCAAATGGATGGACTGTTCTTTTTCCACTGTGGACTGATTGTACAGTTTATATTTTTAATGACTTTTAAAAAAAAACAAGTATTGTTGGAACAGTGCTCTTGGGTCTAAAAGCCTCATCTTTTCACCTCAAAACACACATCCTTTTACTTTCAAATACACACCTTAAAGCATAACTCATAAGCTGGAGAGGAAATGGCAACTCACTCATTTAGAAGATCATCCTTTAGCCTGGAAGATTAGTTTTTTGCTCTATAAAAAGCCCTCTGTAAAGCTGGAAGATCTTACTATTCTATACTGAGTGAAGAAGAACCACCCTAGGTTTCTCTTCAGCACTGCAGCCAAAATTGTGCTTTTTAGACCCCATTCCTACAAGACTACGCAAAGAAGCATTATTTACCATTAATTAATGCTTTAAGCTTAAACATAATCAACCTCTCTCTATGACTTGAGTACGTAAGACAGGCCTTTAAGCGGTCAGTAACCCAGAAACAGCTTCAGTGAAGGTTACAAATGTGGACAAACAGTGGACTCATCTCTGTGCTTGTCCTCCTAGGCCTCAGTGCAGCGTTCCATACTGTTGACCATAATATAATATTACAGCAATTCGAGCGTGCTGTAGGTATTAAAGGTACTGCAGTGCAGTGGCTTAAATCATAGCTAACAGACTCCAATTTGTTAATGCAAATGGAGTCTTCTTCACACACTAAAGTTACCTAGGGAGTTCCACAGGGATACCCAACTTTATTTATCCATGAAGCCAGATAATATACATAAATTATTTAAACTGCAGGAATTTCTTACAGACATAAAGACCTGGATGACCTGATTTTCTGCTTCCAAATTCACATAAAAACTGAGGTTATTGTAGTGTGACCTAAAACTCTAAGTTATTATTGGGAAGGTCTTTACCTTACAATATTAAGCGCCTTGAGACAACTGTTGTTGTGATCTGGTGCTACATAAATAAAATTGAGCTGAATTGCTTGCAAGCCAAATAGTTCAAGCTTTGTCTTGTCTGACCATAGCGATATTTTCCACATTTGACCTGGGCATGTGGGCAGCTATAAATTTCAGTTGAGCTTCTTTATTGGTCAACATCCTCTCAGTCCATGACAATGTAAAACTTGCTACAAGTCTTTAGGTAAGTCATTAAAAACGTATGCTGAATCACCATTCCATCCTGAAAAATGAAGTTTAAAGACATTATTAAAAGTGCCAAATTACTATTACATTCATGCCCATGATCCACTGGAGCCACAGTAGTAATGGTAATAACACCAACAAAGAACAACAATATGAAAACTGAAAATGTAAAAATGAATTCCACATTTGCTGAATTAGTGGGTTTCCCTCACTTTTTGTCATCATGGTGGAAATGTTTGCAGAAATTTGGTTTTATATAGAGTAGGCACTTGATTTTGGAGCACACGGAAGCTGGGTGACACATAGTCAATGATTATTCATTTAAATATGGTCATCTCCATAACCATATTTAATGCAATATATCACATCACATAAATTACTTAAATGCACAATGAACCACAGTGTAATCCCAAGCTTTTCACATGCGCTGCACACAATTTAACTCAGTGAAACCACTGGCCCTGATTAGCCACACAAAACCCCTTCAAACAGCAGCAGAACAGGCTTTCTGGCTGCCTCCCACCATAATGACAGGAGGGAGGTCTGACAGAAAGCTGGCCCAACTAACAAGCTAAAGTCTGAAGATGAGTTTACCTGTGTTGGAGCGCCGACGAATGCCAAAGTCCCAGCTGGAGGTGATGTCCATAGACTGAGAGAGGTCACAGGGATGACTGTCTGTCACACTACTGCCCCCCTCATTCAGGAGGCCTGACCCAGTTGACCCAAAGCTGCTACCAGGCACCAGAGAAAGCTGGCACTTCTCAAGATCAACATCCTGATCTATTAGCACCATTTCACACATTCCAGTATCATCACTGGTCACATGAGATTGTCTGATGTGAGCCAGGATAATGGCCGGATTGTCCAAGAATGCCATTTCCTCTGTTTGGCTAAGTGTGTCTTTTTGCTTTGGAAATTTTCTCACCCTCTTGCCTGTATGCCAAAGGGTTCCTTTTCTTTTCTTATCAGTCTCTGTTTGAGAGTGTTACAGCTCTGACTGATGACAAGAGAGGTGTCACCTTTTCCATCTTTTGATGACTATTTTTTAAGGTCCAAGGTAGGCAAAGTAGTCCCTAAGGAGAGCAAAGAAATTGTTATTACATGTTGCAGTCTAGAAGTAGGATTTCAGCTCAATCTTTTAAAACTGATATATTTAAAAACTATAAGCTCAATTCACACATCCCAAAGCCCACTTTAACTTTTTTTTTTCATATTTTGCATGGTTGGATCTTAACAAGGTTCCAAGTAGAGCTTCAACATGCAACAAGAAGGAATGGGAGTGAGACAAAACATTTCTTTTGAGCATGCATTTTATTGAAAACAACACACTTAAACTGAAACAGGCTGTTTTACACCCGATCAAAGGTTGAGGACACAGCTAGCTGTTTGATGTGGGACAGTAAACTTTAATGTTTAAATGGATCTATTTTAAAGATGTAGAGCTCTAATGTGCAGCTGCTGCCTTAAAAATCATCAATGGCAGCAAAATCCCACTCAGTGATAAAACTGTTAAGTAGAATTAAAATTATTATTGCTTGCGCCAAATCACCAGATTAAGTAAAGAGTTTTCCCGTCATTTTTAAAAACAGTGATGCATTTTACTGGTATATTTTTATGATAAAGATTTTAATGCAATTTGATAACATCTCTAAAGTATAGGTAGCACTCAGAGGGATAATTTTCTATGGAAGAAGAGTCACAAGATTCCTGAAACGCCTATTTTGTGATTGGTCAGATGTCTGCCAGTGCCACACATTTCGTGTGAATGCACAGGGGAGACCCTTCGTTAACACAGTGACTTGATAATCAGCTTTGTGCGATCGGTTATCCTGATCATCAATTTTAGGATATGTGAATCCAGACAATGGAGAGATACCCTAAATATACTGAACACACATAGTTTACCCAACTCCTACTTCACAGTATAGGCCTCAGCTTGGCTGAAGAGGCTTTAAAAGTCTCAACAGTTAAAACAAAGATTGTCATTTTGCTAATAATCTCTTTAAATGGGTTTGAACTTTGATACCAACAAACAAAAACTGAAGTTTGAATGTCCGTGATATTAACACTGAACATAAAGATGTTGATAATTTCAACATGTAAATAAGAGCTGTAAGCCAGGCCAAAACAACCCCACACTCAAACTAGGTTGAATGAGATACCAACGTTAACACGTCCAATAAAGGATCAGGACCAGAGCACCAAGATTTTTTGTAACTTTAGTAAACAAACGTCAGACTATTAATAAAATATTGTTAGGTTTTGAATAGTTCAAATTGTATGCGGCGGGCCTAATCTTACATTAGAAGATCCAGTAATTGCAAAGAGCTTCTAGACGACGCTAACTGCAACTAATGAAAAGCTGTAGTGTATTGTCAGGTTTGTCCTTGCTGACAGCTTAAGGGTCTTCTTCTCTTAAGCGAAATGTGTTATGGCGTGTAATGCCAAGTGATACTGTTTGATACCTGCAACAAGCACCTCACGTAATGATTCATCGTAGCTGTTTTTAATGATAGGTGATGTAGCTATTGTCTTTTTTGCTAACCATCGTAGCCGGCTGACTTCAAAGTAATACTTTTTTAAAATCACAGGCCGCCTGCTTAGAGTGGCAAAAAGGTTTATTTTTAGTGTCAGGATTGGAAAAATATTTCACCAGAAGCGGTTCAATCTAGTAGCTTGCAAGCTCATTTAAGCTAACGCGACCAGCATTTGGTTGCACCTCCCTTGTTTAAGACGACGTCTTACCTTTAGATGTATCCACCAAGGGAAAGAAACATCCACCATTCTCCATATTATACAAGCATAATCATAATAGAGTCAGAAACTCTGTTCATCACGACTAATGTTCCACATTAAAGTCATAATACAAACCAACTCAACCTGGTATGCTCTGCCTAACAACCAACCCGGCTATACTTCCGGTTCCGTTGCTTCGTGATAAAAGAAAAAAAAGACTGATTTCGTTTTCACAGAAAGCCTCAGTCATCGACATATTTTGCAACATTTTTATCCTTATTACGCTTTTATTAAAATATAACTGTTTATGAAAATATCATGTAACTTAATTTGATTAAGTCTAACATTATTATTATTATTATTATTTAGTTATAATTATAATTGTAAAAAATATACCCGACAGTCAGGGAGGGCATTTTATGTGCTTCGACCTAAAATGAGGTCCATATATATTTGGAAACTGTGTTTTTTTACCTGTTTACTGAAACATATTCCAATTATTGTTATATAATTGACATGGACATAATATGTAGAATCTCACCTTTCGTCTGAGGGTATCCACTTTTAAACTGGAATGAAGAGTTCAGGAGATTCAGGTCCTTAAAATGTGCCCCCCTTTTTTTAAAGACACAAAAAGTAATTGGACAATTGGCTCAAAGGCTGGGGGAGCCTATGGTGAAAGAGTTCATTTCGTTTTGTTCTGCACTGAAATCGATTGGACAGTGTTAACTGCACAGTACTGCAGGCAGCATTTAGTGGAGATGGACAAGCCGCAAGGAAATGCTCCAACGAGCCACGATATAAACATGCCATTATTTGCATCTGTCGCTTTTCCATAGTATTAATCAGACCCTTCCCAGCTACATCAGCTCAGCAGTGTTGTTGCTGGAATAATTTAATAAGCATTTGGCTGCATCCTCCTTTGTGTAAGGATGATTGAAGGTATGTTTAAATTCTTCCAAAAAGTCATTAAAGAGATGTGAGTACATTTATCGATTTCGTCAAGCCTGCTAAAGAAAATAAAGTGCTTAATTTATTAATACATGCATAATTTTAAGAGAATGCCGTATAAGCTGTATAATGTGTGTATTTGTCACGTTACATGAGAGTGTCTGTTGGTGTGCTCCCAGGGTCCGCCCTCTGGGGCGGAGGTTTTGGTGTTGCATCAGATAGCATCACCTCAAGGATTGTCAGGTCCTGCGCAGATCAACTGTGTGGGGTGATGGAGCACATCTTCGAACTGAGCCTGAGGCTGGGGAGAGTTCAACAGCTCTGGAAAAACCTCTTGTGTTGTACCAGTGCTAAAGACTCCACGTCCCAAGAACTTCAAAGGCTACAGGCCAGTAGCTCTGACATCCTACCTGATGAAGACCCTGGATCAGTTGGTCCTGGCTCAGCTTCAGCCCCTGGTGAGCTCATCACTGAACCAACTTCAGTTTGCCTGCCAACTTGGCATTGGAGTGGATGATGCTGTCACTCTCCTCCTACATCGTTCCCTCTCTCACCTGGAGACTGCTGGGAGCACTGTGAGAATCATGTTCTTTTATTTCTCCAGTGCCTTTAACACTATTATTCCCACAGTCCTTAAGGACAAACTGGAGAATTCAGAAGTGGACCATCATCTCACAACATGGATACTGGACTACCTCAAGAAAGGACAGAACAGGCTGTACCTGCTGCAGGGGCTCAGGTCTTTTGGATTGAGGGGCCCACTCCTGAAGACCTTCTATGGCTCTATGCTCCGGACAACATCCTGGGTTCCTTGGGACACAAAAACCTGTTCTAAACTGCAGCAATTACCCCACTTTGTTTTCCATAACTGGGTGTACTAATTGAAGCTTCTCCTGTGTCTAAAAAATAATAATAGTTATCTGAATACCTAAACAGTTATCAAAATACAATAGCTATAATAACATGCTCAATCATCCAGGTAAGTAAGTTGGACTACAGACGAAAATTTGAGCCTGTTTCAGCAATGCTAAGCAACCAGCATCCAACATCAACATGGAGGGGAGGAAGGCACTCACATCACTTATAATGACAATAACATTATCTGGCAGACAAGGGTAGGTGCACGGTTGTGCACCAGAAAGATTATCATGAGAAAATGTTGTCACTGCTCAGTGACAAAAATACTTATGAGCCCCTGAAACGAGACCCAGGAAGTAGTTACAGGAAGAAGGTGATAGATTGTCTCAAGCAGTTAGAACAAGAAACTGCTATTGACTGGATCTCATACCACATCTCATACCAGGGGAATCTACACCAAGTCTGTATATGGTTTACTGGGTGCAGGGTGTACCAATTGTCTGTATGATCAACTCGGTCACCTATAACATTCCAAGGTTTCTGATTTGAAAACACTATGCCCAGATGAAAAGAATCAACCTTTTGGGATTTGTTGCATGGTGGACACAAAAATGTACATTAGCAGTTAAACAACAGAATAAGGCTTTCAAAAGATTTAAAAAAAATGTTCCCAAAATCTAATAAACTACAAAAAGAAACAAAGAGACTTTCAAAGAGACTCAGGGCATATAGTTTTTGCTGATATTTTTACATTTTTGAAGGAGACGAGAATTTTAAAAAATAAATGTATTGGCGGTACTGTAGATTCTGTGCTATACTCCAATCTAAAAGGTGGCGGTATTGCACCTAGAAGTTATTTGCCAACCGCCAAAAAAACAGGGGAAGAAGAAGAAGAATTTCGCTACTTGCCAACCAATAAATATTAAGAAGAAGAAGAAGACCGCGACGACTCCTCCGAATCCGAACGAGTTCTTTCCGCTTTTCGAACAATGATATCTTCCTGAAACCGCTAGCTGGAAAACTGTTGTGCAGATATGCACAGAATAGGTTGTGTTTAGCACTGGTTTGATGAATAAGGCAATTTTCTAACAATGCGAGCTTTTCCAAAGCTGTGAAACGACCTAACCAAACAGAACACTGAGGAAAAAATTTCGGGACCCTCTCACATCCAACTGTTAGCCTGTTTCGGTAAGTGGTTAACCCAGTTAGATTGCTAACATTATCATTTATTGCAAATCCAAGAATGTGATACGTGAAGCTGCCTTTGGTGGTGTAATTGACTGAGGTATGTGATATAAGCGCTTAAACGATCCAAGGGATAACAGACCGTTGGCTGGCCAGTAAAACCATAGCTGACGTCTGTGGTCGGTTGCAGCTGGCGTGTGGAAGATGCACTATGTTACCCGACTAGCTTGTTAGCTTGATCGCTTATTTATTATTTCACAGTTAGAGTTGACAAACGAAGTCGAGTTATTGTCGCACAATAAATAATTTAGTTATGGCTGTTGTTAGTAATTTGTGTTAAACCTACGAATCAATGCGTAACTTGTCCTGTATGAGGAGAACTTTTGAGTGACATCTTTTTATCTCATTGCACCACTGGAATTTTGAGTGTTAGGACGTAGAAGAGAAATCCAGTCCTTTGCAGAGGAGCTCACTGGAGACCAAAAAAAGCAAATTTATGTCCTTAACGTAAGCTGTTTGTTTATACCCCAGATTTTTTTTGTGACTTATGTAAAATAAGTTGCATCAAGATTTAAAAAATATGGCAATAGAAGTTTTTTCCCAAAAGCCAATAAAAATGTACATGGGCCATTAAAACTCTGAGCCATTGTCCTGAGGGTTGTTTGGTTGGACACAATTCAGTTCAATTCAATTTTATTTATATAGCGCCAAATCACAACAAAAGTCGCCTCAATGCGCTTCATAGATACAGAGAAAAACCCAACAATCATATGACCCCCTATGAGCAAGCACTTTGGCGACCGTGGGAAGGAAAAACTCCCTTTTAACAGGAAGAAACCTCTGGCAGAACCAGGCTCAGGGAGGGGCGGGGCCATCTGCTGCAACCGGTTGGGGTGAGAGAAGGAAGACAGGATAAAGACATGCTGTGGAAGAGAGACCGAGGTTAATAACAGATATGATTCAATGCAGAGAGGTCGATTAACACACAGTGCGTGAGAAAGGTGACTGGAAAGGAAAAACTCAATGCATCATGGGAATCCCCGGCAGCCTACGTCTATCGCAGCATAACTAAGAGAGGATTCAGGGTCACCTGGTCCAGCCCTAACTATATGCTTTAGCAAAAAGGAAAGTTTTAAGCCTAATCTTAAAAGTAGAGATGGCGTCTGTCTCCCGAATCCAAACTGGAAGCTGGTTCCACAGAAGAGGGGCCTGAAAACTGAAGGCTCTGCCTCCCATTCTACTTTTAAATACTCTAGGAACAACAAGTAAGCCTGCAGTGCGAGAGCGAAGTGCTCTAATAGGGTGATATGGTACTACAAGGTCATTAAGATAAGATGGGGCTTGATTATTTAAGAGCTTGTATGTGAGGAGCAGGATTTTGAATTCAATTCTGGACTTAACAGGAAGCCAATGAAGGGAAGCCAAAACAAGAGAAATATGCTCTCTCTTTCTAGTCCCTATCAGGACTCTTGCTGCAGCGTTTTGGATTAGCTGAAGGCTTTCCAGCAAGTTTTTTTTGGACGTCCTGATAATAATGAATTGCAGTAGTCCAGCCTGGAAGTAATAAATGCATGAACTAGTTTTTCAGCGTCACTCTGAGACAGGATATTTCTAACTTTAGAGACACTGAATTACTATTTATAATTATTATTATTGACATCTACTGGGGATGGAACAGTTTACAAAATCTGTGGTTCTGTTCATAGCACAGTTTTGGGGTCACAGTTTTTGATTCAATTTGGTATATCTTTGCTCTTGTAAGTTAGTGCTCTAATACAGTGATACCATACTTTAAGATCATTAAGATACGCATCTGGTTATATACAATATTTTGGAGATTTTTAAGGTCTTATAAGGAGGTGAACTATTTAAACATTTTAAAAGACCTGTTTTTTGTCTTTTGAATATTTATTACTGCTCATTAATAAGACAAAAGTATTTCTTATTCGATTTTTGATGCATTAATAGATACTCAATTACTAAAATGATCTAAGATGAGCCCCAGTACAGTCTCTACTTATCTGAAAAAAAGAAATGCTCTTATATAACTATTATTAGCTTACAGCTTTAAGTGTTTAAGGTATGTGCTAACTAAAAATAAAGACAAGATGATAGTTTATTAAATTGTAATGAAATTTGCAGATTGTTTCGGTGGAGTTTAATAAACTCCTTGCTATCTAAAATATAACAGGACACCGGAGTAAATTCTCGAGCATCTCACACTTCTGATAATCAGCCGTCTGTTTGACGTTTACTCAGCTGTGTAAAAACTTTAACCTCAGCCAAACCGATTTACTCAGGAACAAATGAAATACTGAAAAAAGCCAAACAATAACATTTTTAACTTATCTAAGTGACTTTATACGTGTTTAACCTGAGTAGCGAAAGACGCGGTGGGTTTGAAAACGATTTGCCGGGACTCTGCTGTTCTCACGGGCTCTAGTGAGCCTTGCCCCCGGCTAGCTATCGAGCTAGTGGGTAACAGACGTCTCCGAAAACGTCGGAGCGCTTTTGAAAATATGTGGTGTCCTGATAAACTGAGCAGATATTTGAGGTTTACACAGCTACTTTCTTGCCTGAAAATATGTTAAACGTTTATTTTGTGACCCAGAAAGAATAATAAGAGTAATATTAAAACTAACTAGCTGCCGCCATTGTTGAAAACTGAGCAGGGCTGCGCTATGAATTCTGGGACACAGCTTCTTCTTCTTCGGGGTTTAACGGCAGCTGGCATCCTTGTACATGCAGTGCTGCCATCTTCTGTTTCAGTTGGTTATTACACTCTTAAATCCTACTACTTATTCCTGCATCTTTCAGGATCTTACAAAGCTTCAAACGATGCGTCAACTATTAAATTAGTCGTCGATGATTTTGATAGTCGACGTAATCGTGACTAGTCGACTAATCGTGGCAGCCCTAATTAGGATGGATAAGAACAACTACATAAATGGACTTAGAAGCTGACACTGAACAGACAGCATACAACGATAACATGAAGCAGCTCTACGACACAAGCAAGAAATTGTGTGGGAAGCACAGCAAGCCAGAACAAGGACAAGGAGGGAAAGGCCATCACAGGACTAGTGCAGCAGATGAAAAGATGGTCTGAACACTTTGAGGATCTCCTGAAGAGACCTGCACCACCAAATCCACCAGACATCAATCCAGCCAATGAATATCTCCCCATTAACTGCAGCAGACCAACCAGAGAAGAGATCAGGAAGTCCATCACCCTAATGAAGAACAGGAAGGCTGCTGAACCTGGCGATATACCAGCAGAGGCCCTGAAAGCAGATTTGGAAGCACCAGTGGAGTTGCTATATACACTCGTCTAGAAACTCTATGGAAAAAGAGGAGTAACCACCCCAAGAAGGGTGACCTCAGCAGCTGTAACAACTACAGGGCCATCGCACTCCTGTCAGTAACAGACAAGGTCTTCTATCGGGTCGCTACTATGGGATGAGCAAGCAGTAGGGATGGGTACCGGTGTCCGGTGCCATGATGGCACCGGTTCTGACATAAACGGTAGTAACCAGACCGAAAAGCAGCGCACATTT
>NW_024582474.1:1143851-1152912 GCF_018398535.1 Haplochromis burtoni
GGATGCTGCAACAATGTAACTCCACTTAATGCAGTAACCTGAGCTGTCCATGAAAGTGACCAGTCACATTAGGACACTTTCTTTGCTTTCTTTGGGCTCCCCCTCCAAACAGTCACAAATCTAATGATTTAAGCAAGCAGGATTCACATCAGAGTTGTGCCCAAGAAATTAAATTATTTGCTCGGATTATATTTTTTCCCTTTGACTTATGGTACAAAAAATTATTCCATGCTATAAGTTCAAAACGGTTAGATCGGAGCTCAGTAAGTAGAGTAAAAAAATTTCCCCTGTATGAACAGCAGAGAAAAGTACATGTCTTATCTTACCAATCAATCCTGATGTTTATTCCCGTTCTCCCATTGTCCTACTTTCTGTTTTCCAATAATGTCATCTGTGGGGATTTTTATTGCAGATCTCTATAAAGATGCCTGAGGTTCGGGACCTTTCTGAAGCTTTGCCAGAGATGCCAATGGACCCAATCACTGGAGTCGGAGTAGTAGCCTCTAGGAATAGAGCACCCACTGGATATGATGTGGTAAGCAACATAACATAACTCAAGAATGATTGGTCAGAATTGCCAAATACCAGAATTTTTCCCACACTATTAGATTTTATTTTTTGCAGTAACAGAAATATCTAATTTGCACATTTATGTACTTGTGTGTGCGCATGAAAGGAGGCACTTACATGCTTTCTTAAATTAATTTAATTTCTTAAATATTCTATTGTGACAAAAATAATTGAGCAATAATCGCATGTGTTCCCAGTGAGGGCTTCTCTCGTGGATAAACTCCAACATCTGACATACAAACCTGTTTTTGATTTGGTGCACATTCCGGTTAGCAAAATGGTTAGCTGGTTGTTAGGAAAATATAAGCAGTGACTGAACTTCAGTGATGCACAAATTCCTTTTTTTTTTTTCTTTTTTTTTTTAAACTTGCCAATAGTGATTCTGTTTTGTTTTTGTTTTTTTGTTGTCTTTTTTTTTCTGTTCACCCAATTCCAAATGTCTATGGAAAAACACATGTATTATTCTCCGTGTATATGATGATAGCCCAGACTTAAGAGTGTTTTGCTGTGAATTAGTCTTCATGTATTAGGTGGATGACAGTGTGTGTTTGCCAACAGTAGCAGCTGCTTTAGCATTTGTAGCAACTTTTTACCTGGTAGTTTACAGTTAAAGAGGAGCAGAATCACTATCCTTCTTTTCTGTGAAATAAGGGATGTGCATGACTTGTTAACCAAGCAACTAATCGTTGCTATTGTCACTAGTCGGTACAAGACGTAGTAATCATTTAACCTAATTGCTATCATTTTAATTGATGCGAGGTGATGGTAAATTGTTGTGCCTAAATGTTATACAGCCATGTGCTGCCATTTGTGGCATCATTGTTGAGAAACTCCATTAATCTGTTAATTTTGGGCTAATGTATTGTTGTTACTTCTTTCATAAGCGAAAGGAAAAGATTGAGGATACGAGTAAGGAAAATGGGCTTTCCGTTAGAATAAGATTAATAGTTCAATTATTTGTGTGGGGTTCAGAGTAGGGCTGCCACGATTAGTCGACTAGTCACGATTACGTCGACTATCAAAATCATCGACGACTAATTTAATAGTCGAGAATTCATAGCGCGGCCTTGCTCAGTTTCCAACAATGGCAGTAGCTAGTTAGTTTTAACATTACTCTTATTATTCTATGTGGGCCACAAAATAAACGTTTAACATATTTTCAGGCGAGAATGTAGCTGTGTAAACCTCAAATATCTGCTCAGTTTATCAAGACACCACATATTTTCAAAAGCGCTCCGACGTTTTCGGAGACGTCTGTTACCCACTAGCTCGATAGCTAGCCGGGGTTCAAGGCTCACTAGAGCCGTGAGAACACCGGACTCCCGGCAAATCGTTTTCAAACCCACCGCCGTCTTTCGCTACTCAGGTTAAACATATATAAGTCACTTAGATAACTTAAAAATGTTATTGTTTGGCTTTTTTCAGTATTTTATTTGTTCCTGAGTAAATTGGTTTGGCTGAGATTAAAGTTATAGTTTTTACACAGCTGAATAAATGTCATACAGACAGCTGATTATCAGAAGTGTGAGATGCTCGAGAATTTACTCCGGTGTCCTGTTATATTTTAGATAGCAAGGAGTTTATTAAACTTCACCGAAACAATCTGCAAATATCATTAAAATTTAATAAACTATCATCTTGTCTTTATTTTTAGTTAGCACATACCGTAAACACTTAAAGCTGTAAGCTAATGATAGTTATATAAGAGCAGATGCCGCTGGTGCAATAAGCTGTACGTTTTACGTCCAATGGATGATGATCTGATTAGTCGACTAATCGCAAAAATAATCGGTGACTAGTCGACTATCAAAATAATCGTTTGTGGCAGCCCTAGTTCAGAGTAGAGCTGCTGCTCCTTGATGAAAGGAGCCAGTGTAGGTGTAAGATAAAGGTGTTTCCTCTCTTACCGGGAGATGGTCCGGGGTAAACCCAGAACACTCTCAAGAGATTACATCTATTGGCTGACCTGGGAACGACTCGATATTTCTCAGTATAGGCTGGAGGAGGTGGCTGCAGAGAGGGATGTCTGGGCTTCCCTGCTTAGACTCCTGCCCCTGCAACTTCAGATAGGCGGAATAAAATTGCTGGATGATTTATTGATTTACTATTTTAGATATTCATTTTTTTTCTTAATATCTTGTCCTGTCTTATTCCTGTGTTATTTCACATATTACGTTATATATGGTATAGTATGACGATGTCTAAGGCAAGACTGGCAAGAGAGGGGGAAAAAAGGAGAAAGTGGTGTGGGACAAAAAGAGACAAACTCAAAAACAAAGTGGGTGAGTGAGTGGGTGTGGGGATGCCTGCGTCTTTGTAACAAATGCTGCACCAAACAAGCAGAACTGAGTCAAAATGCACCGCAAGCCGCCTGTTGACTCCCGTTTTTTTTGTTTCTTGTTTTGTTATTTAAGGGATACAGGAAGATGTCCCTCCTCCTCACTTAGTGTTTAAGGTGCTATGTTGTTAGATTTTAACTTTTATTGAAGTAGTTGCTATGAATTTCTGAACAGCGCGCCTCGTCCAGAATAGACGGGAACACTGTGCCACAGTTTTCAGTTGCAATTCATTAGATTCTCAAATGTTAATTTGTCATATTTTAATAATACGTGAACATCTTTTATAGCAAGTTTATATTATAACATTTAATATTTATTTATTTAACATCGGTTTATTTTTGTCTTCGTTTTCTGTTTGGAGTGTAATGTGGTCAGTATGCACAATGTGAGGTCCTGCACGGTTAAGCAGCATGATTCATAATTGAAGAATGTGATTAATGTTTTCAAATGCCTTTGTTTAGAGTTTTTGTCATTGGCCGTTAAACGGTTCTCAAATTTAACTTGATATTTGAGTGTCTTAGTTTTACAGTTTTTTTTTTGTTTTTTTGTTTTTTTGTTTTTTTGTTTCTCAAGTGATTTAGTGATTTTTTTTATTTATTTATTTATTTTTTCCTCCCTCGTTTAGCTGACTAAAAAATTGGCCATGAGGAAAATCTTTTCAACTATTACCTTCACAAGTGCAATCAACCAAATTTGAATTTCTGTTACCTACCAGGAATTTAGCTTGTTAATACAATACAGTTTTATTTATATAACACATTTAAAAGCCCAAAGGCACACCAAAGTGCTTCCTCATTATACAGAGAATCAACGTAAATCAATTAACAAAGTACAGATTGGGCACTAGCACAGATAGAAGGCATGCACTAATAGACCAGAAGAGTTAAGTAAAATAGGTATCAAACCTCAAATCGGGAGGAAGGTCAGTTCATGAATACAAAATATCAACTAAGAAGTTAAAAACCAGCAATAAAATTATTTGTAAGTTTAATAAGGGTATTAAGTGGTCGGGAATAAGCCAGGTTAAATAAGTAAGCTTTCAATCACGATTTGAAGGATTGAATAGAGTCTGTGGCACGAATAGAAGCAGGGAGGCTATTCCAAAGTTTAGGTACAACTGAAGCAAAGGCACGATCACCTCTGGTCTTCAGCCTAAACTTAGGTTGGGCCACGAGTAATTGACCTGATGGTCTTAAAGCTCAGCAAGGAGTGTACAGATTGAGGAGATCATCCACAGATATTGTTATTCTTGTCTCAGAATAATGAAAATCTATCCCCCTCTGCTTATAGATCTCAACAACAACAGATGGCCTGGATGCTGACCTGTGGAAAGACGGACTTTTCAAATCCAAGGTGACCCGATACCTTTGCTTCACCAGAGTTTTCTCTAAAGAAAATGTAAGTTTACTTACCTCCTCAACAGTTAAATAAGTGTCCCACCCCCTCTCCAATAAACATCTCCTTTCTCAATACCATATTCTTGTACTCTATTCTTTCCTCTGCAGAGCCATTTAGGTAATGTTCTTGTGGACATGAAGCTGATTGATATAAAGGACACTTTGCCTGTGGGTTTCATCCCAATCCAGGAAACTGTTGATACTCGTAAGTTATTATCTCAAGTGGAAAGACACTTAGAGCCTCAATGTGTGGTAAGAATATGTGAAAATAATTAATCTTTTTAACCTGTGAAATAAGAATTGTTTGTTATTCATGAACCACCTTGTTGTGGAATGACCGTCAGTTTGTCTTTTCTGCAACAGAGGAGCAGGCCTTCAGGAAGAGGCGACTCTGCATCAAATTTATTCCACGGGACTCCACAGAGGCAGCCATCTGTGATATCCGCATCCTGGGACGCTCCAAGCAGGCACCTCCTCAGTATACCTTTATAGGGTGAGCATTGCAACTTCCAGTCAAATGTAACTTTTTGTTTTCTTTTCTTTTTTTTTTTAAACAGAAGAAAATAGTTTATAAATAAAAAAGTTGTTTGTACTGTAATGGAATCACTCCATTTGGCATAACAGTTTCCACTTACTCCAGAAATCAAGTCACATTAATCTTTTTCACATTTTTAATGTATGATGGAATGTTCAGGGCATTTCTATCAGAAAGTTTTCTACATGAAAAGACACTTCCAGTATGTCAGATGTGTTCCACATGAGAGCTAACGAATCCAAATCATTTCTGGCAAAGTGTTTATTTAAAATAAAAAAAAACCTTTGTCCCCAAAACATTTCTAGGATAATTGCTTAGAGAATGTATGAAGGGGAAAGGAGGGCATGGATTTAATACACACACGCTTTGACTAGCAGGTTTACATTAACCTTGGAACTGGTGTCAGCGCTTTCTGCTTAATAATGCTTCTAACATTGTTTGACAGAGAGCTCAACAACATGGGAATCTGGTATCGCATGGGAAATGTGCCTCGGGCCCAGGACTCCACACACACACAAACCATCAACAACACCCAGAATGTGAATTCCTCCAGCTCAGGATCAGCCCCACCAGCTCCCATGCTTAAGTAAATTCACTCTAATGATGTGCTAGTACTTGTATGTAATTGTCTTCACTTGTATCTCTTATTAGTTCTTGTAACCTTAAAAGAGAAATACAACACAAAACAAAGCAAGTGCACTGTAACAATACAGGTTGCACAGATTAGCACTTTATCTTGGTATTGCCTAGAAGTTATGGAATGTACATGCAAGTAGTGATTCATTCGCTTGTGAGTGCCCCAACACAGAGAAGATGTATCTTCAGATGTCACAAAAATAGTTATGATGATATGTTTAAATTAACAGTGGATATTTATTTTTACACCTTTGAATGAATCAGTGGAGGAACTTCCTTAACTTTCTTGTCATCTTCCTATTTCAATTGTTCCAGATCGTATGCCTCCATGTCCATATTACCAAATCCAGTAAACATCTGTGGTCTTTCTCTTTTTCTCCTCCCTGGCAGCTCCATACTCAGCATCCTTTTTCCACTATACCTCATCTGCACATCTCCAGACCAACTTAGCCTTGCCTCTTTTATTTTGTCTCAAACTCCTTCAACCCAAGTTGTCCATTTGGAGCGATTTAATTAAACTTTTATAGAAAATGTGCTTAAGAGTTCAAATAATAAAATAATGAGTAACATAATTTCTTTTAATATTAATGGAACAATTGAGAATTGAGCAGAGCACGTTACAGATTTAAAAAGGATGTTTTTTTTGGGTTTTTTTTTAGTTTTCTCTCTCAGATCTTGCACAACATTATATATTTTAAAAATCCCCTCTCACCCCTGCGGGCGGTCTGTCCTTTAAGCTCAGGTCCTCTACCAGAGGCTTGAGGGTCCTGCGCAATATCTTTGCTGTTCGTAGGACTGCGCTCTTCTGGACAGAGATCTTGGATGTTGTTCCTAGGATCTACTGGAGCCACTCGGCTAGGTTTTGGGTCACTGCACGGAGTGCTTCGATTACCACTGGGACCACTGTTACCTTTGCCCCCCAAATCTTTTCAAGCGCTTCTCTGAGTCCTTGGTACTTCTCTAGCTTCTCGTGTTCCTTCTTCCTGATGTAGCGATACCGAATGACAGCTACATCTATCACTACGGCCGTCTTCCTCTGCTTGTCCAACACTACTATGTCTGATTGGTTACCCACCACTATTTTGTTCGCCTGTATCTGGAATTCCAGGATCTTGGCTCGGTCATTCCTGACCATCCTAGGGGGCGTCTCCCATTTATACCTCGAGACTTCCAGGTACTGGGCTCAGATCTTTCTGTATACTAATGCCGGCCACTTGGTTATGGCGTTCCATTAATGCCCTGCCTGCCAGCATCTTGCACCCTGCTGTTATATGCTAGATTTCTCCGAGGCATCTTTACACAGCCTGCTCCTGGGATCTTGCCTGATGTGATAGACTGCAGCCTCCATGGATCTTGTCCTCAGAGCTTGTTCCTGTGTTTCCATGATTACTGCCTCTGTGGCGTGTTTTTGTCCAGCCACTAGTAGGATTTGTGGACATCAGCCACTTCATCTATCGATTGATTGATCACAGCAGAAACCCGTGAAAGAGGAGGAGCCACCATCAAAAATATATATATTTCAGCTACTGTAGCAAAGATCATTTTCAAATTAAGTACATTATAACAATGTATGAATAAGTACTCTAGGATGAAGAGAAATTACCCAACAAGCCATAGTCAAAAATTTGGATACAGCTCTAATGTACAACCCAACTTCCTTTGCTTAGCTGTGCAATTTGACAGTCCAGGATTAGTTCTAGCTGACACAGCAGGAGTGGATAGTGATAGTTTCTTTAAAATCTTGAGCTATTTGGCTCACTTTCACATATATATTGAACTACTGAGGTGCTTAATGTTTTTCTTTTTGTTTCAAGGCATATTTCCATGACCCTCCCTGCCAGCTTCAGAGGAAAAAATACTACCAGACCAGACTATGAGCACCAGAACTCCAACCTGTATGCTATTACAGGTCAGGTCTTTACAGTTTCAGTCGCCCTTGTTGATTTAAAGATGAATACACACACACATACACACACAACCCCGTTCAACTATCTTAGTGAGGACCTTCAATGACATAATGGTTTCCCTAGCCCTTTACCCTAACCCTAACCATTAAAAATGAATGCCTAACCCTGACCCTAAACCTAACCATAACCTAATTGTAACCCTGACACTAAAACCACATTTTGAGCCTCAAAAAGGCCTTCAAACTTTTGAGGACCGGCGAGTGTGTCCTCACAAGTGACTGTTGGTTCTTACAAGTATAGTAGAATGCAGATTTCAGTCCTCACAAAGATGGCTAGACAAGAACACACACACATACACGTGTATATATGCCCTAAGTGTTGAAATAATATAGTATATTTAAGTCATTATAGTGTAACGAAATGTGTAGGATTAAAACAATAATAATAAGCTTTCATCTAATCAGAAGGGGAAAAAATAGCTGTAGCTTACCAGTTAATTGAACTTCTACCACTTATCTTGGGCTGGATCATGGGGGCAGCAGCCTAAGCAACCTGTCGCTAAAGGTGAGCCCATCCACCCTGCAGAGAAAGCTAATTCTTACTGCTTATAGCTTCAGTCTCATTTTTTTTTTTTGTTCATTTCCCAGAGCTTGTGGCCATAGATGAGGGTAGGGATGACACATCAACAGCTTCACTTTTGTGTGCTTTTAAGCTCTCTCTTCATAATAGACTGCGTGTTGAAGGTGACCATGTCCACATCTCTGTATATGTGGACACTGTCATTTGTTTAACAGTCTCAAGTCGTTGCTGTTATTCAGTTTATGGTTTGAATGGGTTACTACTTGATCTCTTTTACGAGATGAAATTATGTAACGTTTTTTTTTTACCTTTCTCTTTCAGCAATGGACGGGGTGCCTTTTATGATCTCTGAGAAGTTTGCCTGTGCCTCATCTGATGTAAGTCTTAAGTTTTAATCCTAGTGATATTTGACAACATGTCCCCCTGTATCAATTTCCAGTGTTTTGCTTTAACATCTCTGCTCAAAAAGAGTACAACAACCACAGTATATGCCCAAAAGCTATAAGTAGCCTTACATTCATACACTAAGCTTCATTACATTGTCTGATGTGTATTTGGTACGTGAATATCAGATTACATATATTTCTTAGTTGAGATTGCTGTACCCTGCAAGAAAGGGATACAGTGCTTAACAAATTTATTAGACCTACATGTCATAAAAGCAAGAAAATACCCACAATTTAGAAAAGCTTGTTTAAAACTAAAAAGTACAGAATTAACTTAAATGAATTCATATTTTTATTCCCAAACTTAAGCCAGGACACTGAGAAGTCAGAAATTAATCAAGCATAACAACAAACCAAAAAAACAAATTTTTCTGTTCAGGAATGCAACTGAATAACAGTAAAAAATAGGCATAAACTTTATTTAATCCCAAACTCTTGGGAAATAACTTGTTACAGCAACACAAGTAATAAAAAGAAAATTAGAGATGGTAGAAAAATAAAAATATGGAAAAAGTAAGAGTAGTGTACAAAAAAGCAAAAATACAATACTATTTATACAGTGGGGCAAAAAAGTATTTAGTCAGCCACCGATTGTGCAAGTTCCCCCACTTAAAATGATGACAGAGGTCAGTAATTTGCACCAGAGGTACAC
>NW_024582474.1:1154295-1165722 GCF_018398535.1 Haplochromis burtoni
TACCTCTGGTGCAAATTACTGACCTCTGTCATCATTTTAAGTGGGGGAACTTGCACAATCGGTGGCTGACTAAATACTTTTTTGCCCCACTGTAGATGGTTACTGTATACAGTAAAATACATCAAGACTTTCATATGTACTTAAAGTGCAGTGAGAGTGGTAATAATACACATTTGTTTTTAAACGGTATTTATCCTGTGTAGTTACAGTCTGACTGTTGTTAGGATGAAAGACCTACAATAGAGCTCTGCCCTACATTGTGGCTGAAACGCTCTACTGCTGAAGGAGCTGCTCAGGACCTCTATAATCTTATTTAGGGGGTCAGAGATGTTGTTCATAATGCCCATTAGATCCTTTTCTCCCCTACCTCTTCTATGCAGTCAAGGGGACTGGCCAGGCAAGAGCTGGCCCATGTTTTCAGACTGTTAACCTGTTTCCCGTCCCACTCCGTGCTGCCACCTCCCCATCAGACAACCGCTTTTAAAAAAAATTGCCCGATAGCCATAGTGTAAGGTTATGGTCGACTCCTGCTCCTTTTCAGCTTTTCAATCTTAGCAGTGCCTGTTGAATTGTATTGAAAGTGCTAGAGAAGTCAAAAAACATGACCCTCACAGTGCTTCCAGTATTCTTAGGCATGACAGTAATGTATGGAGGTAGATGCTTGCATCATCCACCTCAATTCCAGGACGTAAAGTGAACTGCAGGGGTCTGGCAGCAGCACGCTTACTAGAGTTTCGAGGTGGTTGAGGACGATCCTCCCTAATTGTCTTCATCAGGTGGGAAGTTAAGATTACAAGTGTGAAATGGTTAGACAGTACTGGAACAACACAGGATGTCTCCCATGGATAAACATGCGCATGATCACAGAGCTGGTCTGCACAGTCCCTGAGCAGTGGGGAGCTTTTCTGGTCTTGAGCTTTTTTTTTTTCCTTATGTAGTTTCTTCCTCATTCAATCAGCACTCAGGAAGTGTTGTCCAGTGTTATTTCACTTCTCATTCACAAACATCGCTATTCCTCCTCCCTTTCTCATTCATCACTCTCTGGTGATATCCTGTGGCCGTTGCAAGCCATCCAGAGTGATGAGTGAGCCTCTTCAAAGTTCACTCAGCCAAATCTCAGTGAAGCACTAAAGGGTACACTGTCAATACCACTATTGCTTAGCTAGCACAAATTAACTCTTGCATCTTGTTGGGAAGAGATTAGTATTAAGTAACATTTTCCATAATGACAGATGGTATTCAAATTAAAAGTAATTTAATTTTTCTTAGTATGTAACATGCTTTAATATATTTAATGCTTATTTATGAAATGGTAAATTTGAAAATGACTGGATAGTAGCAATAAATATATATTTTAGCATTCAAAATATTTTAAAGGCCTTCGGCATACTGGTAGATCAATTATTACAGAAACATAAAAACGGATTTTGCTAATAGCAGTGTTACCAGTATTGCTCTAAATTACCAATTCTGTTCATTGAAGGCGGCTGTGGCATAAACCTTTTATTGGGTGATGAGCTGATAAATTTGTTGAGCCTCTATCACAATGTTCAGACTGCACCTAGAAAAATGGCAAACTTTTATTCGACTTAACCCTTCAAATAAGTCACGTTGTAGTAATACAAGTCTCCCAACACTACTCTCACACAATTGCAACATGCTTGAAGTTGAGCTTGTTCACACATCTCAGCATTCCTGTTCTCCATGTACAGCTGCAGCAGGTGGATCTGATGGGTATTACAATTAAATCACTGGCTGAGATTGAAAAGGAGGTGAGTAGACATAAGACTTTGTTACATTTCTCATAGTATAATTTATGGTCTCCAGAGATGAATAATGAAGTAGTATTTGCTTAAGTACAGATTGTCCACTAGAGGATTAATAAATTACTGTATATGATTGTTAATCAACACTGTATTTTGCAGATAGGTAAATGAAATTATGATTTTAGTGAACAATAAGAACATTTCTGTTAGACCATACTAATTAATAATAATATGCAACTCTCCCTATGCAAGTATGATTACAGTTTCCGCACAGAGCATAGTGCAGCGGCTCGCCTCCCTCCAAGTCCAACACGGACCTCTCTGAGTTCTGAGGCCTAAGCATCTCTTATATGAACAACAGTCATCTCCACACTATAGACAGCAGCCGGAGAGAAGTGCACACAACTACTGAGAACATACCTACAACGGGGATATTCGATCTGTAAATGAAAAGAAAGATTCCCAACAAAAATTGTGGATTTTCTAACTTCTGGGACATGTTGTAGGCCCTCTGTGTGCTGTTGAAATGGAAAACAATGGAATTCAGTCAGACTCGAACTACTACACGGCAGAGCTGGGACAAGAAAACACATTTTATGCTCATCGAGATACTTCAGTATCTCACTCGAATGACTTCAAAAATACATTTTTGTTAAGTGAAAAATGGTCAAGTGTCGTATTGTGGTGGAAAAAAAATAACCTTGTCCCATCAAAAGATCTTGTTAGAAATAAGATAAAAGGATCACACGGTACTTTTTTCATGGAGGACTTCTGTTGGATCTCACAGCAGTCATGTTGCCTTTTTCGTTTATGACATGGACCGTTCTGAATCAAAGCGCACCATAAAGGCACCTTAGGGTGTCAGAAATTTAAAAGAAAACTGTGACTTTAAGTTTTGTTGAGCTCGTCTTCTTGATGGGGAAATGCTTTTCATTGTTTTCTAGATGTATTGCCATTTACTGGTGTGACTGTGAGTGCACTTTTGTGTTTTGAGGTTGTTATTGTGCTTCCTAATTGCTGTAGATATTCTGTAAACCACTTCTTCTCTTTCTGTGAGGTTGCAGCTTGCCCGACAGAACCATGACTACAGCTAATATTCACTGTGTGGAGTATTCACATCAAGATTTTCTATTTATACCATACTCTAATACCTTACTTTGCATGCATATAGATGTTTTATTGATACATCTTTTCACTGAATGAGTAACATTGAGCAAACTTCACACATTTTAGCTAAAAAGCACTGATAGGTCCTTATATCTTAACAATATCATAGCTATATTCATCGTTTCCTTCATCTTCATTGGTGTTATATCAGAAATGGATGCTCCAGTAAAAGTATAATATTGCAAAGAGTTTTATTTTAGTACATTGGTTATGGAACGTGTGTACAGAATTTTACTCTACTGGTCAAAAGTTTTAGAACACCCCAATTTTTCCAGTTTTTGTTGAAAATTATTCAGTTTAATGTCTCATTGCACTCTGAAATGAAAGCCTTGTACAAATAAGGACTTATTCTAAATTTTTCACTCATCAAAGTAGAAACCTTTGGCAGATATAACACCTGAACATACCCATGGCTTTCTTTCTACATTAGAAATCAAATATTCTTCATAAAGTTCTTCCCATATGTGTTAAATAAGTTCCCATAAATGTGTGGTACCCAAACCAGCTCGATGGGGTTTAAGTCTGGAGATTGTGCTAACCCCTGGCCAACTAGGCACATACCAGAGGCTATTGCATGGCGCTACAGAATGCTGTGGTAGCCGCGGCCCAGGCAAGCCTCTTATTCTGACGTCTTAGCAATGTCTTTCTTGCTGCAACTCGTCCTGTCAAACCTGCAGCCTGAAGTCTTCAGTTGAAACTGAGACTTGCCTGCTACGATCACTATTAAGCTGTGCTCGAAAGGGTTGGGTTGTCCTGTGAGCCGTCTATCATGCAAGCTTGTTAACTCTCAGAAACTTGTCCTCTGATTCATTTGTGGCTTTGGGTCTGCCAGACCTCTTCATGTCAGAGTTTACCCCAGTTTCTGAGTGACTTTTGATGGTGGAGAAAACTGTACTCATTGATGCCTTTCTTTGCAGTTTCTCTGTAGGAAGACGTACATTTTGATGGTCCATCTCTCTTCCATTGCGATGCCTTTTTCAACTGATGCTCACGAGAATATGGTAACACAATGTGTTCCAACACTGCTTTTATGCAGACAGAGGGGTTGGAAGTAATCCAGAAAAGTTGGAACACCTGTAGGAATTAGTAGCACCAGCTTTCAAGGCTCCATAAACCACCATTGCTGTAGAACAGCTTTAAATTATTAACACATTTTTGTTTTCCTGAAAAAAGGCCTCTTGTATAACTCTGAAATGTACATTATTTTTCAGTTTGGGGTGTTGTTTTTGTAAACCTCTGGCGGTTCACCATTTACCTTTGTTCCATTTCAAGTTATTCATTGGACTTAAGCAACTTGAATTCCAATAAATAACTGAAATAATTGGGGTGTTCCAAAACTTTTGACCATTAATATTAAAATCACCTATTTCACATGTGATGACAATAAAGACCAACTCAGAACCATGTGACTTTATGGAATTTTGACCCTGATTAGAGTCACCACTGGTTATATGCAAATAACTATTTTTATTTTTTTAATTGTCTATAGCACTAACCACTATTATTAAAACCACCAGATAAAATAAGTATCAGTTAGTTACTTTGTTTGTTTTTCTTTACTACCTACATTATACATTGAGCATTTGAGATGTTTAGAGAAAAGCAGGAGAATAAATAGGATATGTGTCATGTAGATGAGGAGGTATTCTCTGGCGTATTGTATTCTTATGAACTGCTACAAAAAGGTCATATTGGAAACTTTTATTTGTAGACTATTGCTGTTTGATACTTTGAATCTGTAATACACTAAAAAGGCCTATTATAATTTTTTTTTAAAGGGAAAATAAGTGGTTCACTTAATTCTCAACTTTGATGCGAACAAAATGGAGTTGAAACTAATTGTGTGATAATTTATCTCATGTTAATTAAGCTTAATTATCTCCATGTCTGTCCTGTAATAGAAAAAGTTTCATGTTTCCTCATATCGAACAAAATGTACACTAATAGAAACATGTGATAGGCCAGTATAAGTTGGGCTCTTATTATTGACCTTATGTTCAGCCTGAACAGGTGTCTGTGAAGGTCAGTCTGTCCACCATCTTCTTAAAACACATGATGTAGCATCACCGATTATGTAAAGAAAATTAAATCAGTTTTAGTTTTGCTGATTTTTATTTTTTTCCACAGGTCATATGTGACAAGAAAAAATGTTCTGCAATATATCAAGTCATTAAATAGAGTAACTCCTTTTGCTCTGTTTGTTTACTTTGTCAGTATTTCAGTATAGCACCTACTTGGTCTTAAATAAATTCTTTTTTCCAGTGTGTCCTATGAAACTTAATTATACTGCTGAAATTAATAGGGTTAGACAAATGGCTATGTGAAGCTCTGTGTATTTCAGCTG
Organism: Haplochromis burtoni; assembly: GCF_018398535.1. Lineage (NCBI taxonomy): Eukaryota > Metazoa > Chordata > Actinopteri > Cichliformes > Cichlidae > Haplochromis > Haplochromis burtoni. The sequence goes on from NW_024582474.1 coordinate 1,159,573, forward strand.
TGCGTAACTGCCTGCTGTGTGATAAGCTACACGTGTATATTTCTCAACTTTGTTTACTTCCAGCCAGGTGGGCTGCAGTATTCATTTGCTAAGTAATGTAACTATTAACTACAAATAATCTCTTTAATGTATTAATAGTATGCATGGTGACATGTTGGGTTCAGTGGTTTCAGTATTGCAGTTAATGTTAATATTTTTAGTGATCAATTTGTCTCAAAATCGTTTCATTTAGTAAGCTTTGAACAAAACAACATTAGCTTAATTTGTGTTTGATTAACTTTTAATAAAGTGTGATGAACTGAAGTCCTTATAAAAATTCCCCTCACCCCTCAGGGTGATCGGTCCTTCAAGGTCAGGTCCTCTACCAGTATCCTCTACAGCAGCGGTCCCCAACCCCCCGGGTTTGGTTCCGGGCCGCAAGACTTGAGGCTCGGGTGTGATATTTATGGTTTTCAGGGTGCTTGCTTTTTATCGGTTTTTTTGTTTTTTGTTTTTTGTTTTTTTATAAATCGTTAACTCGTTTTCCCTGGGTTTTATTCCCGTGTGTTGTGAATAAATTTTGGGTTTTCTGGTACTGGTTTTATTTTGTTGTATTTATCCACGACACCTTAAAGGTCAGTCCGTGAAAATATTGTCAGACATAAACCGGTCCGTGGTGCAAAAAAGGGACCACTGCTCTACATCTTTGCTGTTCCTAGGACTGCGCTCTTCTGGATAGAAATCTTGGATGTTGTTTCTGCAATCTACTGGAGCCACTCGCCTAGCTTGGGGGTCACTACAAAGAGTTCTGTGATTACCACTGGCACCACTGTTAACTTCACCCTCCACATCTTCTCAAGTTCTGCTCTCAGGCCTTGGTACTTCATCAGCTTCTTGTGTTCCTTATTCCTGATTATCAGCGTCATTCAGTATAGCTACATCTTTCACTGTGGCCGTCTTCCTCTACCAGTCTGCCATTACTATGTCCGGTTGATTAGCCATCACCAGTTTGTATGTCTGTATCTGGAAGTCCCACAGAATCCTAGCTGTCATTCTCGACCACCCATGTTGAAGTTTTGATTTCCAGGCACAGATGGTTCTGTATACTACGTCAGTCACTTGGATATGGCGTGCCATGTATGCCCTTCCTGCTACCATCTTGCACCCTGCTGCTAGAGCAGCCTGCACCTGGGGTCTTAACTGCTGTGGTACACCCCTACCTCTAAACATAAAAGCTTCTTCCTATGCTGCCATGATTAGTGAATGTGAGCCACTTCCTCTGTCTGCTGGTGTTACACACTGTGCAGGGGGCCTGTCCTTCCATAAGAACGTGGTAAGTTGTGTCCATCTTCCTGATCTATTTGTGGATGTTCGTGGCCTCATCCTGGACAGTGATTCTGACGTATATATGTAAGTATAATTCTAAAGGTGCTATTGACATAAAATTCTCTCGTCCTATACCTGACTGGATTCACACGTCTTGACTGTCCTACGAGATCAAATGAAGCCCTTGATCTTCATCTTCATTGTCAAAGAAGCGTATAGAGCTACTGCCTCACCAACACATGGTAGATTGGACCACATCTTGGTTTTTGCAGACTTGTTACAAATCCTGTGTGCAGCCTCCAACTAAACTCAGTCAGGAAATGGACACCTGATACTAACAGTCCAAATGGCCCAGAGGAGGAAGCCGGTTGTAAGTCTGGAGGTATGGGACGTGATTGACCTGAGGTGCTGACCGGAGGGCAGCAGGTCAAATAGGTGGTAAGCAGGATGCAAAGACGTCTTGATTCATGCTCATCGCCTGGTTTGAGCAGGGAGTCAAGGAGGCCATTTACGTGAAAAAGGAAAGACCATCTCTGAATTGTGGATGGGGCCTAAGGGTACATCTTTCGCCATCTTACAATGCTCTGATTGCAGCCATTCCCCAACTCTCTGTGAAATGCCATTGATTAGTGGTCTTTGATCAATGAGCTTTGATCTGTCATTGTTGATCAATGGTCATGACAATTTGCATATTAATGATCAAGGAACTGACCTCCCAGCCCATTGTTCCTTCAGTAGTGCTAGTTTCAGTCATTGTGCAAATTTACTGTTTCTAATACTGGGGAAACCTGCAGTCAGCTGAGAATGAAAAAGTGGTTTAGATGAGTGATGAAACATTTCTCCCACTGAAAACGCTACGTCCAGATGAACAGAATCAACTTTTGGGGGCAGGAGTTGCTTGGCCCTGGTTATACTGAGAGTGCAGGATCAGAAAAATGGTGATGTGCGTTGATAAATGAGAATAAACAAGCTGTTCTCCACTCACCCCTCCAAGATGTACTCTTAGTAGTACGAGAAAAATACAAGAACAGTCTGACTACATTGTGCCAAGTGTAAAGTTGGGTGGTGGTCAGGGGTTATGGTGTGGAGTTTTTTTGTTGCTTTATTCAGGAGTTTGGCATAGTCCTTTAGTTACAGTGAAAGGAACTGTTAGAACTCATAGAAGACATTTTGCACAATTTCATGCTAATCTTAGGAAAACCTCTGCACACCTGAATCAAACGACAAGTGCTTAGAGAAAGAAAATGTAGAAAAACATAATATAATAACATAACTGCTGCTTACCACTGTTTTTATTCAGTTACAACATTTCTGTCTGTGCAACCTTCATCGTTTACAGAGAAAAGCACAATTTCATGCTACTAAATTTGTAGGACGGGTTTGGTGATGGCCCCTTCTTGCTCCAACATGACTGCACACCAGTGCACAAATGAATCAAGGTCCATAAAGACATGGATGAGTGAGTCTGGTGTGGAAGAACTTGACTGGCCTGCACAGAGTCTTCACCTCAACCCAACAGAACACTTTTGAGTTGAATTAGAGCAGAGACTGTGAGCCGGGACCTTTCATCTAACACCAGTGGGTGACCTCAGCAATGCGGTTCTGGAAAAATGGTCAAAAATTCCCATAAATTCCTAAACCTTGTGGAAAGTTTTCACAGAAGAGTTGGGGCTATTATACATGTAGAGAGTGGATAGAAGTCATGTTAATCTCTGCAGATTAAGAATGGGATATCACTAAAAGTGAATATTTTTAGCAATATTGTGTATATGTTTAAGATGTATAAAATTTTTCTCAGTCAGTCACAAACTCCATTGTATATGTTTTTGTAAAACTAATTTCAAGACTTTTCAAATGTATCTGAGTTTTCTGAAACTGAAACTATGGAAATTTTCATTTTCAACTTGTTTTTCTTTTCATCTTTTTTTCTCAATTTTTGGGGAATTCTTGTCTGGAATTTTTGTCATTATGCTGAAGCTTCTCATCTGAAAAAGAATAACACATCCATGTTTTCTGAAAGCACAGAAGACAAGTGTTTGAGGGGCAACAGATAAGTCCTGAAGGCTTAATTAAAGATTACCTCATACTTCATAGGTAATTAGCAGCACAGGGAAGAAGAGAGTTAACAGGATCTACCAACCCCCACCTTTTTCCTGCCATACAACCCCCAATCTCTTGCACCTCATCTATCCCTTTAAAGTATGAGGAGATCACCTGTGAAATGCACTTTAGCCCCCATGCAGCCATCCAGCACATGCCATCCCCAATGGATCCACCAGGAGAGGCCAGTCCCCTCCCCCAAGAATCACAGAGGACCAGGCCCCAAGTGAACTGAAGAGAGAGAGAGAAGAGCAGAACAGTGTGAGATATAAGGACCCCCCCCCCACCCCCCTTCACCATGACACCTCCAAGCTGGTGAAAAGAAGGATTAGTGATTTGCATTAAAAAGGAAAGCAGGTGGAGTAGGGGATAGCAAGTTTGGGGGACCAGTGACATTATTGCCAGGAGATCACCTGGTAGTGGAGATTTACCAGCTTGGAAGCAGTTATGACGTTTAATTGTAACGGTAATAAAGGGGAGGTCTGAAAGTTTAATGTTATTATAATCTATCTAATTCTATCCAAGCGAATTATCTTATAATATATTTTACTGTATTGTACATTTGTTTTTATGAAGAGTGAAAAGACTGATTTGGGCTCTTTTGTTTTTCCAGTAAAACTTAATAATGTTGGAGTCTAAAACCATATGAATGTGGTTTGAATGGGATAATTGAGAAAAATAATAATTTGGGGTAAGGCTTTAATTTTAATGGTAGCTATTCACCCTAATAATGTGATGGGAAGATTTGTCCAGCATTTCAGATTGTTATTAATCTTAAATTGCCATATGCGGTAATATACCGTGCTGTAAATCGGGCTGATGTACATCAGCCCGATTTACAGCACGGTATATTACATCGAACGACCAGCTGGTGTCAGATGTTGTGGGACCTGCCTTTTGGCAAAGCAGTTGGCCGGAAATATTCGAGATGGGGCTTCATCACACCATCGCCACTTACCAGGTTAGCAATTAAATGAAAAATCAATGGAAAGGCACTATCAATTTTGATGCTAAACATTTTTCTTTATATGTCAGGTTATTTATTTAGTATGTGATGTGTGTTTGTTGATGGAGAGGGTGTGGGAATTTTAATTTGGTAGAGATCACCACCTCTGGTCCTTGGATTCCATTGTCCAACAGATATTAAATTTTTCCCTTCTGTAACACACCTGAATAAAACTAGGTGGTTCTTTAACATCTTGTCTGTGCATCCCTGTTAACTACCCATAAATTTACCTCAAAAATTGCAATGCATTTTTTCAATAGAATAATTAAAACTTAGTGGCAAGACTTTGCATATATTCTAAAAAGCTTTTGTTTTGATGGTGATTACTAATACTAAGTGAAAAACTGAGTTGTGCTAAAGTGTAGGGGGGGGGGGGCTTTAAGGTCTTTTTTATTTGCTTCAATGTACATTTGTGAAATAGTTTTGGCTTATTTTAAGTGCATATTTAAGTTTCAATCAAATCAGAATTGTTGTCTGAGTAAAACTAATTTAGCTGTAACAAATTAGAGTAATTTGTAAAACTTGTAAAACTTGTTACTCTGTCTGCCCGTGTGTTCCCTCCCTGACAAGTTGGCTCAAAGTTCAAAAAATGTAGTGTACAATAAAAACATTTGAAATATATTTTTTAAACTTTACTTCACATAACTTGTCACTCTTTGTCACACTTTTTTTCCACATGCAATTTTTAACCACATGGTGTCAGGATTGATCACTCAATGGTGGGGGGCTATATATTCTGCCTTTCAGGAGACCTTAAAATTCCGTTTGAACAATAATCTCCACTCAGCCTCTGACTCCGCCTTCACCCACCTTATTTCAGGATTTGGTTTGGTCCAGGTGCCAGCACTCCTAACTGACGCAGAGCTGGAGCGGTAGGATCGTAGGATGGCACTATTAAGTCAGGGTTTTAAATAACAAAAGAAAAGAGAGACATGGGTGGAAATTAAACTCATAGCGAATTTCATATGAAATAAACTGACAGACTTTCCTCTTATTCCTTTATTTTTAACAAAGAATAATGTGTTTGTGTTATTTTAGTCAACATGTAAATGGTACTGGCAGATCCAACGTACACATCTATACTAAATCACTTATTTCCCAATCAGCTGGCAGGCCAAACAGATCAAACCCCTGGCTCAGGCCTAGCTGTCCCACTCTCATCTCTCCATATATACACTCCTGACACTGAACCATCCCCACTGATATCTGAAAAAGTAGGTGGGTTATTTTGTCAAAACAATTTCTGTAGTTCCATGAAGCCCCTTGGGAAATGTATTTATTTTTCTGTGCACTATTTATTTAGTAAAATAATACATTATCATTATACCCCACATACACAGAGCATTTTTGGGAAACTGTATTATTTTGGATATATTTTACACACTTTATGACTGTGCAGGTGGTGAAAACTTTCAGTAAGCTAAATGAGATTAAAACCTATTTGAGTTCCACTAGGTCTCAGGACAGAGTTGTCTATACTTTGAAAAGTGCTATCCTGAGGAATGGTAAATGGACTGCTTCTTATTTAGCACTTTTCTACTCTGAGCACTCAAAGCACTTTACATAACTTGCCTCATTCACCCCAGCACTTTTTCCATGCTCTTTCTACCTAGTAGTGTCTATCAAACATTCACACACATTCATACTCCGATGGCTGCATCAGATAGCATCTCCTATAGTATCATAGTATCTTGCCTAAGGATATTCGGCATGCAAACTGGAGTAGACAGGGATCAAAC
>NW_024582474.1:1166193-1189147 GCF_018398535.1 Haplochromis burtoni
TGCTTGTTTATTTCAGTAATATTTTACTAAAATTGTCTATTTTAATTAATCCTCCGCCGTGCTGAGGCTCAGTATCAAGCCTGACCTGCTCACATTCTTCATTTGTCAAAATGATTTTTCCCCGATAGTGAAAGCCTCATGCTCTTCAAATATCCTGACGCTTTCCACATGTGACAGTGAGGGCTGTGCGAACAAAATCGCACACAGCTGACACAAATCGTTCTTTACTGCGCCTCACATAGTTTGTATGTATGACAATATGCGACGTTATATGACGATTGGTGAGATGTATTTCATATGCCAAACAAAAGTGAACGTGTGTGTGTTTTTGAGAGCAGGCTGTGGGTTTATGGGGCATCAGGCTACACAGATTTAAGGAGAATTCATCCTGATAATCTGCTCCAAACCTGTCTTTCACGTGAATAGATTACCATTAGGCATGGAGACGTTTAGAGCTGTCACGTGACAGGGCACTAAACGCCAATTTTGCATATTTAATAATATGGATAAGAAATAGTTTTAGATAGAAATTGTAGTCGTTATGTTACTCGGGTTGTAGACTCAATTTTGTCAAGTTAGCATTTTCATTCAATTTTAGTATTGCAAAAATATTTTTGATATTGTTTCTGTTTTTATATTGCAAGTTGATAACACCAGCTAGGAGTATTTTTTATTTATATTATTTTTATATTATATTTATAATATAAATATATTATTATATTTATTGTTGCATGTATGTAGTTACTCGTATTTACTTTGAAAGCTTGATTGTAAGCAAGAGCGAGAGAAAGAGAGATACATGCTTGTGTCAAACTGCACATATTATAAATGAGTGTCACGATGCCCCGTCTATTATTTGTATTTTGAGTTTAATTCGTTTGTAAACAATTAACGCAAACGAATTCATTTTTTGTGGCCACCACCATATGTGGGGTGTCTGCCGACTGATACAGTTGTCGCATATAAACAACACAGTTTGGAAAGGATTGTTCTTTCCTTCCATTGTGTGCAGGCGGATCTATCCACAGCAGTGCCAAGAAAATGCTGTGCCGGAGAGCATGGGTAGGCTTCATATCTCTGCCGTTGCCCTGTATAGAGAGATCACGGCTGAGATATCAAGTTCAGGGGTGCTTGAGAGTTTCAGTGCAGACCTCTTGACTTACAAGAGGTGGAAACTTGTTGAAGGTTTCATCTTTGCGACCATTTATGTGCTCTTGATTTTGCCCATATTTTACTCTCAGGCAGCAGAGACTGTAGATGTGAAAAACGAGCCACAGGCCTGGATCTCACGGCTTATGGGAATTGCAACAAGTGTAGCTATTATATGGAGAAGCGCGAATCGAACAGCAAGGCTAACTCCACTACGTTTTTAAAGATGTTGAATGACTTTAAAATGAAGGAGCAACTGCGGAGCGATACCAGTTCTTTGGATGGTAAGATCGGTGAGTTTCTTTTTTGCCTGCACAACGGGATGGTCGGCTTTCCCATCTCCTGACAGGTTTGGAAGAGTGTAAGCTAATTTTGCAACGCCTTTGTTTCTGTGTCTGTCCAGGTTCGAGACTGTGTTTTCAGTTTTACATTTTTATGATATTATTATGGCTACATGTTCTCCACTTGATTTTATGAAACATGTTTGCTGCTACGACGCATAATTTCTAACATAAAAACTCTTTCAAATTACGTTGTTATATTTCATGCTTCTGGGGCAGTTTTGTGTAGTCTTGTTGTTCATTTTATTTAGTTATGTTTTATGTTGTTGTCTTCAAAATTATGTTTCGATTTAAAGAGATATGAATAATCCCTGTGTTCATTTATGGCGTACAACACTGAAACTCTCCCACTAGTTTTCTGAATAAACCTCTAAGAGAATTCTTTAGTCGTTATAAAAATATAAGTAGTGTTTAATACGAATATACAACCCCAGCAGGTTCTGTCCTCTTTATTCACTCAGGCGATTCTCTTGATTTACTGAAACGAACCATTCTAGGGAAAACGTATAAATAAACAAGAGAAGAAATTCATTTTTTATGTATTCGCAAAAAAGAAGTGAATTTATTTTTTTGTTACCAGGTTTGCAGATTTTTTCCAGTAGAATGGACATATATTTTTTGTGCGCGTACATGATGACCTCTATATTCCAGCAAGAGCTTTGTGACATGCAGGTTCGTCTGGGTAGCGCTTTATTTGGATGACTTGGACATTTAACAAATAATTCATATTCCCGAGTTACAGGGCTATGTGCAAATCACAGTCGCAGTTTTGGGAGCATTCTCCCCTTTTACATCAGCTGTAGCCTCCTCGTTCATGCGGCTCATGTCTGTTCTGTTGTCAATCAGGCGCTGACTTTCGACAGCAGGCCGTGTGTGAGGGCTGCGCGCAGATCATTTCAGACCGTTTCCTGATGAGGGTCAATGGCGCGTCCTGGCACCAGAAGTGCCTTCAGTGCGCTGCGTGCCAGCAACCGCTCACCGACACCTGCTACTTCAGAGACACAAAGCCGTACTGCAAGGGCGACTACCAACAGTAAGAACGCTTCTCTGTATCCATGGACTTGGCCTCTGTGGGCCCAGTCAGCCAGTGGCTCAAATTAAAGAAAAGAGTATAAACTGGGTTGTTTTTGTTTATTTGAAGGCGCTTTTTATGCAAATTTAACCTTGAGCACGTTTTATAATCTGGCTTTTTTGTTGTTTAGTCCTAGCACATTGGTTAGTACGTGAAAAGAAGGAAGTGCCTTTCTGTTTATTTTTTACGGGTTACATTTTTCCATGTGCACCTTGACTCCTAAAAGATGTCTTATTTATTTGTTTTTGAAAGGCGTTTATTCTTGATTCATAAAATAATAAATATTAAAATTTAACAATTCCATAATTAATTGTAATGCTTCCAGTAATTTTATTTTAAATGGAGCTACTGGCATCCCAGAAATCTCTTTAATACAGTTCTAAGTATCCACTGTGGTGCATTGATGTAAACGTTCTTTTAAGGAGTTAGAAATTAAAGTTTAGTTATTACCTTATTTGGAAGATAGAAAATAAAAGAAGAAATTGATGCGTGTTATCATAGGGGTCTGTAATCTTTGTTATCAAAAGATTCATTATTTAGAAACTTTCATCATAAAACGTCTGTATGGAGCTGCCTTAACGGAAGATAACACAGTTTAATCAGGTGCCTCTACTCTTGTCTAGAAATGCCACTTACCCTGCCCACAAAGGGATTTGTGTCTCTTATCAAACTGGGGATCTTCTGATTGTGAGGTAAATCTGTAAACCTGAGGTATTAGTAAACCTATGGAGCCACTACTCTGTCATCTGTGTAAATTAATCATATTGAAAGTAGCTTATTGGGACAATTTGCTGCAGATGTCATAGCCCATCTTTGATGGTATCTATGAAGTAAGGATTCATGGATTCAGAGTAAAGAGCTCAACTTCACTGGCAATAACTGAAGCAACTGAAGCAATAACAAATGCACTAGACATACACACACACACATATATATATATATAGGAGATTTCTTAGCATTGATACTTGACAATAAAATCAGTTGGAAACCTCATATCAGACATGCTAGAAATAAATGATCAATCAATCAATCAATCAATCAATCAATCAATCAATCAATCAATCAATCAATCAATCAATCAATCAATCAATTACTTGAACACCTTACTGTGAATGTCTTCGTGCACCACCCGTCTAAAGCAAATGGCAGTCTAAGTGTCTTTTCTAAGATGACATAAAGATCGAACTGCTCACCAGTTGTGAATTTGCTCTGTTTCTTTTATCTGCACATGGACGGTTCTCACCAAATGAAGCGTGGTTTCTCTGAAATGTCTTTCCACAATTTTCTTTTTTCAATTAATGAATTAATGTATTTGTTGTTGTTTGCAACTTCTCACTACAGGTTAAGCATACCAAACAAAGACAATTTTAAATAAACTGTATTATTTTACTCTGTTACTTTTTCTTTTGGAATCCAGACCTGGGGCCACTCAAAACTAGCCTTTGATGCATTTCTACTAACATTGCTATTAAGGTTCAATAAAATTAAGAGGATAAGGCATCAGGTGACAGATGTAGGCTATGAAACACATTTTAATTGATACCATTTTTTCCTTAGTTTTATTTTTTAATACTTTAAAGACAGCATATAGGCTACACATTTGATAAATAATTAATAATTAGTTGCACAACCATTGTTCATTTTCATAGTGAAAATAATGTATTTATGTTAAAGCCACTCAAAATGAGTAAAAGAGCTGAATGTTGTTGGAAACCTGTTGGTGGCATGTATCACAAAACTATTTTCAGGATTTTTTACTGAACATACAAGAGCCAGTAATCGCACTGACTGCAAGAGTTTCAATAGAGCATTATAATAAACCCAAGTGGGGACTGTCCCTTGAGAGCATCGTTGACCCACTATTGATCATGTGCCTCATCACATGCAGATAGGTGTGAAAAGGGGTGTGGGTCATTATCAGCAGAGGTTTCAGGTGAAACCACTGCCTTGCCTCACCCTATCATATGCCCTTGAGATCACCTAACGCAAGATGTGAGTGGACATTAGGGTGGCTGGGAAAAGATCTCAAAATCGCATTGTAGTGACAGACAGTTGTTGTCGTAAGCCCTCTGTTCAAAAATGGGAATTCACACTGGACATAAATGGCTTACTTTACTCCTCTTTCAAACCATTTGTCTTTTCTGTCCAAAATTTGAACATCGGCATCCTTGAAAAATTAAGTTTTATTGTTTAAATGCAGATGGACAGTTGAGTCATGTCCTGTCGAGGTGGCTCTTTTATGCTGTGCCATGTATTTATAGTGTGGCTCATTGGTTTTTGCAATATAGAGGTCTGAGCACTACTTGCTGCACTTCAACGCAGACACTATGTTGTTTAGCTTGTCTTTGGGAGTTTTGTCCTTGGGATAAACCAATTTTTGTCTGAGGCTGTCACTGGGTGGGAAGTGCACAGGGATGTCATGCTTTAAGAAAATTCTCCTGAGTTTATCTGCTAAGCAAAACATGGCAATGTTGTTCTGTTTGGCTTTCTGTTTCTCGCTAGTTAGTGTCTGACCTTCTTTTTTATTCATCTTTGTTGATTTGATGAAAGCCCAATTGGGATAACCACATGTTTTAAGAGCTTTCATTAAATGTGTGTGTTACTCCCACTATTTGTTGTGTTGCTGGAGGGGGAATCCTGCAGCTTGGTGGTCTTGCCTGTTGTATTGAGGCGTCTTCCAGACAGGAGCAGCACACTGATAGCGGGCTGACTTACTGTCACATTATCTCTATATGGGATTTTCTTTGGGCCTGTCTGCTCCTCTTAAAGCACCATTGTCCACTCTGAAGGTCACCATATCATCTGAAGGTCTTCTACAAGATGTGACTACAGCACTATAAACAATCTCTACTGCGATCATCACCGAAACCAAGCAGGTGATCTACAACTCGGCATCAGTGATGACTGAGATGCTTGACTATAAGACAAACGAACACAAGGTAAATGGACTGATAGCGCTTTTCTTCTCTCCTGGAGTACTCCAAGCACTGTATACAACATGCCTCATTCACCCAAGCACTTTCTTCTATACACAAGTGCAGTCTAAGCAACATTCACACACATTCATTCATGCTCCGATGGAGCTAACTTGGGGTTACTATCTTTCCCAAGGATATTTGGCATACAGACTGGGGGAAGCCAAGGATCAAACCACCAACCTTCCAGTCAGTAGCTGATCTCCTCTACCACCTGAGCCACAGCCACAATGTCATGTAAGGAATTGTGTGATGTAATTCAAGTAGGCAAAAACAAGGTGATTAATGATATCCCGAATGGCGTCATTGACAAGTGCCTGGAAGACAGAAAGAATGTTAGTCAGTGAGTTTGTTATGTATTTCTCCATGTCTTCTTTTTCCTGTTTGGATAAACTATATAAACTGCTGGTGGGCAAAGGTCCACTAGGATAAAGGTTGATAGCAAATTGATAGTTGATAGTAAATTCTGTGAGGAGGAAGAGAAAGAGAGACAGGGCTTTTTTAAAAAATACTTCATCTAAACAAGATACACGGGGTACTGAAGCTAGATCGGGCAAGACACTTCACCCGTAGCCTACTGGTGGTGGTCAGAGGGACCGGTGGCGCCAGTGTCCGACAGCCTCGCCTCTGTCAGTGCGCCCCAGGGTGGCTGTGGCTACAATGTAGCTTGCCATCACCAGTGTGTGAATGGGTGAATGCCTGGATGTGTAAAGCGCTTTGGGGTCCTTCGGGACTAGTAAAGCGCTATATAAATGCAGGCCATTTACCATTTAGATCAGGTGGAGATGGGGGAGGCTAAGAGGAGAATGATGGATAGTATTTTTCAAACAGAATTGATGACAGTGACTGCTCCAACCAGAAATAAATGTTTTTTTTCTCTATTTAGTGTTGAGATTATTCTCTCTTAGCCATGAATGACCGAGGACGAGAGGAGCGAGTGGTGCAACAAATAGATAGAAGCATATTTGTTCTGTGTGGTTGCCTTAGACCAGGGCTGCCCAATCCCAGTCCTCAAGAGCTACTATCCTGCAGCTTTTAGATGCATCCCTACTCCAACACAGCTGAATCAAATGGTTTGATTACCTCTTCAGCATGCCATCATGTTTGGCAAAGGCCTGATAACAAGCCATTCATTTGATTCGGGTGTGTGGGAACAAGGATGCATCTAAAAGCTGCAGGACGGTAGCTCTCGAGGACTGGGATTGGGCACCCCTGCCTTACACAGTGGGAGTTGCCAGCTGGGTTTTGTGAGTTATGTTGAATAGTCTTTTTCCATTGAGAGCAGTGACTTGGAAACACTTATAGGGCGGGGATTCAAGCGAGGATATAATTTTAGTTCACCATTTAAAGTGCATAGGAAAGCTCCATGAGGGGCCTTTTACTCCAATCCCATGTCTTCTGCCAGAACCCAAAGACCAATAGACAAATGGCCTCAGGGAAAAAAGCAGAGGCATTGAGGTTTGAACCCTTGTCAAAAACACTGCAGAACTTAGCAAGAAACTCCTCACAAGAGAGATGAGTTAGTTTTTAATACAGCTTGCGCCCATTTAACAGCCCAGTCGGCGCTGTCACATTAGAAAGAGACAAAAGACAGACAGACAACACAAAAAGCAGTGTTTCAGGTAAAGTGTGTTTTAAATATGTACTGATTTGTGTCATGAAATTACCTCTTTATCTTCTTACTGCTACAGCTGTTTTATTAATGACAAGCCACGCTGTTAAAGCAGAAAAATCTTTGTGTGACAGTGTAACATCAAGATGACCGGACATTTAGATGGGCTTGTTGGAACTTGTTGAGCCAGACTGGGGACGGCGGTTGCTGCTGGTGTTGGTTCCGGATTTGCTTTTCCTTACCTTGCAGTGGGGTGTAAGAAATCTCTCCTTCCACGCACAGTTGTCTACCTCCCCCCCACATCCCTCTGACAACTGTTACAGCAATGGTGCTGTATGTGTGTGGTTTTCTCTCGCTCCCCTTTCTCTGTTGGATTTGTCCTCCCTCTGACAGCAGGTGTTTCTCCTCATAGTCGTGGGCACAGCGTATAAAGGGGAAAAAGAGGAGAGCAAACAAAGCTGTTGGGCCTTTCAAAGCAGTGTGCACACCGTGTGTGGATTTGAGAGGACGATATCGTGTTACTTCCGTTGGAGATGGTGTCTAAATAGTGTGTTATATCACGGAGTCCGTTGTAGACGTTACAGTTTCCTTTCAGATTTTACTTCCCTTTCTCCTCTTCCTTTAGTTTTCCTGGGAAGGGACGTGACTTCAGGTTGGAGATTGTTTTAAGTTCTAGTTACTTTTATATTAATGAAACAAATAATAAATAATAAAGTAATGAGAGCACATGACACATGAGCTATAATGACTTTATTTTTTAGGGCTTGGGGGCAGTTGTGTTATCCAGAGGTTGGTGGATGAGGTTGATGACGTAGTTCCAGTCGCCTCTTCGTTGCTATTTTACCTGCACCTTAGACATTGAGGGTTTTCAGGGAGAGGCCAGCAATCATATTCTCATGTTGCATCTGTCCCCTCAATTTTATTACCACTCTAGTTTTCACACAGTCATACTCATTTACACCTCATACACTCACATACAACACATGCACAAAACAGTCGACCTTGAACACTGTCAAGTACGGAAGGGATGAGGCGGGTCTTCCTACACCACTGCTTTTTACACCCTGTCTGGGGTGAGGACATCTACCAGAGTCAGTTTAGGGTTCTGTTCAATTTCGTTTTCCATTCTTCTTCCTTCCATCTTTCACCAACCTGGCTCTAACCCACTGTCAGCTCTGGCATAATAATTAATCAGATAATAATGTGAATAATAAAATGAAATAAAAACAGATAGATAGATAGATAGATAGATAGATAGATAGATAGATAGATAGATGGAATTATAAACATAGAAAACTACCATTAGTGCAATCACGCAAAGTCCTCTTCAGTTCTTTTTGGCCTTTCAGTGCTAGAGTCAACTCTTTGGTGGAGCTTTAACCCATTGGACCTGTGCCCTATGCTTCCAGCAGCTTAATAAGCATAAAGAGGTACAGGATTAAAGAGGATAAGAGGAGAGGGAAAAGAATGAAGCAGTAAAAACAGACTGTGTGTGTTCCTTCACTATTGTCTTGTTTGTTCTCCCTCTTCATGGAGCTGGGTGACCTAAAAGAGGAGGTTGGGTGGATGAGTGGGTGGTGGCTTTGGGTGGCAGCTTGATGGACTTTTAATTAGCCAGAGTAATCAAAAGATGTCTATGAAGGAGGCAGGGAAAATAAAATCAGTATTCAGAGAATGGATTTGCTGTTTGTTCAGCGAAAGCTCAAAAATTCATAGTAAAGCCTAGAGATTCTCTAGAAACTCACTTCAACATGTTTTTAGCATGGTAATGATCTCAGCTATCAGTAGAGCTATCGGTGAAAAAAGGGAGTAGGAGTAGTGGAAAAACCCTTTTGTCATTTCTGTATAATATTAAACAAAAGTAAATGTGTGATTCTCACAATATGGATCTTAAAAATAATTTTTATATTCCAAATATGACACAGACTCAAAGTGTTTTGGTATAAAAAAAATGAACCCTTTGCTTTTGCCTGCCTCTAAATCTAACTAAAAGCTTGCAAAGAGAAAGACGTTTTCACTCTGCCTTTCAAAGATGACACATTGCACTGTATAATACAGCATGGGACTTATTTTTCGAGTGCCTAAACATACTTACCGATTCCTGATGATACTTGGCAAGGCGAAACAGTATATAATGTTTTTAAAGTTTTGTTTTTGTTTTTTTTTAATGTATCTTTGGGGTATTTCAGAGGAAAGAATAAATAATATTTCCCCTTCATTCACAATTATTAGGGGTGTAGACTAGTTTAACCAACCCTTCTTACAATGTATTTTCCACACATTTCTTTCCAGGCTTTTATTTTACTTTAGTACACTTTGTTTACAGCATATATGAAAGCCCACAACAACTGAAAAACAAAAGGATGTGAAAATTACACGTTTAGGTATAAACAAGGATTTAAACTGTTGCAGTCTATGCAAGCTTGAAAAGTTTTGTTTTTTTAAAGTTGCAGAGAAGCTGTGGTCTCTCACCCCAACCAGTTGCAGCAGATGGCCGCCCCTAACTGAGCCTGGTTCTGCCAGAAGTTTCTTCCTGTTAAAGGGGATTTTTTATTTCCCCACTGTCACAAAGTGCTTGCTCATAGGGGGTCATATGATTGTTGGGTTTTTTACTCTGTATGTATTATTGTAGGGTCTACCTTATAATATAAAGCGCCTTGAGGCGACTGTTGTTGTGATTTGGCGCTATATAAATAAAATTGAACTCAATTGAATTTTAATTTCCTTTACTTATGCAAATTTATCTGTTAACAGCATTGCAAACATTCTTGGTGAGTTGTGTAACTGCTCACACTATTGATAACTCAGTGAATCAAGGTGTTGTGTTCGTTTTTTTGCTGAGAGTAGTTCAGGAGACAATCTAGCAATTATCAGGCAGTTAAAGATTTGGCTTGCACAGCTGTGGACTTCTCAATGTCAGGCAGTCTGCACGTGGAGAAGTGAAGCACAGTTCATAATTCAAAGCATATATTAGACCAGGGGTGGGCAATCTCAGTCCAAGAGGGGCGGTGTCACCGCAAGGTGAGATCTAAAACCTGCAGGGACACTTGCCCTCGTGGACTGAGATTGCCCACCCCTGTATCAGACACATGACAACCGGAAATAATTTTGATTGGCTATTGATGGGGAGGTGCCATGGTTTAGACTTGATTTGTTCTCCTCGGGGTCCTTCCACATGACAGCAGTCATTAACCTCCAGTCAGGGATCTTGTCCTGTATGAGAAAAACCCTCCCTACCTTACAGTTGTTACCAGGGATGTTTTATTTTCATGCATGAAAATGAGCACCCTGTTATCATACACCCAAGGGCAAGCAGCCCTTCCTGTCTGATAGTGTGTTCTGTAAGCATGTAGCAATTTACCTTCACTCAACTCTTTCTATCCCTCTTAGTTATCCCTTCACACCATGGGGTTAGTGCTTATATCCATTTAATGAGGAGTGTATCAACTTCGGCAGTGCGTGGTCTGAGGTGTTGTTGCAGGGGAGATGGATGCAATCGCATGGCATCTGCAATCACGCCTCTGCCGGCATAAAAAGCTGTGCTGTCTGTTATGTTGTTGTTGTTGTTGATATGTGTCGGGCTGTGAGCGGCGGAGCTGCAGCCGACTGTTGTTGTACAGCGACCAGGAGAATAAAAGTGTTAAATAAAGAAATGCTGAAAACCATGAACTCGTCATCGGGCCTGTCGTGGTTCTGTTACACAACTCTGTATGAGCATACATTGCAATTACAGTGATTTGAACCAGATTGCGGTGTATTTTTATTTGTTAATTTTACTAGGCAATGTCTTATACTTTATATACTCTGTCCATCTTTTTTTTTTAAAGAGCCTTGATGGCAAATGTTCTTCTCACTTTCTGAATTGACAGATGGTAAGACAAAGGTTGAGAGAGAAGATCAATGAGATATGGGGAATGGGAGAAAAAACTATTGAACAGAGAAGGATAGTGTCATTAGAAAGGAACAGTGCAGCTGTCCAAACTCTTGTGTACCTGCCTAATGCTACCTCTTTCCTCCTCTCCCACTCTTTAACTCTTTTCCAAGATTCAGTTCTTGCATGCCCCCCCACACCCCACACACACACACACACACACATACAGACACGGGTGAATGAGGCAAGTTGTATAAGAACCAGTCCAGAAGCTCATGTGCTGTTACCACAAAGATACCAATGGTAACTAGAACAGACCAGCCCTTTATTGTCATTGTACAAAAGCCATCTCTCAGAGCAGTGATACCAGATCCTACAGCTACTTGTATAGCACACTAGTCTCCTCTGGTCTAATCAGTTTTCCATTAGACCAGAGGCTCATAGAGAAACAACCAAAAGAAAAACAAAACTACTGGCCTCTAAGATTGGCAAGCTCCAGTTATTGTTAGCAGGACATGAACACACCCATGAAATTCAGACTTGGTTGTGATTCAGTGGAATCAAAGGTAACCGACGCTTCCTGTGACAAAAGTTAGCTGTGGCTAAAAGTAACAGAAAAGTAGCACCAAAACTAGATTCAGTTTTTTTTAACCCAGGTGTTACTTTGGTACCTTAATTAAAGTAACAATTTATGGAAAATTATCCACCAAACTTAGTGTTTTGTGATTTAAAAGCCACAGAGATCCTGTAAATTGATAAATAACTTTACACTTCAGTGGTAATGGGATGGTGAGAAAACTGTAGAAAGAAGACATTTTAAAGAGAAGCCTCTTGTGTTTAAATACTGTTGAAAACTGTTGTTTGAGTACGCCAGTTTGTAAACCCATTCAAATGAAAATAATCGGTGAAACTAGCAGGTTTTTCAGTGTGACAAATAATTTTTCACCCGAATTTCAATTTGAGCAGCAAAATGTGTTGAATTATGGTCAGAAGGCAAAACAACTTTTATTAGATTTAGCTTGGTAGCTTTTGTGTTTGTGCTATCTCATTGCTCCTCCTCCGCACTCTGTTGGAGGAGAAACATAACTGCTAGAATGATTCAATTGCAAGGAAAAATATGTCAAACACAATTTTCCCTAAAAATGCTGCATCAATAACACTGTTCTTCCTTCCCCTTGTGCTCAGGTTGTTTGCTGTGGAGTGCAGCAACTGTCTTGGAAAGATAGCGCCCACAGAGTTTGTTATGCGAGCTCTGGACAGTGTTTACCATCTCAGCTGCTTCTGCTGCTGTGTCTGCCAGCGCCAGCTGTGTAAAGGAGATGAGTTTGTACTGAAAGAAGGTCAGCTGCTGTGCAAGACTGACTATGAGAGAGAGAGGGCCCTGCTCAGTACACTCGGTCCAGACATCACAGACTCAGGTAATATTTTATAACAGATTATTAAAGAAAAGAACTGAATCAAAAGGAACGTACCTAATTGATGACTTTATCTAGAAATGGAAAATTCCCATGCAATGCAAAAAACTGAACTCAGGTCAAATCTGCAGCAACAATTAAACAAAGGGATTAATGGAATTATTTGTGTCTGGTGACAGATAAGAGTGAGGATGAGGATGAGGATGTGAAATCAGAAAAAACCCTATCAGTCAGGAAATGCAGCAGTGACAGCAAAGAACCCCTAAGGCCCAAACGCCCACGCACCATCCTGACCACCCCGCAGCAGAGAGCCTTTAAGGCCTCTTTTGAGGTTTCTTCCAAACCCTGCAGAAAGGTGAGTAGAGGTATAGAGTATATTATAATTGTATACTGGTATATTTGAGTGAAAAAGCACATATCAAGTACTACAATTACATTGCATTTCATTTCTTACATTACATTTGAATTCAGTATCATTTCGTTTATATAGCATCAATGCTTAACAGCAGTCACCTCAAGTCTATTTCTTAGTCATAGTAGAAAAACAGTATTATGTTCTTAATAAAAGTAGCAGTTTAAATATGAAGGAAAAGGCCCCCAGACAACCAGCCAAGCAAATATTTAAAATTATTTTAACACTGAAACTTAAAAATGAGTTCCTCTACCTTTAACAACCCAAATTTAAAATGAGGAGTTGAATGAATTAACAGTTGAGACTTCATTAAACTTATTAACACATATATGCAAAGAAAATTAATATGTTTAAGCACAAAACCTTACTTATGTTGTCATGAAAATTATCTTATTTCCAAGCAACATTTTGTCATTTTCTTTTCTTTTCTTTTAAAATAGGGTTTTGTCAGTCCTGCATCGACGCTTGAGGGTTGAAACCCTGTAGAGCCTACATTGTAATAGATTATGTTGTTGTATATATGTGTGTGTTTTTATTTATACTTCTGAGCTGGTGTGTCTACATTTGTCCTCTATCAAGGGTGACACTGAGGGTAGTAGAATTTAAAGCTAATAAAAACTAGCAAATGCCTGCACTGCCAGAAAACTGGTTAATGCATTACACAGTTACAGCCCAGAAGAGTTTGTTTAATGGAAGCATGTTGGGTTTTTTTTTTAATGTATTTGTTATAATAAAAAAGTAAGAATACTAATAGTATTAATTGTTTTATTAATATTATTTTTATTAATAATAATAATAAAATAACAACGACGACGACGACGACGACGACGACGACGACGACAATAATAATAATAATAATAATAATAATAAAAAAATTTAATTGTGCTGTGATTTACAGGTAAGAGAGACCCTGGCTGCAGAGACTGGACTTAGTGTTCGTGTGGTCCAAGTCTGGTTCCAGAACCAGAGAGCAAAGGTAAGGAGCACATCCCCAAAGCTATAAGCATTTATACATTTATAACCTAGTTTCATAATTTTGTGGTTGTAACTTCTAAGCATTCACATTGTTGAACTACAGTTACAATTTTTAAATTGCTTCTTCTAAGCAAAGATAGTTAAAATGAGCCTTAACTATCTTTGTTTCACAGAAGTCTTAGTCGCTGATGGCCCCCCACATTGCATCCTCTGACAATGGGCCCTTACTGTTTATTCCCAAAAGTCCTTAGTTATGTAATCAGTTTTTCATCAGTCAAGCTTCAGTGTACTGAGAGTTTCTAATCTAATTTGTCTGGCTTGGTGGCATTTGAGAGAATAAACTCATCATAGTCTCACTAGCTACAGGGATTTTACTATTGTCCATCATCGGTCTGATGCAATACTTGCTCTTGCTCATTCATTGCTCTTGCATGTCTACTAATTTCTTCTTTGTAAATTAAAAAAACAACATAGTGTTTTAAAAATTCTAGCATGATGAATAGTCTGTCATCTGGTTCCCAATAACCTAGAAGCTTTTAAAATTTTCAAAGCTTTCTTCTGTAGCATATGAATTAGTGTGCATCCTCTCCTTGTGCCCTTGTGGGTTCTCTCGAGGTACTCCGGCTTTCCACAGACATGCATGTTAGGTTCCCTCCTTCCACAAGACATCGACACACACATAGACACAGTGGCTTACTGCTCTCCACATTCGGTGCTTGCTTTTCTAGATTTTTTACATGTATATGTGTGGATGTATGTGTTTTTTACTACTGTATGGCGAGTAGTATCTACTCAGGACCTTCTGAGTTTGGGATTACACTGTGCAAGGAACACTATGTCAGACTATCACCACTTCCACAGGATTCCGGAGAACATAATAAGAACTCCAGGCCTGCAGCAAGCCCTAAAGGAAGTGTAAACAAAGGAGGCAAAAGCGAGGCTGCAGGGTGGGCCCAGTAGCATGGTTAAAGAAAAAAACATTTAAGCCACCGCTCCCGAGTATTTGCTTCACCAACATTGGGGGTTTATGCATCTAGATCAATGACAGCTGGTCTAAAGAGACAAAAGACTGTAGACAGCCAGTGTTCTGATTTGGAATATTTGACTGTTAAATGCAGACCTATCTACATACCTTATGAGTTTACTGTCATCATGGTAACGGCCGTGTATGTACCACCCGATGCTAATGCTAACTCAACCATGGATGAGCTGTAAGCAGTCAACAGAAATCCTGGCCAGATTTCCCCAGGTTTGAACAGTATTTGATTGTGCAACAAGGTGGAAAAATACACTGGATAAAGCCTACAGCAACAAAGGCTCATACATCACGGTACTTTTTGTTGATTACAGCTCCGCCTTCAATACTGTCACTGTCACTCACTTTGTGTGTGGAAGTGGAGAGGGTGAGCAGCTTTAGATACCTGGGCGTCTACATCACAGAGGACCTCACCTGGACACTGAACACCACAAAGCTGGTCAAGAAGGCTCAGCAGTGGCTGTATTTCCTGAGGAGGCTGAGGAAATTTGGTATGTTGGCCAAGATCCTTGGCAGGTTCTACAGCTGCATTGTGGAGAGCACCCTGACCAGCTGCATCACTGCATGGTACGGCAGCACTACTGCTATGGACCTGCAGAGAGTGATAGCAGCTGCAGAGAAGATCACCAGGACTCCGCTGCCCTCTCTGCAGAGCATCTACCATCGCAGAGTCCAGAAGAGAGCTGCCTCCATCCTCAAAGACCCCACACACCCCCAACACGGACTGTTCACACTTCTGCCCTCGGGACAAAGGTTTAGAAGTGTGAACTCTAGAAGATCCCGACTCAACAACTCCTTCTTCCCCACTGCTATCAGACTCTTGAACAGCTGACCTATTTTAACTAGTAATAATAATTTTTGCACATCAGGTCATCTCATGAGCTCATAGCTCTTTTGCACATAAATCTATTTAACACTTCAATTTTTTTGCTGTCTCCACTTATTTATTCCTATTTGTATTTAATTGATTTGTACATATTAACCGATACATTGGTACAATATTGTGTAAAAGTCTTAAACTACCTCTGATTTCTTTACATTTTGCTAGAAAATGATAAATAGGAGCCGTGATTTATTGAAACATGTGCATACATGAAAATAAAGCTTCAAAACAGAAATTAGCTCACATGAGGACCGCCCAGGAAAGGAAGTCCAAGAGTCACCTCTGTGTTTTGTCTCTATGGCTGTCTGCTTTAGTGGTCTTATCAAGCTCCTATGTGGCCCTGCTTCACATGACACAGTCCTCTTTACTGTATGCTGTAATGCTGCCCCACACTCATACCCGGGCAACGGGATTATTTTTTAAAACGAAAACGGAAAATCTCCGTTTTCAAAAATACCCGTGTACGTGTGGACGTAGCCTCAGTCTCTGACTGGAAGCGCTAATTCGTCATTCGGCTTTTGTCAGACTAAAGTAACTGTTAAAACTGTTTGAAAAGCTAAGCTATACAACAAGGAGAGATTGAGAATTTCCTTTTAGTTCTCAGTTTATTTGATATTGACAAAAGTTAGTCAGTTTTGTCTGTTCTTCTGTAAAACAAACTAAGATTTATTTTTAGAATTAATATTTTGTTTCTAAGTGGAATTGACAATTTAGTCTGTTTCGTTTGTTCTATTTTGAAACTTAAACGCTTTAATGGCTGCCTTTTGTGTAGTTTGCAATATTTGCCTTTATTTATCTGAAAAAGTCTCATGTTCCTTAAGTACATCTACCCTGTTGAACTTATTATGGGAAATAAATATTTAAATAAAAACAAGCTGCTGATTATTTCACATTTTACTTGTGAGCAACGGCACATTTAAATCTTACAAATATAGTTATTTGGCTTATATCGTGATAGATATCGTTATCGCCTGAAATGAAAAAAACATATCGTGATATGAAAAATCTCATATCGCCCAGCTCTAGTTGCAGTTATGAGCTGCAAGTAACAAAGTACCTAAAGTGCTAACTATGTCCAAAAAATATCTTTGAAAGACCTTAAGAACATTGCTTAGAAAAATTACTGGTCCTTAGAACCACAATATAAAGAAACAGCACAAGACTTTGCACAGTATTGCATGTGTGTTTTTGGTTGTGTGTGTGTGTCTGCTTGTTTGCCTGTCAGTCATGTATCAAACTGTTTGCTATTTATTTATTTGCAGATGAAGAAGTTAGCCCGCAGACAACAGCAACAGCAGGAGCAACACAACAGCCAAAGGCTAGGCCAAGGTAAGGATTTATCTTTGTTTGCATTTCCAGTTCCTTTTTTTTGCTACTTTTCTCTAATGTAGCAAAATGAAACGCGCCACCACTGACGTCCTTCTGCGTCAGTGGGGCAGAAGGACATTAGAAATGTAACTGTCATTACAATCTGTCCTTTAGAATTCTAATAACAGCGATTCCAGAAAGCTAGGTGATTCATCAATAATTTGGAGAGACAGCTTGAAATATTAAATTTTTTATTGGAACAATAAAAAGAGTAAAGTCACTCAGCAAACACTCCCAGTTTTGTAGTTTTTAGCACGCCCCATGTTGTGAAACCAGAATTTCATCTCTGCTGGTAAATATGAGTTTTTCAACAGCAGAGCTATAAAGCGGGAGCTGAGATTCTCTCTGCAATATAGTTCCACATGGCTAGTGGGCTTATTGCCACTGTGGTCTCACAGTGGATATGAACAGACAGTTTAGATAAGTGTCTCACTGGTTTGGCAAGCACTGCTTCTGTCTGTTCAGGGACTTCCAGCATGTCAATATTGGCATGGCAACAGGGTTTATTAGAGTCGAAGCCGCTGCTGTTAACCAAACGAACTAAGCAACCCAGCAGCAAGCAGCCGGTTGTTTGAAGGTGAGATTAGCAAATGAAATGTTAGGTGAGACATCTTTAAGATCAAACAGCCAATGATAATGATGATTTATTTGTTTCTATGTAAGACACGTTGTTGTACAAGAACATTTTAACATTGGTGTGCTGCTTAAGTCCTGCAGGAGAATAGATCAATAAAATAGAAAAGGAAAATGAAAGAAACAGCTACTTCAAAAAAACAGACAATAATGTCACTGTGTTGTATAATATCAGGATAAAATGTCAGATCTAAACTGACAATTTTATTTGTGTATTAACCTCTATACGATATACAATATTTACATGTCTTTTCAATATGTCTGGCACTTCTATATTCAGCATCCTTTGCGCAATATATCCACTATCCTTTTCACAAACCCAAACCATCTCAGCTGTGCCTCTTTCTCTCCAGACTGCTCAACCTGAGCTGACATAGTGATATACTAATTTCTGAAGATAAATACAAGTCTAAACAAGTAGTCAAAGAACAGCAAAAAATTTTTGGTGTTAACTGAGGTAGTAGTAGTAACTAAGGAGGTAGAAGGTGAATATAACCAACTGGTAACTTAAAGAAATAAAATGGACATTTGCAAGATAAAGGTTTGATAAGATGTTCAGTTAATCTCTTACTTCTGGTTTCTTTTGTTTGTCTTTCTAAATAAGTTGAACAATTCCCTGCACTTTTTCCAACCTATATTTTAAATAGAACATTGATAATAACAGAACTTTGTTAGCAGCGGCTCAGGTTATGTATAATTTGTAATAAAAGATTATTAAACTCTCTCTACATGGTCCTTTTTTTACTTGTTTATATCTTCTTCTCTAATTTTGACAGGTATTGACTTCATCCATGACATTGACAGTGAGACCTCTCTGACAAGTCTAAATGATTGCTTCTTGGCCACTCCAGATGAAGCCTCTTTACATGAAAGGGTGGGGAACACCATTGACTGTCTTCACTCCATGCAAAGCTCATACTTCTTAAGACACATCATCAGTTTCAGTTCTTCTCAGCCCACCATACCTCCTACCAGGCTGTGGACGGTGAGCCCACAATAGTGCAGACAAAAGGCACAGAGTCTACTTGGCCATAAGACACAAAACAGCAAGCAACTAAAAATGACCAAGGCCAACCAAATACACCAGACTAACCTCTATCCAAGGAAAGGCGCACCTAAAGCAGATTCTGGACTCCTTTGTTTCTCAAAAGTTGTTTTGTTGCAGTGGGATTGCCTTTTAAGCTATTTTCTTTTTGGTGGACAGGCGGTTAATTAGGATAATAACTAGTTGAGTCCTGTTTCATAGCAAAATGTAATAGTATTGAAAGTGTTAGTTCATAGCCGTGTATGTGTAATTTTACTAGCTGGCTGAAATGAGATGACTGGCTGAGAATGACTGGTTTACTGGTGGGTCAGTGATGATCCAGGAAGGCATATTCATGTTATCACACCTCTATTGGCTAAGCAATGCCACTATTAGGTATCAGGATGAAATCCTTAGACCCACTGTCAGCCCCTACGTTAGTACAATGGGTCCTGGGTTCCTCCTGTTGTGTGACAATGCTCGGCCTCATGTGGCAAGAGTATGCAGGCAGTTCCTGGAGGATGAAGGAATTGTTATGGTGGTCCCAACACTCACCTTTTTAAATCCATCCTCTTGGACATTATGTTTCTATCCATCTAACACTGACAGGTTGCACCTCAGACTGTCCATGAACTCAGTGATATGCTGTTTCAGAGCTGGGAGGAGATCCCACTGGACATGATTTATCATCTCATTACTTACTGTAAAAGCATGCCCTGATTTTGTCATGGCATACAAACTAATGAGTATCATTCTGAGTTATCGCAATAGAATTGCAACAAAATGGACTAGCCTGCCATCATTTGTTAACTTCAATTTTCACAGTGATTTTGACTTCAGCCCTCTGTAGCTTGATAGTCCATATTACTATGGATACCCAACATGATTTTTTCCCCATTGAGGTAAAATATATTTTCAACACGTTCCTTTATTATTTTTTTAAGCAGTGTATATTTATTGGACAAGAATAATAATGCTCTGTACTAATATTGTAAACATTTTGCAGTTTGTCTGTTCTGAACTAGTTCAACTTAAAGATTTATTGAAGTACTTCAAACAGTGTCTCAGAAGCACAGAGCTTTGTGTTTCTCTATGTGCTGCTCAGTAAAGATACCCGAATAATACTGTAAGTTGTTCTAAAGGAGAAGTTAAGCAAATATTATATTTTTGTTATGTGAAGTATTATGTGAGCCAGCTGATTGATACCCATTGTTGAAGGTATATAGTATTCCATCTACAGTGGGGCAAAAAAGTATTTAGTCAGCCACCGATTGTGCAAGTTCCCCCACTTAAAATGATGACAGAGGTCAGTAATTTGCACCAGAGGTACACTTCAACTGTGAGAGACAGAATGTGAAAAAAAAAATCCATGAATCCACATGGTAGGATTTGTAAAGAATTTATTCGTAAATCAGGGTGGAAAATAAGTATTTGGTCACCTCAAACAAGGAAAATCTCTGGCTCTCACAGACCTGTAACGTCTTCTGTACGAAGCTTTTCTGTCCCCCACTCGTTACCTGTATGAATGGCACCTGTTTGAACTCATCATCTGTATAAAAGACACCTGTCCACAGCCTCAAACAGTCAGACTCCAAAGAGCTTTCGAAGGACACCAGGAAAAGTATTGTAGACCTGCACCAGACTGGGAAGAGTGAATCTACAATAGGCAAGCAGCTTGGTGTGAAAAAATCAACTGTGGGAGCAATCATCAGAAAATGGAAGACATACAAGACCACTGATAATCTCCCTCGATCTGGGGCTCCACGCAAGATCTCATCCCGTGGGGTCAAAATGATCATGAGAACAGTGAGCAAAGATCCCAGAACCACACGGGGGGACCTGGTGAATGACCTGCAGAGAGCTGGGACCAAAGTAACAAAGGTCACCATCAGTAACACACTACAACGGCAGGGAATCAAATCCCGCAGTGCCAGACGTGTTCCGCTGCTGAAGCCAGTGCATGTCCAGGCCCGTCTGAAGTTTGCCAGAGAGCACATGGATGATACAGCAGAGGATTGGGAGAATGTCATGTGGTCAGATGAAACCAAAGTAGAACTTTTTGGTATAAACTCAACTCGTCGTGTTTGGAGGAAGAAGAATACTGAGTTGCATCCCAAGAACACCATACCTACTGTGAAGCATGGGGGTGGAAACATCATGCTATGGGGCTGTTTTTCTGCCAAGGGGACAGGACGACTGATCCGTGTTAAGGACAGAATGAATGGGGCCATGTATCGTGAGATTTTGAGCCAAAACCTCCTTCCATCAGTGAGAACTTTGAAGATGAAACGAGGCTGGGTCTTCCAACATGACAATGATCCAAAACACACCGCCCGGGCAACAAAGGAGTGGCTCCGTAAGAAGCATTTGAAAGTCCTGGAGTGGCCTAGCCAGTCTCCAGACCTCAACCCCATAGAAAATCTGTGGCGGGAGGTGAAAGTCCGTGTTGCTCGGCGACAGCCCCAAAACATCACTGCTCTCGAGAAGATCTGCATGGAGGAATGGGCCAAAATACCAGCTACTGTGTGTGCAAACCTGGTAAAGACCCATAGTAAACGTTTGACCTCTGTTATTGCCAACAAAGGTTATGTTACAAAGTATTGAGTTGTATTTTTGTTATTGACCAAATACTTATTTTCCACCCTGATTTACGAATAAATTCTTTACAAATCCTACCATGTGGATTCATGGATTTTTTTTTCACATTCTGTCTCTCACAGTTGAAGTGTACCTCTGGTGCAAATTACTGACCTCTGTCATCATTTTAAGTGGGGGAACTTGCACAATCGGTGGCTGACTAAATACTTTTTTGCCCCACTGTACATATACTATTCTTGAAGAACATGCATTTTTGCATGTTAGAATGGACTAAGTTATTTATTTCTCACCAGTATGCACATACAATAAATAAAGAAGGTTCTATTTAAAAAATACAATATCATCCTGTTTTAATCTATTTATCATACTATATACATTGTTCATATTCTGTGTTTAGTGTGACTTTGCTATTTATTTTTTTCCAATGGGGTCAGTTAGAAATGATCAGGGATGCATTTTAAATTTGCTGCTTTACTAAGTGTTGGTACTTAAAATAAACAATTAATTGCCTTGAATTCTTATCTACTTATTTTTTTTTATTCCTTGAGAAACAACTAATGCTCTTTTTATTTAAACACATTTTAAGCTATATTGTCAAAGTCATAAAAGTAGTGTAAAAGCACTCTGAGTGCTCAGCAAGGCTAGAGGTGCAGAAAAATAGTCAAATATGCTTGGGGAAGGTTGCTAACTGAGATAAGTGACTTGGAATTATCTGCATGGTAGCCATAATGACAGCTGGTTAAGTTCTTTCAATAATATTTTTTTTTTAAAAATCCTTAAGTACTTCGTTTGTAACCTCCTTTAGTATAGGATACACTGATCCATTTGCTTCCACTTGTCCTTTTCAGGGGCGCAGGGGGCGCTGGAGCCTATCCCAGCTGTCATAGGGCGAGAGGCGGGGTATACCCTGGACAGGTCGCCAGTCTGTCGCAGGGCTAACACACAGAGACGGCCCAGCATTCACACTCACTCCAGAATTCCCACCTATGGGCAATTTAGATTGATCAATTAACCTATCCCCACCAACTGCATGTCTTTGGACTGTGGGAGGAAGCCGGAGTACCCAGGGAGAACTGACGCAAACACAGGGAGAACATGCAAACTCCACACAGAGGAACCCTGATGGTCAAATTAAACTCAGGACCTCCTTGCTGTGAGGCAACAGTGCTAACCACCGTGCTGCCCTCCAGAGGTTCAGACAATTAGGGAGGTGATGCTAAATGGATAGAACATTGAGTTCAGCCTCTGACATTGAAAGGTCGAAGGCAGGAGAATAAACCAGCTGTTCTCCACAGAACCAGCCAAGGTGTACTCTCAGTGGCAGGGGAACAATATGAGAACAGCACCACCAAACCTGGAGATGGAGCAATACTGAAAGAGCATATGGGAGAAGGATGCAACCCATAACGGTAATGCTCAGCGGCTAATGGATCTGAGGGCAGACCACAGCAACCTCCCCGAACAGGGTCCAGTAACCATCACAGTGGCAGACATCCAAGAAAGAGTCTCCAGTATGAAGAGTTGGACAGCACCAAGCCCAGACATGGTTCACGCCTACTGGCTGAAGAAGCTGACTGCACTCCACGAGCA
>NW_024582474.1:1212011-1240633 GCF_018398535.1 Haplochromis burtoni
GGGACTTCAGAATGGAACCGTATTGTTTGTAATAGGAGGAAGTCGAACATACGCTGCTGTGGAGACATTTTAATAGACGCTTAGAGAGCAGACAGCAGAATTCTCATCATATCGACGCGTCTCGTTTCGCCGGCATCTTTCACTCGCTAACGTTGAAAATAGCTAGCTGAGCTGATGGACTCAAGTGGAATTTGTGCTTGTGTGTGAGCTTCACGGTTGTGTTAGTGGTGAAAAGTGTGCGTTGTACGCCAAGTGAAAGCCGTCGACTTTAATAGAGGCACGTGGTGACGTAGTAGTCAGGACTCGCGATATAAAGGCGATTCAGCCTTAGGTTAGTACAGGGTCAAGCTGTTCGGGAGAGGCGGACACATGATGCACCAGCAGGGCTCGTTGATGCCCTCTTTGCTCAGTGGTGTATTCTGCCAGTGTCGGTCGACAGACACACATCCAGGGGCCGACCCTGGTGGTGGAGGCAGGGTCCCCCCCTCCGTCCCTCCCTCGGATGCATCACCATCTAAACCAGTAACCCAACAGTCAGCCTCCGGCGTGTGGCACACCGACGAAGGAGAGCATCCATGTGACATATGTGGGGGTTCGGAGCAGGAGCACAGACTCAAAGTGCTCTTCCAGGTCCTGGATGTGAACGGGGATGGAGGCATCTGTGTGAACGACTTGACAATTGGGCTGAAGAAGTTAGGAGTACATCGCACTGAACATGAGCTCATGGTAAGTGGACACAGCTCGGATGCTCCGTTGCATGATATATAGTGTCTTCACTTCCCTTTTTGTGTGTAATAACAGAATTTCAAAGCATTTCCCACGGAAAGACACCACATTCATTGTAAATTTTTCATTTAAGAAGAGTGAACATGAATGCAGGGTGAGACAATGAAATGGAACTGGTGCTCAGAGTTATTTAAATAGGAGAGTAGGTAAGGGAGTAAGATGACACCAGGGCATGGCTTGAAACAACTGGAAAAAAGTACAAATGCACTGAACAAGCTTTGGGGTAAATACAGACTGACATGTCATTTAGTAACAAAGGATTTAATTACTTGTACACCAAAAAACATTAAGATATATCAACTGAGATAATAGTGATAGCACTGTCAATAAGCAATGCCATGTTAAAGGGTGTTAAATGGTACAGTGCATATTTTATATTTAAAATATCTCATACATAAGAAATGCCAAGATACTAGGGATCTGCACAACTAGTCGACCAACCAAGTAATCGTTGCTATTGTCACTAATTGCTACCAGATGTACTAGTCGTTTAGTCTTAATTGTTTTACATTTGAATTGATACCCATGGCACGTGTTGTGCCAAAAAGTGATTTCCAGTATTTGCCAAAAAATGACTGCTGGAACTTAAGCTATTATAAAATAGGTCAATCATAGTTTAACAAAGAATATCAAGTCGTTTAGAGCCAGAAAGTGCATTCCTATCACAAAGTAGCTGCTGCCATCAGTTTTTGGCAAAGTTACTTTTTTTATCAAGTAAATAAAGGCTATATAAGTGTCACTGACATTAGTGAACAGAGATTCTAACAGAGATCTTTAACAGAGATTTAGCAAAGTGGCCTCTTTGCTAAATTGTAACAAATATAACATCACAGTTCTATAAACTTACTTGAAGTGACCAAAAAAGACCAGATTAATGACAGTATGGGTTCAAATACACAGTCATAAAGATACTTCAAAAATAGGTAATTTCATTATTAAATATATATAACCCCTTCATAAATTTACTGTACAATATAAAGCGCCTTGAGGCAACTGTTGTTGTGCTTTGGCGCTATATAAATAAAATTGAATTGAATAAATCCTATTCACTACAGTCTATTTACTACTGTAAGTAAAGATATTAGATATGTAAAAAAACCCCCAAAAAACCCACCTAAAAACAATGGAAATCACTTGCGTCTTAATGTTATGCAGGCATCTGCCACCAGATGCAGCTACATTGGTGAGAAACACATTAAATCTATTAATCTGGGCTTGATCTTTTTGTTAACATTATTATTGTTGGGGTTTTAAGGCGAAAAATGAGATCACAGATACACGTGGTGGAAATGAGCTTTCACTGAAAGGTGGATAGTGTTACCCTTAGCAATAGGATGGGGAATTTAGTCAGGGGATCATAGTACAGCTGCTGATTTTCCACATCGAAAGGAGCCAGCTGAGGCGGGCACCTCCTGAGTAAGGTGTTCCAACCAGGCATGTTCTACCAGCAGAAAGTGCTGGGGCAGACCCGGGACCAGCTTTGAATAACTTTTCCCTGGATGAGCTGGAGGAGGTGGTACATATTTCAGTCGCAGTTTCTGAGTTTTTCGGATGTTAATTTGTCACATTTCAATAATATGTGAACATCTTACGTAGTAACATGTTTTCATATCATATTTAACATCGGTTTATTTTAAGTGTTTTTCTTCTTCGTTGTCTGGAGTATAACATTCAATGTTCATAATGCATAATGCCAGGTGCTGCACCGTTAAGCTGGAGGATTTATTATTGAAAAATGTGATTAGTGGTTTAAAATGCCTTTGTTTAATGAGTTTTTGCATTAAACGGTTCTCAAATTTAACTTGATATTAAGTGTTTCTTAGTTTTAGACTAGTCGGTAGTTTTTCTTTTTGGGGGGGGGGTTGCGCTTGGAGGACTTAGAAATTAGTTGCCTTGAACATCTCAACTAAATACAATTAGAGTACATGCTTAACGGAGTGCAGCTTTGTTATTTAAAAAGAAAAGATTTCCAGACAAGGTAAAAATGCCCCCAAGACCAGTACCGCAGGAACTATGACAACAGCTTGAGATGCAGAGGGAAATTGGGGATGAGACTGTGTGAGTCTAAAAGAGAGACACAAGACTGAAAGAATCCCAAAGAGAAGTCTCTGGGAGATGAAGTTGGTACATCAATGCCCCGAAAGAACCAACTGACAGCTGAAACAGGAAACATATGATTCAACTGTGTTGTTGTCTAGAAACGTGCACAGTTGAGGATCACAACCGTTTCACTTGTGTGTTAGTTGGTGAATCCTTGCTGATTGTAATGGTAAAGATATAGCTATGTATTTGTTGTTGTTTTTCTTGGAATACAGATAGCTTGGCTGTGTGCTACTAGGATAAATTCATTTTGTTGGCCTGCTGGGTTGAATGAAGGGGTTATGCTGTGTATAACTTGCAGTGGGGGAAAAAAACCTATTTCAACCTTCGTGAGGTAAATTCCACAAAATTTATACATTTGTAAAAAATGCAAATCTAACTGGTAATTCTATACCTTGTGTTTTGGGTCCCGGTGACCAATGAGATTCCTTTCCTAGTTCAGTTTGATACATGTTTCTGTACCTGAGTGACACGAGTTGATGTTATGGTTTTTTGAGTGAGAGGAGAGTTTCAAATGATGGCAAAGCTTTGTTGAACACAAGCATCTTGTTAAAAATTTTGTTTGGAAATCTGTCTTAATAATTGAGGTACCACTCTATGTTACCATATTTATGTTTTTTCAAATATTTATGAATTGATTCTTCTCAGTGTGACACACAAATTTTTCTCACTGTTTGCTAATAACAGTCTCTTAATACCTGATAACAGTGTCCTCCTAATACCATGTAACATGCTGTTCAAGATGGGATTCACCTTCAACAGCTAAATGAGAATGAAATTTCAATGTTTCTGAAGATAATAGTGAAATCCTATACCCCTTTGACAGCAGGAACCTTTCTTTAAGCAGATTAAAGTCGAGTGTTTTTACTGGAGTATTCTGTATAGTTTATTGCAATGAACATCTAGTTTGTAAATAGTGACCCTGTGCCTGGAAAGCCTACAGACAAAGACAGAACATTTTTGACTAACCATTAGAAGGTGTGACAGAAATTCTCTGTGACCAAACACTGTTGTGCCAGATGTCATGTCAGCATAAGTCACATATTTAACCAAGTCCTTTTGACTGAAAAGAATTATAAACACTGCATGGATCAACAAATCCAACCTGATGTGTTTGACACAGAAAAATTCTGCACTACATATTTTGTACCCAAGTTGTTTGACATATTTAACAAAAAATACATTAACTCTGGTGCACTGAAAACATTCAAGTTTATTGAAATAGTCCCAAATCACCACAACAGTTGCCTCAAGGTACTTTATAATCAAAGTATAGACCCTACAGTATTTGGGATAAAATCCTACAATAAGGCAATCCACTATTAAAACACTTGTGGGAAGAAAAAACTCCCTTCTAACAGGAAGAAACCTCCAGCAAAACCAGCCTCAGGGAGGGGGCAACTGTCCGCTGCAGCTGGTTGGGATTGAGAGAAAAGAAAAAGAGCATATTGGGATTGGACAGAACACACACTATGGGGAAGAGACTGCACAAATCAGGCCTTTATGGTCAAATAACTGCTAAGAAACCAATACTAAGGAAAATCAGCAAGCAGAAGAGACTTGTTTAGGCCAGGAAACACAAGGAATGGACATTAGACCAGTGAATATCTGTGCTTTGGTCTGAGGAGTCCAGATTTGAGATCTTTGGTTCCACCCTCCGTGTCTTTGTGTGATGCAGAAGAGGTGAATGGATGGTCTTTACATGCATGGTTCCAACTGTGAAGCATGGAGAAGGAGGTGTGATGGTGTGGGGGTGCTTTAGTGGTGACACCGTTGGGGATTTATTCAAAATTGAAGGCACACTGAACCAGCATGGCTACCACAGCATCCTGCATGCGACATGCCATCCCATCCAGTTTGTGTAGTTGGACCATCATTTGTTCTTCAACAGGACAATGACGCCAAACACACCTCTGGGCTGTGTAAGGGCTATTTGACCAAGAAGGAGAGTAATGCTGTGCCAGGCGGCCTGGCCTCCACAGTCCCCTGACCTAAACACAATCAAGATGGTCTAGGACAGTTGTTCACAAACTGTGGTACGCATACCAATGGTGGTACTTGGGCTCCTTCTAGTGGTAAACAGGAAGTCTCCAGATTAAATAATGTACCGTGTTCTGGCTGAGAGATTTCTAAAAAATTAAACAGCTCTGCTATCACTTCCAGCATAAATTAAGACAGGAAACTAAACCGAAATGGCGTTTGTAAGGCTACTGAAGTTGGGCTAGCTGGTATATAATTATGTGCTACAGCTGTGTTAGCATAATATGGACACAGTGAAGCTGGAGGATGAACGCCAACTTTTTTCCACTCGATAAAAGTTAACGTGAGCGTTCCCGATGGTTAGGAACAAATGATATCGCATGGCAGGATGCTGTAAACGTACCAAACTTCAGTTAGGAGGACAACTGAGATAATCCATCCACAATACGAGGTTAGTCATTAATATACTGCTGGGCTGGGCTGTAGTTACATTGTAAGGTTTGAAAAACTGAACTTTAAAATGAACAGTGGTAATAGCAACCGAGAGAGGCTGACAGTGATCACTGCCTTGTTTTAGGGGCTTGTTTGGATTAAATAGAACAAGATACAAAGCATTAAAATATGTTAAAAACACAACAGCCCTGATAAACTCAGAGTAGTTTGTTCATATGTCAACAGTTAAAGATCATATTTCCCACCCGCTGGATTGTTTTAATGCAGTACAGTTGTTATTATTTCCACTTATCACGTCCTGTTTATGACAGTTAAAATAAATAACATTTATATAAGAAATAAAATTGTCTCATGTAAGCTGTATATGGTGTTAAATAGACCTATACTACTGTACTTTAATGTCGGTCATGAGCGTAGTACTTTAAGAGCCATATATTTTATGAGGTGGTACTCGTGAAAAGTTTGAGAACCATTGGTTTAGGATGAGATGAACTGGAGAGTGAAGGCAAAGGGCCACCAAGTGCTCAGCATCTCTGGGAACTCCTTCAAGACTTTTGGAAAACCATTTCAAGTGACAACCTCATTACGGTCATTGAGAGAATGCCAAGAGTGTGCAAAGCAGTAATCAAAACAAAGGGTGGCTATTTAGAAGAATCTAAAATATAATACATGTTTTGAGTTATTTCACACTTTTTGTTTACTACATTATTCCATATGTGTTCATTCATAGTTCTGATGCCTTCAGCGAGAATCTACAATGTCATAAAGAAAACCCATTAAATGAGAAGGTGTGTCCAAACTTTTGACTGGTCACTCGCAGGGCGTAGGTGTTGTTTGGCTGGATTTTGTTCTTTTCATTCAGCAGGATTTCCTTACCCTCTGCAGGTACTTGGTGGTTGCAGCTTTCCTAGCGGCCTCTTCGTGGATCCCATTTGCCGTGGGATTCCCAGGTACTTGTAGCCGTCCTGGATGACTGCAATGCTGCCTTCTGGTAGTGTAAGCCCCTCAGTTCTGACTAACTTCCCTCTCTTTGTTGCCATGCGACTACAATTCTCCAGTCTGAATGACATTCCAATGTTGTTGCTGTATATCCTCGTGGATCAGTGAATCGATGTTTCGTTCACACCTGGCATACAGCTTGATGTCATCCGTCACTTGGTGTTCGCTCTCTCTGCAGTAGAATATCACTTCCTGTTCCTGTCACAATACACAATGGTGTTTTTGTGTAGCTTACCTGCATAGTAATTTAATAAAGAACTTTTAGAAAACTTTTTATTTTATAGTGTAATCTTCATGTGCTTCATCTGAAGCGCACTCTCCGTGTATTCACTTGCTAATTTATGGTCACAGTATTCACTCACTGTGTCTTTCACTAGCTTAGCTGGTAGCTGACTCGCTAGCAGCATGGCCTTTCCACCTGTCCCTCCTGCACTTTCCTGCTCATTGCGTCAGATGTTTAGTTACTCCTCGGCCTCCCTTAGCAGTATTGATACTTGTAATAAATGTAGCCTATTAGCAGCTCTGGAGGCCAGGATCACTGAATTTGAGACTCGGCTTTGCACACTTGAAAAACCTGTAGCTAGCCCAGCTAGATGACCCCCGGTAGACTGTCACGAGCAGCCGGGGAAACAGGATGCCTGGGTGACGGTGAGGAGGAAGCGTAGTCCTAAACAGAAGCCCCAGGTACACCACCAACCTGTTCGTGTCTCTAACCGCTTTTTTCCACTTTTACAGCAGTAATGACACCCAGTTACATCAA
The DNA here is from genome assembly GCF_018398535.1 of Haplochromis burtoni. Lineage (NCBI taxonomy): Eukaryota > Metazoa > Chordata > Actinopteri > Cichliformes > Cichlidae > Haplochromis > Haplochromis burtoni. Next base: position 1,219,090 of record NW_024582474.1, read on the forward strand.
TCAGTGTTGAGTAAAATCAAAGCTGAATCGGTGTGCAACTTGGCCAAAACAATGTTGAACTCTGTAGCTTTCTCTGGTCCACTCCCCAATCGGACCAGGAGAGACATGTTTACCCGCATGTTCTTCTTAAATTGCTGGCTAGGGATGGGTATTGATAAGATTTTCACGATTCCATTTTTGATTCTGTTTAACAATTCGATTCTTTATCGATTCTCTTATCGATTCTTTTTAAAAAAGGAGAACACTAAGGTCAAGTAGCTTAGAACTTTGTTTTATATCTATGTTCTCTTTGAACAAGATAGAAATTTAGGAGTAGCATGGCCTTATAAACCCAACAGTGAGATCTTAAGAGATCCTTGAGAGATCCAGCCTACGGCTCTTCAATGGGGTGTCACAAGGTCCCTGGGGAAAAAATGGTAAATGTAAAATAATAAAATAAATATTCTTCTGTAGCAATAACAAAGTATAACATAAATTATTCTGTAGCAATTACACAAGAATATCCAGTAATGTCCCTGCCTACAATTAAACACATTCACTTACCGAAAATCGGGGGCATCTGCTGTGGCAAATGGGTGCAAGCCTTTTACCACAAACTTAGTCACTGCTCGGTGACATTCGTCTATCCTGGCCTGAAAGGAGACGCTACCGGTAGACTGCAGCGAGAACTGCCAGCATCTGAGCCAGACTCTGTCTGTCTCTCTCATCATGGTCACCTAAATGCACAGTAATGGCAGGTTTTGTAATAAGGCAGATCGCGCTAACATAATATGCACTGTTAGTTGATTATTTACCTGCCGCATTAACGGGAGAGGACGTGCAAACGTTACCGCTGCTGCTGGGTTGAGATTCACGAGTCCGGAGCGGAATTAAAAACACGACATTCATTTAAGGTCATCGCGTGTTTTGTGAGCAAATGCTTTTGCATATTCGTAGTGTTTCCTCCCTTAAATGAAATATCTACTTTGCAAGTATTGCAAGTTGCCCTGTTGTCATCCGTTCTCGTAAAGTATAACCAAACTTTTGAGCGTTTGAGCCGCCATGTTTCCTGCCAGGTAAATGATGCTCCGCAACGTGGTGACGTCATTCGGGGCGACTGGAATCAATAAGGGAATCGTTTGCAAAAATGGCAAACAATTCCAAGGAATTGAAACAGTGGGAACCGGTTCTCAACAAGAACTGGTTTTCGATACCCATCCCTATTGCTGGCTGTCTTAGTGGGGTCCAAAAAACGATGTGGGCTTTATAGATAATTGAGAAACTTTCTGGAGGAAACCTGGTCTTGTTGGGAGAGACGGCATCCATCCCATTTTGGATTTCTAGAAATTTATTAAACCCCCTAAAACGTGAATTTCCAGAGTTGGGACCAGGCAGCAGAGTTGCAGTCTTACACATCTCTCTGCAGCTTCTCCCCTCCTGTTATTCTCCCAAAACCTCACTCTCTTAGAACGTCTAACTATTCATCATTGATTGAAGAAAATAAGAACACCCCTAGGTTTCGCTTCAGCACTGTAGCCAGGCTGACAGAAAGTCAGAGCGCTCTCAAGGAATTATAGATGGGAAACATCCCTCTTATGGGACACTCCCAATAGGGCTTAAAATCTGGGACTATGCACCATTTGCTCTTAGAACTGAAGAAGCTTCTCAGATAGAGGTGAAACATCTTCAAGAAACTTAAAGAAGTCCAGTCGCTTTTCCAAGATCCTTAGATCAGTGGAAGGAATGTTTTGTTACTCATCCAAGTGACTTATTCAGTCTCAGGTGAATGGAGATTTCCCCAACCTTATAAACAGTACATTTTCATCATTTATGAATAGCAGATGTGTTGATGCATGCTCAAAGTTGAAGCTTCAAAATGCAGAGTTCTCAAGCAGTGGGTGAAATCAAGCTAGTTGCATCTACCTTTCAAAAACAAAAGCTTTTTTCCAAACAAAATGGGAAGATGTAGTAATCCTACATCTTCCCATTTTGTTGTATGACAACTGGCTCCTGAACATTGATTAGTTACAAACAACAGACACAGCTCTTTTATTGGTCAGGAGATATTTTGGAGCATTTCTGCTCTTTCCTTTTCATTTAATCTGCTTTTGCTGTTCCTGAATGTAGTGATGGAGCTCCTCTCTGCAGTTAATAGACTGTTGTGCTACCTAGCTACGTACCATTACTCAGCATATTAAATAACAGGTTAAAATATTTCAAATGAATACCTTTTCGTTTCTGTCTATATACAGGTATTTGAACTGTTGTCATAGATTTCTACAATAGTAACCAGTGGACTGGGACGGTGCACGTTTCTGTGATTTTGTTTGATTGGTTGATGTTAAGATACTTATAAATTAATGCCAGTTTTATCCTTCTATAAGCATAGAGATATTTTTTCTTTTCTGGTCTAGAGAGCCATGTTGACAGTGTGGTCAGTAAGGTAGTAAGCCAGGAAACGGTTGCAAGAAAGCAGCGTTTAATGCAGAAATAGAACTACTCTGCTTTGCCACACTGTAACTCTCCAAGCAGGAGGAACTATATACGTGCTGAGAATGAAAATCTGTCTGCCTTGGATGCTTCAGAATGCTTGCTTGATGCTGACAATGCTCTTAGAATGACTCAGAGCAAGTGCAGGAGGCTAGTGTGGGAGGGAGGAAAAGGAACCGTCACTCAGCAGATTTTCTTTACAGGGAGGGAGGTGCAGCTGAAGGGAATCCTGCTGTTTAGCCAACCCTATCCCTCTAAGTTCATTGACAGTCAGTGACATCGCTTCATTTCCATGCTGCTACTCTGTCCTCTATTGGCGGAGACCCACATTCTGTGGTGAAGCAGTCAGACCTGCTTGTATGGTCTGCAGTGATTGGCCAGGCTGGGCTGCAGTGAGGTTGCAGGTTTTGGAGGCTCTCACTGCTGCATTTCCCTGGCTGATGATACTGAAACTAGCACAGTGGCAAATCCTCACTGTGTGTTGCTGATTCTATTGCATTATCAGCATCAAGAGAAAAGATTTTTTGTCTGCATCTAACGATTTGATGATCCGTGAAGTAACTGCGCCTCAGAAGCAGTGTGGTAAGAGTTAGATGGGAGAACTTGGATTTGTACTGCTGCAGCTGATGCTGTGATCCTGAGCCTGGACATTTTAATAAGGAAAAAGATGCACTTAGAATATGAGGCACTGAGTCTGAGAAGTGAGTGAAATCCTTTCTGCAGCCCCATGCTGTCTTTAGCTAGCCTTTCCACACTTGTAATACTAGTTCACCTCTCTGCATTTTGCAAGACCTATACTGTTGCCGTTGCTTTTGGTCTGAGTGCAGTCACCCAAATAGTGTGGGAGAGCCAGTTTGAGGATGCTGCTGGACATACTGAGCTTTCTATACCAGAGACTTTTTGGCAGGACACAATGTAAGCCTGCTGAAACCCAGCTGCCAGGAGAGAAACAGTCTGAGACTACAAACAACTGCAGAGAGCTACAGGCAAGTCTTCAGGAAAGCACTAAAGAGTCCTCTAATGGTAAAGAAATCAGCAGGAATAATGTTACTCCAAAGAAGACCATGGTATTAATCATGATGGCACCACCTACAGATCTTCAACAGGTAGGATAAAGCTGGTAGAATAAGGTCTGTTTTTTAGACCTGTATAGCCCTTAGTGAGAGTTACTTCACCGTTCAACTTTCTAATAATATTAAATAGAGACCTTCAAGACTGAAAAATAAACCCACTGTAGTCCCCCAAAATGCAGTTTCTCTTAAGAACACTTGGGCTGACTACCAACCATGATTTTGGTGTGCGTGTGTGTGGGCGTGTGTTAGTTAGTTTTCCTTTCTAAACAACTATAATGAGGGTGGATTTGTTTGAATCACAAATTTATACTTAGAACTTATATCACTATGACAAATATTATGCTTCTTTGTGGTAAAAACCAACCATGAGGTCTGTGCTTCAGTTTTGATGATTGAAATTCTTGCATTGTAATAGTCTGTTACTTGATACACTAGTAGGTATCAGAGTCTGCAATAGCAGAAAAGTACAGTTAGATGGATGCAGTTTAGAAATAAAGTCATTCTTATATGATCTTAGACTTTCTTTTTTTATTGTAAGGTAGACCCTACAATAATACATACAGAGAAAAACGTTGGCAACAGTGGGAAGGAACAACTCCCTTTTAACAGGAAAAAACCTCCGGCAAGTATGATTCAATGCAGAGGGGTCTATTAACACACAGTGAGTGAAACAGGTGACTGAAGAAGAAATACATCAGTGTGCATCATGGGAATCCCCCATTGCAGCGTAACTAAGGCAGGATTCAGGGACACCTGATCCAACCCTAACTATATGCTTTAGCAAAAAGGAAAGTTTTAAGCCTAATCTTACAAGTAGAGATAGTGTCTGTCTCCCGAATCCAAACTGGAAGCTGGTTCCATAGAAGAGGGGCCTGAAATCATTCTACTTGTAAATACTCTAGGAACAACAAGTAAGCCTGCAGTGCGAGAGTGAAGTGCTCTAATGGGCTGATATGGTACTATAAGGTCATTAAGATAAGATGGGGCCTGATTATTCAAGACCTTGTATGTGAGGAGCAGGTTTTTGAAATCAATTCTAGATTTAACAGGGAGCCAATGAAGGGAAGCCAATATAGGATAAGTATGCTCTCTCTTTCTAGGCCATGTCAGCACTCTTGCTGCAGCATTTTGGATTAACTGAAGGCTTCAGGGAGTTTTTAGGACATCCGGATAATAATGAATTACACTGGTCCAGCCTAGAAGTAATAAATGCATGAACTAGTTTTTCAACATCACTCTAAGACAGGATATCTATGAATCATTCAAGCATTAAATCATTAACACAATTGACTGGAGTTGGTTTAGAAAGTTTAATATGTAACAATGACCTCTGCCAATCAACAGTGCCAATGGAAAAGTGAAGATAGGAGTGCAGGCAGGGTGGAGTGGGTGGAGGCAAGTGTCACAGCTGACTTTTTGACAGAAGAATAGCAGCAAGAGTGCACAGTGAAGATTTCGTCAAAACAAAAGTGAAATCCAGGAAGGAGCAGGTGTACATATGAATCCTTATTCAACAGGTGTGTGATGGCCATATGAACCATTGTTAATGAAGGGTACCGTCTGTGGAGCAGAACACAATGATGCTATCTGCAAGAGGCGCATAAATCTGCCTCACAGAGGCAGCATCACTTTGTGTGGTTTTCTGTGATGGTTTGTGATATTTTAACAGGGCCTACCATTGCTTTCAGCTCAGATGGAGCTATTATGGTTGCTGCGTCATCATCCAGCACTGGTGAATTACACCCCCATTGGGCTGTTAATTTCCCACTTCTTGTCTTAAAAGACCTCATACTACCATATCACCCCAGTAGAGCACTTTGTTCTCAGACTGCTGGCTTACTTGTAGTTCCTTGGATATTTAAAAGTAGAATGGAGGCAGAGCCTTCAGGTTTTAGACTCCTCTTCTTCCCCTTGCCTCCAACCGGTTACAGCAGATGACTTCCCCTCCCTGAGGTTTTCGTTCCTGTTAAAAGGGAGTTTTTCCTTTATTTTTCTAATATGAAGTACCTTGATGATTTAGCCTACTGTAATTGTCACCATAAGTATATGGATATCACTTTAGATAAAAAAAATTGTCTCTTTTCCTTTTTCTGTAGGTCAGGGTATAATAAGTTCTTTTTTATAGTCCTCTATAAAGTTTCATTTCAGTATGTCGAAATCTCTGATGATCATGTGATTTTCAGTAAAAGGAGATACCCTGGTCAAATTGCTCTTCTGTGTCATAGCATGATCTCAATAAGATGTTTTTGCTGATTTAAAAAAAAAATCTAACTTCATTTCGTTGTTTCACTTCATTCTTAGCATATTAAAACTTCATGATGGTTCAAGTAGACAGTTTCAGTATATCTTTTTGTGTGATGGTTGACCCCCCTTTCCTAATAGGAGGTGTCATCCATTCTTCTGGTACCCATTACCTGACAGTAGATGGCATTTAATTGTGTTTCGGTTAAAACTGTTTCCTTGCAACCTTTTCAGTTGACCTGACAAGCTTTGGTAGCACTAAGCACCCTGGATAGTCTTAAATATATAGTAACCTGAGATGTGTGGTGGTTGTAAAATACACTACACTCCAAATCAAGTCAACAAAGCACAGATGGTACGAGGTAGGGGATTGTACACCCTAACCTCGACTGCTGTTTGTCAAATCACTCTTTCCACACAGATAATGCTATACTATTAGAGTGTGTCATTACTTAAATGAGCTGGCATCTAAATGATTTCTCTTTGTTCACAGAAAATAGTGAAAGCCGGAGACAAAGACCTGGATGGACAGTTGGACTTTGAGGAATTTGTCCATTATCTCAGAGACCATGAGAAGAAACTCCGACTGGTCTTCAAGAGTTTGGACAGGAAGAATGATGGTAAGGCAGTTTGTTAGAAATAGAATGCCTTTTATTGTCACTATACACATGTACAATGAGATACAGAGCATCTCCTACTTAGTGCAGACATGTGGGAAACGAAAGGGGACGAGGTGCACAGTTCTGCAGTGCCATATACATATGAACAGTATTCAAAAAATATCAAATGTACAAATATACAAATCGGGGGGGGGTTTAATTGTGTTGTCTGTTTACAGTGTGGGTTATTGCATGTAATTGTAATGGTAGTTGTGTAGTCTGTGTATAGAGGGAAGTTCTTAGATTGGGGGGTGGAACTGTGTTGTCAGTACATGTGAGTTCAGGGTGGTTATGGCTTTTGGGAAGAAACTATTCTTGAGTTAAAAGTTAAAGCAGAGTTTGAAGCATTTTCGGAGCAGTGCCAACAGCTCCTTCTGTGGTCATAGTTCGTAAGTATTGGATTCTTAAACCAGAGTGCTGAGCCCATGCTTGTTTTTGAATAACTGATAGGAACAGATGGTTTCTTTTAGACTTGATCTTAATCCTAAAGAAATACAGAAGACATAGGATTGTGAATGAATTTGAATTGATTTTAATGTCTGTGAGAAATCGTTGCAGTATCCATGGCTAATAACTTCTTGTGTTGCAGGTCGAATTGACTCACAAGAAATCATGCAGTCTCTGCGTGACCTGGGAGTGAACATCTCTGAGGAACAGGCAGAGAAGATTCTTAGAAGGTTAGATAATGCTGTCATCCACTGAACACATATCTATCAAAATGGTTAGACAGCATCATTTTTTTGGGGTGTCACATTTGTGGTAATAAAGTTAGCGGCACTGTTTTCTTTAGCCTCTTTGACACGTGCACGTCTTGGATTAACTGTGTCAGTAAATGGTAATTTAACTTTTCATCATCACATCTGAAGCATCCCATTTCTGTCAAGAAAAGTACAGACAAAGATCTGCACATTTTTGTGTCCAGTCTAATTCCTGCAGTGTTGGGTATTTCAGGAGGTTACTGTCAGTGCACACCTGGGACATCAGCCTCTCCTTTACTGATAATTTCAATTAGAGCTGGGCGATAGAACGATAACGATATGTATCGCGATATAACTTTTACTCGATAGAGAAATTAAGCTATCGCGATAGACCTCGCCGCTCTTGTCCTCTTAAAAAATAAATAAATAAAAGGTCAGCCAATCCAAATTAAGTAGCGCAGAGCCGAACCAATCACAGCCGCAGCGTCACGTCGCGTGACTTGTTACGTACAGCACAAGTGCCAAGCCGCACGTGTGTTTGTTTGGGAAGCAGCCAGCGGGTAATGGAGGAAATGAGTGTGCCGACTAGAAAAATCAACCGAGCGTGACCGAAGAGAAAACAGATGATGGTTCCAACGCCGGAGAGATTGTCGAACGGAAGAGCCATAGAAGTTCCGTAGTGTGAAGGTATTTCGGCTATTTCAAGTCTGACAAAAAACAGAGTAGCGTGCACTGTAAATTGTGCCGAAAGCAAGTCTGGAAATACAATAAACTGGTGCATGCGTCACACTGTGCGCCACGTTATTGTTTCGGTGAAATGAATTTCTACAATACTGTTACTGTTAATTCTACTCTCTGCAGTGTTTAAATGCTTACATATACACACAGTTACTGTCTCCACACATACGACTCGGTTCTGCTTCTATGCCCCAGCTTTGTTTACTTTTTCCCACCGAGGCTTCTAGACTTCTGATTGGCCAACATTTCTGCACGGTTAGGAATCTAGCGCCACCTGCTGCTTTGGCATGTTCATAGCAGCGTTTTCCTTCATTTCTGCCTTTATGTGTGGACGGGATTATTTTTTAAAACGAAAACGGAAAATCTCCGTTTTCAAAAATACCCGTGTACGTGTGGACGTAGCCTCAGTCTCTGACTGGAAGCGCTAATTCGTCATTCGGCTTTTGTCAGACTAAAGTAACTGTTAAAACTGTTTGAAAAGCTCAGCTATACAACAAGGAGAGATTGAGAATTTCCTTTTAGTTCTCAGTTTATTTGATATTGACAAAAGTTAGTCAGTTTTGTCTGTTCTTCTGTAAAACAAACTAAGATTTATTTTTAGAATTAATATTTTGTTTCTAAGTGGAATTGACAATTTAGTCTGTTTTGTTTGTTCTATTTTGAAACTTAAACGCTTTAGCGGCTGCCTTTTGTGTAGTTTGCAATATTTGCCTTTATTTATCTGAAAAAGTCTCATGTTCCTTAAGTACATCTACCCTGTTGAACTTATTATGGGAAATAAATATTTAAATAAAAACAAGCTGCTGATTATTTCACATTTTACTTGTGAGCAACGGCACATTTAAATCTTACAAATATAGTTATTTGGCTTATATCGTGATAGATATCGTTATCGCCTGAAATGAAAAAAACATATCGTGATATGAAAAAATCTCATATCGCCCAGCTCTAATTCAATCTCTTCTGGGAACGCAGTCAGTTATTCAGATACAATGGCATACATCCAATTGGACTTTGAACAAAACTTTTTTCCTTCAATACTTCTGGTATTATCTACTCATGCATTCCTGTCCTTTGAACTACTCACAGTTTACAGTTGCTAATATATCACTATATAACTTTCCCAAACCGCTCTCTCATAATACAATAAAAATTAACAAGAGACCAGTCACCTACAAACCAGCAAGCAGACCTCTAATACACACTGCTTTTGTAGACCTTATTGGAACACATCACCCATGAGGCATCCAGGAAGCATCCTTATCAGATGCCTGAACCACCTCGACTGGCTCCTTTTAATATGGAGGACTCTATCTCTAAGGGAGAGGCCAGCCACCCTTCTGGGAAATTTCATTTCAAGCTGGTCCATTTACCACAATGGACCAGTACAACACTGCAGCTTGTCGATTGATGGTATGATCGCCTGTCGATCTCCCACTCCCTGTGAACGAGACCCCGAGATACTTAAACTCCTCCACTTGGGGCAACAACTCGTCCCTGAACCAAAGTGAGCACTCCACCCTTTTCTGGCTGAGGACCATGGCTTCAAACTTGGAGGTGCTGATTCTCATTCCCGTGAGGAACGAGGTCAAATTCCTTTTCCAAGTGATATACAGTATGACAATGTCTAAAGCGGAACAGGCAGGAAAGGGAAAAAGATGAAAGATGTAATAAAAGGGCAAAGAGAAATACAACTAGAACACACACAGTACAAAGAAATGCACAATATATCACCAACTGCTGCACCTGTAAGATAAACAAACATACAGCAACTGGAACACAAAAATTCTGAAGTGCACAGGAACATAAATCAACAATCTTCGTGACTTTTTCACAAAATGTACTTAAAAATGAACCCACAATAATGCCCCCCAGAAGCCAGAGGCAGATAGAGATGAATCAAGGACAACTGGGCCATCCACAGTCCCCAAAAGTACTGAAGACCTAAGGCCACAAATCTCTGCGATATCTGCGTTCCCATCCTAGCATGAGATGGAGTAAAACCCTATGTGGGGTGCCCACGGTCAAAGGGTGGGAGGGGGCAAACATTCTCTCCAGACTGATGTGTTGTGTATCTGCTTCCATATCTTGTTAACTTATGTCACTAAAGATTCACCGCTTGTGTGAGGTTTGGGATACAGCAGCTAAACCATGTGAATAGGACCTCTGGACAGGCATGTAATACTATATAGCATGAATATAGTTTTCAACAGAGTTGTCTTTGCAATGGGTGCATATACTTGAGTGTGTACCAGCCATTTGGAACAACCTTTATTCTGTGTTGTGTTCTGTAGACAATTTTGTATAAGTTCTAAGTTGAGGCTTTTAGTCATTTTGAAGGTGTTTAAGCATATTTGTGTCCAGAAGTTTTGATCTGGATTGATGGAAAGATGTTCTGATTTTCATCCCTTTTTCATGCCACAATGAAAAATTTTGTTTTTTCTTTTTCAATTTACAATGTTTTTCACCCGTGAAGTGTAGTTTTGGTCTTTTGCTGCTGGTTCAGTATATTTTGGTCGGAGTGATGAAACCTGCAGTTTGAAATTCTGTGAGATGCTTTCAGCAACCGATGGCATGTCCATGTATGTGCCATGGGGTGAACGGAAAGATCCACGCTTTGTGTTTACATCTTTTTGCGGAATCTGTTTACCTGCTCTTTAATTGTTTGCTGTTTTAGCTGTTTGGTGGTTGTTGAAATGGTTTTGTGAGCTTTTAACTGAGATTCTGACTTTTCTGTGGATACCACACATGTCTATATTTAAATAACAGATCTGGTGGTACACCCCGATAAAGCAGATGTTCTCCCTCTCACCTCCAGTACTGGTGGCGTTGGGCTTCAACAAATTAATTATTTATTGCCTCTTACTTTCTGTAGTGTGAATGGCCATAAGGGGTTTTTAATCACTAGGAAAAGCTGCAAAACTTATGAAAATACAGTAAAGTCCAAAATTTCTGCTTATGCGGTTATGTGGTGAGCAGCAGATCAAACAAGTTAAGAATTATAAATGGCTTCAAGGGCACATTCGGACCTCTGAGACTCATTTAGACACATGCAGACATTTCTGCATCTCTGTCATTCAAAGAAACTTTGTAAATAGTTTATTTTATGCAATATTGAATACTGAACTGTAAATGTACAACGTTTTATTCAGTGTTTTCATAACAGCCTAATTTTATGCATTTAGTACTACTAGGGAGAACACACATGAGGTTTATGGACTGTACAACTTTTGCCCTCCACAATGGCTAAAAATAAAAACAGGTATCACTTTAGCCAGGTAGGTGGTATTGTGAGCACAAACATAACTTTGTCATTTTTAATTCCAATTTTAATCAAGTCTTGAAAAGGAAAAGTGTTGTGGTGTTGCTGTCAGATCGTCCTGTGATTGTTCTGTTTGTCACTCCCGTCTCCACTCATGTTTCTAATTTCTGCTTTATGTCAAGGTCCAGTGTGATCATGTCTGTTTCCTCTAACCTCCTCCGTGTCTGTCTTTGTCTCCTTTTCTCTGGCTGATCTCAGAATAAGGAGGGGTCATATCTGGGCCCCTATTATGTAGTAAGTAGTAGCTTCTATAGTCTGCTTGCTCAGCCAACGCTGCACAAATCACCAATGCATAGTCAGCATGTCTGAGTGCTGACTATCAGTTTTCAGCTTCAGTGTATTCCAGTGACGTAAAAGTGCAACATTTAATTGTAATGATACAGGTTTAGCACAAATCGCTAAAGAAAAGCATCCTGCTACAACAAACTGCATCTGAATCCATGGAGGCAAATGTCTAAATTACTGAGAATAAACAGTGCATGTGAGCAAACTGCTTGTGTTTCCTCCTAAAAGCATCACATCTCTTATACTCTGTCCGCTGTGTTCTCTCTTGCATGTGCAGTATGGATAAAAATGGAACAATGACCATTGACTGGAATGAGTGGCGGGACTACCACCTCCTGCATCCAGCTGACAACATCCCTGAGATTATTCTTTATTGGAAACACTCCTCGGTACACACTCCTCCTCTCCATCCTGTAGCAACACAACAATCACAAAGCAAATCACGTGATTTCCACTTGTTTTTAATTGTGTACATATTGTATGTGATGGGCATGTTGACGTTTTGATTAATTTTAAATTATTGAAAAAATAACCAAGGAATGTTCAAATGAAAAAAATTGCCAGTTTAATAATAGGATAGTTTATATCTAGGATATGTGGAAAATTTAAGTAATAGAGACACTAATCCCACTTGAATAAGGGTTTTTCTCTTTTGCTTGACTGGTATTTTCTCATGGTGTTTCCCTGTCAATGCTGTAACTTATGTGTCCAGGCTAAAAACGGCTGCTTCCTCCACAGATCTTTGATGTAGGGGAGAGTCTGATGGTTCCTGATGAGTTCACAGCAGAGGAGAAGAAAATGGGTATGCTATGGCGACACCTAGTGGCTGGAGGAGGGGCTGGTGCAGTGTCTCGAACTTGCACAGCACCACTGGACCGTCTGAAAGTTCTCATGCAGGTAAAACACAACTATTGCAGTTTTCATTTTTCTCAGTTAAAGGAGAAGACGGCTAATAAGCATTTCATCGCACTCGCCCAGGTTCACTCCTCCAAGAGCAACAGTATGCGCATCGCTGGTGGCTTTTCTCAGATGATCCGAGAGGGTGGTGTAAGGTCTCTGTGGCGAGGCAACGGGATCAACGTCCTCAAAATTGCCCCTGAGTCTGCAATAAAGTTTGTGGCTTATGAACAGGTACACAAAACCAAGCGTTAATGGAATATGAAAGATAAAAATTATGTAATTTGTATTTTTTTGCATAGCTCATAGCAGAGTGAATTTGTTTGGTCTGACTTTTATGTTGCTGCTAAACAACACTGACATCTGTCCATCAGATTAAGCGACTGATGGGAAGTAACCAGGAGACGTTGGGCATCACAGAGAGACTGTTGGCCGGCTCTCTGGCTGGAGCGATCGCTCAGAGCAGCATATACCCCATGGAGGTGAGAGAACAATGAACACAAAAAATAAAGCAAGACATCAGTTTAACAATAGCTGTAGCTAGGCAGCAACTTATAACTTACTGTATGCTGAAATACACTGGACTGCTCTGCCATGGAAGCTCCTGGTGCTGTTTTTGTTCTTCCAGAAGAGGTTTGGAAATGTGGTTCCTCATTCGGAGTGTTGGTGACACTCTGCAGCCACATTCTGGAACTTTACATGGTCTGACTTATTTGTTGTAGTTCCTAAACACTTCCAGGTTTCAACAATACCACTTACTCTTGATCTAGAAGGGAAGAAATTTCAACTAACTCATTCCAACACTGGCATCCTGTTATTTCAGTCAACTCTTTATCTTTCACAAATTCTTTGTAAAGGCAAATTGCACAGTCAGTTCCTTGGCTTTATGCATCTGCAATGGGGCTCAAAACGCCTGAAATTAAAGATTACGATGTGTGGCCCAATAGTTTCATCCACATAGCGTGTCTCAGAACCTCCTTGTCTTGTGACTGATGACCTTCAGTGTGAATATGTGGTATATGGGAATGAGGTTCATAACATGAATTTGAAAAATGTTAATTTTATTTTTCCTCCGGCTTGTTATGTTATTGTAAGTACAACTGATTCCTGGGTGAGAAGTGCAGATTTTCTGTTTTTTACAAGGTGTGGCATTACTTCCTGTGCATTCAGGTCCTGAAGACACGGTTAGCCCTGAGGAAGACGGGTCAATACTCGGGCCTCCAAGATTGTGCTAAACATATCTTCCAGAGGGAAGGCGTGGCAGCTTTCTACAAGGGCTACATCCCAAACATGCTGGGCATCATTCCCTATGCTGGCATCGACCTGGCTGTGTATGAGGTTTGCTACTATTGCTGGGTGATAGTTTTTTGTTTTTTTGTTTTTTGGGGGGGGGGTTATTAGTTAAGTCTAATCTCTGTGTTCACCTCTCCTCTGACAGACTCTGAAGAATTCGTGGTTGCAGAACTACGCTACAGATAGTGCTGATCCAGGAGTGTTTGTGCTACTCGCTTGTGGCACTACTTCCAGCACATGTGGACAGTTGGCCAGCTACCCACTCGCTCTGGTCAGGACTCGAATGCAGGCACAAGGTCAGTCACTGGAGAGCTCAACAGCACTGCATAAGACAACAAAGATATATACACACACACATGCACACACAACTTTGTACAGCTGTTTTGAAGAGGGTCCACATGGTTATTATACCAGGTTTAATGCTGTAAAGTTGGAGGTTTTAAAGTGAGAGTCTATGGGGATTGGCAGCCTAAGGTTAAGGCCTAAGGCTGCTACAAGAACTGTTGGGTTTTTGCGATTAACGATGATTTGTGAATGATTAAAGTTTTCTTCTCATAGCATATTATTAAAAATATTACCCCAAATCTTTTAATTTTTGTATTCATCATCCCCTCTGAATGCAATGTTTTGTTCTCCATTTGTATTTATTCAACGTACACAACTTAACAGTCACCAAAATTTTTATCCATAGCAGAATTTTGGAGCAGTTACCACTAAATGTAGAATAAAGAATTTGTAAAAGTGCTGTAGGCACATATTCAGGATTTATTGATACAAATACTGGTTTGAGGTATAAAGGACAAAAGTAAAAAGATGTGTTTGATGTGTTGTTTGATGGCATCATCTTCCCTTTGATCCTACAGCTTCTCTGGGAGGAGGTCCTCAGATGAACATGACAGGACTGTTCAGACACATTATTAGGACTGAGGGAGCAATAGGACTCTACCGAGGCCTGGCACCCAACTTCATGAAGGTCATCCCATCTGTCAGCATCAGCTACGTGGTCTACGAGTACCTGAAGATCACGCTGGGAGTCCAGTCAAAGTGACCAGGCAGGCAGACAGAAGAAAATAAGTGGCCAAAGGTTTTTTTGTTTGTTTGTTTGTGGTCTGAAATGACCAGCTACAGTTCAACATATTTTAGTGCAGAAAATGAAGGACAAGGCTGAGATGTGTGATTTGAAGAGAGAAAAAACTTGACTGAAGTCATGTCTGTCAGTTGTTCTCTTAAGCTTTCTTTTAGCAGCTCGGTGGTGTTTCAGCACCTGTGAGTCTTAGTTTAACAAGTGTTTACATGACTCTGAATTACTGCTAGAACTGGAACATGTCCCTGCTGCTGAGTACTGTGAAAGGAACAGTCCTGCGTCTCTGTGGAAAGGAAGAATCTTGATCCTGGTGGGCTTTGCTCAGTCATGACACTATATCATCATATTGCTGTCAGCATATGATATCATACACTATCAGCTTTGTCTGTGAAGCTGTAACTGGATTTAAAACGGTAGATAAATGGTCGATTTGGCTGCATTAAAACGGAGATGATACAAACAAGAGAAACTGGTTCACTTTAAGCTAAAATCATTATATAATGAAATAAAGGATTAACGTGATCTAAAGTGATTAGGGCCATTCTGGCAAATACTAATTACAGAACCAAGGGAAGTGTTCACTATCCCTGAGATTAAAGTAATAAGTATTAAAATAGGCTTAAAATAGTTATTATCGATGTCCTATGAAAAGTTATTGCTGCAAATCGAGGAAACCAACTCAGACAGTGAAACCAGCCGCTGCGACTTGAGCCGTTGGTTAGTGAAGTCTCATTCTGATCCCTGAGCTGAGAGTAATTTTTTTCCATTGGCATCTTGGTGTTTTGAAACTTAGAACAATCGTTATTTACAAGGTAAGGTAGACTTCATGTTGCGTTCAATATGACCTGAAGCCCATAAAGGAAAGTGTTCACTGGGGTCACATAAAAAGGGTGCTGAAGGCCGTTTTCCCAAAGACCTGTAAATAACCACAAGTCTTTGCAGCCAGAAGAATGAAGGAAAAGGCATTAAAAAGAAAGCAGGTTTAAGGCACTTTAGCACTGACTTCACTTTTCAGACCTAGAAGCTGTGTCCATATGTCACCCCCACAGTATCTTTTGTATGATTGATGTGGTTTCTTGACAACAAAGAGGGGAAAAAACAGACCATAATTTGGTCTGATTATTTTTGATGTGTGTACATTTTTTTCTTTCTTTCTTTACCACTACAATCATTGAGAATATCCAAGTTTTTTTTTTCTTGCATACTTGTCAGTCCAGGTTTTTTCCATTTAAAATCATTATCCACTGTCATTTACGTCTGCTTTTTGTTTTTTAAACGTAGAATGGCCCTAATAAGGACTCTCATATAAGTTTGCAGAGGAATTTCACAGAAAAATAGGAAAAAAAGGCAATGAAACAATAACAGAACGATCATCTAGGGACTTGTCGACACGCTGGACAAAGAGCTCTGTTACATTCAGTCTATGGTCATAAACAGTGAGATGGAATCGTTTGTTTTTTGTATTCAGTTTTGTTTTAATTTCGGCAGATACAACATGATCTGACCATAACAGACGTATTGTGCAGAATTCTGTTCTGAGAGAAAGAAGGTCACCACAGCAAACAAAACAGTGCTACAGGGAGAGTCACTGACCCAAGAAATTAGCATTGTTGAGCCACAAAGTAGTAATGCCCATGCAGTGAAAAGGTTTGCACTCATAATGCAAATCCAAAGCAACAGACACCTCTGCATTAGTTTTTCAAATTGAAAAATGCTTAAAGCAAAAACTTTGACTTCCTCTCAGCTGAAGTTGAAACTGAATGTTGTGTTATCACACTGATCTTATTTTGCTAACATGTCCCAGAGCGCTGTTTGGTTTCTCAAAAGCTTCACCTCTCAAAACTGTAATGGAAATTGATAATTATAAATGAAAGCCACGTTTCCATTTTTATATAAACACTCCATAAAATAAGTGGTACGGCGCCCAGGCGGCACTCTCCACCTGACTGATGTCTGTATTATATGATCATCTCAAGAGTGCCTTGTGTTACACGCATAAATCCACCTGAACACTATAGGATAGCATTCCTTTTTTACTTTAAATGTATTTACTACTGTATTCATTTATTTATTTTTACAGAGAAGTCAAGATGATTGACTGAAACAGTGTGAAAATGTTATTTAGTGCTTTTGCTGTTTTCACAGTACTCATGATAATGGTGGCAGAATTTTTATTTTTGGCTTTAACAGACCTTCAGTTATACAGAAGCCCAAAATGTTTCAAATGTAAACAGTGAATCAAATTGGATAAATGCTAAATTGTTTAAAATATATATGTTATAAATCTGTATATTCAGTTTTCTATAAGTACATGCAATTTTTGCTTCGTATTATTCTTTTATTTTGTCAATTAAGTCAGTGACATCAATCCTGTCAACATACAGAAAAACAGCAATGAAAACATTTCTCTCTCCTTGGCAATAATGAGTAAAGCCGAGGAAGTGACTGAATTAACCCACTGAGATTAGCTCCTGCTGTACTGGTTCTTAATGTAAGTGTTAAAGATATTGCGTGAGGTTTGAAAGAGAACAAGTTCAAATCTCTGTACAGATGATAGGTTGTAAAATAACACAAGCACCTACCTAACTATAGGCTATACTGGTAATTTAGAGGGTTGCATCCCTGGCTATGTAGCTAAATAAGTATGAAGATGATACTGAGTCTATATTTATTTATAGCAGCATCTACATAGACGTGCTAAAGGGCACTAATTGCACTTGCTAACTAATGGATAGGCAAAAGGGCAAGGAGCAAAAAAAAAAAAGTCAAAGAACGTACAAATTCCACTATTATATAAAATGTTTGAAACAAACAGGGAAGAATGCTAAATAAAAACGTTTTAACATGTTTAACAATTTAGTTTTTAAACCTGTTTGTTATAAGTCTTCAAATGTATGTAATGTTGAATATGTTGGGCCTGACAACATAGAATTCATATCTGTGTGTATCATTGTTAGGATGATAAAACACTACTAACCCTACAAAAACATGACTTCAGCTTGGAAGCGAGAGAGATGCAGTGTGGACAGGTGTTCATCGTACTGATTCAAGTGTGTGTGTGCATAGTACTAGAATAAACATGAAGAAGCCAGTAGCCCTGATGTATAAAGCAACGTGCTAAACAATTTGTGTGTTTCTCTGGTAGAGCTGCAGTCCCACACACTGGACTGTCTGGTTGTGATCTTCAGAATGTGGGCTGCTCTCGGGAGCTGATTTACTCCAGCAACATGTCTGCTCAAGTCATCACTTTCTAGCAGATTATGGGCCTACACTTGCTTATAACAGCAAAAAAGTGAACGGATGACATTTACTTTATTCTTAATGTCAGTGTCTGACCGTTTCATGCCTTTATTTCTGGCACGACTGGTGTGTTTCGCACTCCTTGCTCAGTTATTGCATATCATGCATAAGGCGGTGACACAGAATGTCATTGTGCGGCTGTGTGTAAATGTTTTCTGTATTTGTACAGTGAAAGGTAATGCTGCAGTGTCTTAAAAGTAACCATGTGTTGGCTGTATGCTGTACTGACCAACAGCCAATTAGGCAGACCCAGTGGAAGTGCTACCTATACAAACTAAAGGCTACGCTATTCATAAATGGTGGCCTAGTTTACAAAATATATACACTTTATATATATATTTGTATTTTATTTTATTATGCTAGCTGTAAGTGAATGAGTATGTGAGTACATGTATAGTAGTTTTCTGTTTGAAGCCCCTGCCACTCAAACCCCCCTCCGTGTCTTAACGCGTTACTCGTGCACCAAATGTGTATTTTACCTCGTCTTTCCCACTCTTCTAGAGAGTCTCTCCCACTTTTCTTCACGCTACCGATGAACTCAGGGGGGATCGGCTCTATGTGCTGATCCAAACTGTCAGGCGGGGAGGCTGCAGCCTTCGCGGCCCCTTCACAGTGATCCTTCAGCCCTTTCAGGTCCAGCTGAGCCAGCTCCTCGAGGAAAACATCCCGCTCCTCCTCACACAGCTCCGGCCAAAACTGCAGGACGTGCGCCTGCCCTGCGCTCTCCACCCTGCTTCCGGCCAAGGAAATCAGTCCGGGCAGGACGTGGCGCCCTGCCAGCTGCGCGTCGTGCGCAAACGCCGCCTTTACTTGCTAAAACAAGGGCGATTTTTGCGTATTTAGTCCGAAGCAAGGGTGATTTATGAGATGTTCAATGGGAGTACGTATGCGTCCCGAGCTTGTTCTGCCCCGTGCGCCAGTATTGTGCGGAGCAGGCACAGAAACAACGCTGCTCCGGAGGAGTGGCTGGAAGTGTCGGGAAAACACCGTCCGTGACTGGCAGGTCTCAGAGAAAGTCGGTCTCTCCTCCGATCAGGCAGCAGAAACACGCTGCTCCGGAGGACGTGGCTGAATGTCAGGAAAAACTCGTGACTGCAGCTCTCAGGAATCCTGTCATACAGGATACACTGTAGAAGGCAAGTCAAAAACGTCTTTATGCACTTCCATGTTTACAGAAGTCAAAACGTGTTTACTGCTTCCTGTCAGTCAGACCACGCCACGAGACCAAAGGCCACGACAGCAAATTTACGACAAAGCTGTTAAGTCAGCGTCTGATCACCTGACTGCACACTGTGGTTAAAGCCGCACCCACTGAAAAAAACAACAGAAAAACCCGATCAGACTAAAGTTGTTTGGTAGTGTAACTGGGCATTACGGTAAAGGGAGGAACTAATTTGGTTCAGTTCATAGATAGTTAAATATAACATCCAAAGGTTTGGACACACTTTCTCATTTCACGGTTTTTCTTTCTTTATTTTTTTTTTACTACTTTCTACATTGTAGATACAAACTAAAGACATCAAATATATGAAGCAAGATATATGGAATTATGCATAAAAGAAACAACTGATAAATAAATACGTTTTATATTTAAATTCCTCAAAGTAGCCGCCCTTTGTTTTGTTGCCAGCGCTGCAAACCCTCGGTCTTCTCTCACTGAGCTTCATGATGGAGTCACCTGAAATGGTTTTCACTTCACAGGTGTGCCTGTCAGGTTTAATTTGTGGAATTTCTTGTCTTCTTAGTGGGGCTGGGACCATCAGTTGTGCTGGGCAGAAATCAGGTTGGTACACAGCTGACAGACCTATTTGACAACTGTTAAAATTTATATTATGGCAAGAACCAATCAGCTAAGTAAAGGGAAACAACAGTCCATCATCACTTTAAGAACTGAAAGTCAGTGAGATGGAAAATTGCTAACACTTTGAATGTGTCTCCAAGTGCAGTGGTAAAAACCCATCAAGTGCTATGACGAAACTGGCTCACATGACCAAGAGTCACCTCTGCTGCTGAGGATAAATTCATCTAAGTCACCAGACCAGAAATCCCAAGTTGAAAGCACCTCAGATTAGTTTTTTAATGTCTGAGTGAAAGTGAAATTGTTTTGCGGCAGGTGCTTCTTATTTTGAAAGTCTTCTCTTACTGTCACTAGGCGTTAAGCTTCCTTTGAGTCAAACACAGCGAGTGAGGATATGTTAACCCTACCTCAGAGTCGGAGTGAAAAGTCACATATTTAACTTAAAAACCCAGAAGTCATGGCTTTGATGAAAATTTGGTGAAGGACATGGAAATGGGGACGACGGTTACATATTATGTACTAGTTATAATATAAATGATCAAAATGTGTGCTAATACATGCTTGTCCAATTACATCCCAATGTTTGGACACTCATTACATCAAACGGTGCACTGCATCCTGATGTTTTGATCAAATCCCTCATGGAAAACACAAAGGCCAGTTTTCTTTGTGGATTGACTGACACTTTTGTATTTGTTCAACAATAACATTCGTCTTCACAATTACAAATTGCCAAACAATTATGCACGGACGTCTTCCACTGCTGGAGCTTGATGTGACAAATTCATTTTGCAGTTTCATATTTACAGGAGCTTAGGATGTCTATGTTTTAAGTTTCCAAAAAAAGACAAACAGTCAGTCATGAACTAGTTTATTTAACAGCTGAACTCATTAAAGTCTGTTTTTGCCTCTGTCAGGATTTGCAGAAGAAGGGGTGATTTCGTGACCTAACAGCCAGATGTGCTCAGTAAGTAGACAGTTTCATTAATATGTTGTGTTTCTTAGACATTCAAGTTAAAATACTTTATTATCTAAGTGACTGTATCAGTCAGTAAAACACCCTCCCTCATGGGTCTCTATGGGGGGTGAGGTTAACCCAAGGTAGTAAGTAACTCAACAGGCATTCACTCATCCACACGTCTCCCCATCATTCACACACATGTATTCTGGATTATCAAAAGACAAAATAGATGAAAGTGGTTTATTTTTGATATTCTTTTATTTTTTGTGGATCAATTTCTTTTTTCTTTTAGAAATTGTCCCCCCAGGAAACAACATCACATTGTAGGTTATCAAAGTGACATTTGGATATGATCATAATTACTAACAATTCAAAATTAAAAAACAAAACAAAAAAAACATACTGAGCAGTCTTTGCCACAGTCCTGGCACACACCTCTAAGCTGCAGTCCACTGTTTTGGAATGTCAAAAAACTCTCTAAATGACAAAAAAAAAAAGCTATTGAGCTTGCAACTTTTTGGTCTGCTTTTCATCCAGAACAAAGGGAGTATGAATTGTCCTCCCTTTCAGCAGCTGCTCCAGACCCTGACAGAGGAGATGAGGCAGGAGTTAAGTCATGAGCAAAACTAAAAAATTATTTAGTGAGTACTTTTTGTCCACAGTGTATCTATAATACAAGAAAGAATCGCTGTCTCTAAGTCCTGGGTTCCACAATTTAACACACTG
>NW_024582474.1:1240658-1264168 GCF_018398535.1 Haplochromis burtoni
CGCCTCAGAAATCAGGTTGGTACACAGCTGACAGACCTATTTGACAACTGTTAAAATTTATATTATGGCAAGAACCAATCAGCTAAGTAAAGGGAAACAACAGTCCATCATCACTTTAAGAACTGAAAGTCAGTGAGATGGAAAATTGCTAACACTTTGAATGTGTCTCCAAGTGCAGTGGTAAAAACCCATCAAGTGCTATGACGAAACTGGCTCACATGACCAAGAGTCACCTCTGCTGCTGAGGATAAATTCATCTAAGTCACCAGACCAGAAATCCCAAGTTGAAAGCACCTCAGATTAGTTTTTTAATGTCTGAGTGAAAGTGAAATTGTTTTGCGGCAGGTGCTTCTTATTTTGAAAGTCTTCTCTTACTGTCACTAGGCGTTAAGCTTCCTTTGAGTCAAACACAGCGAGTGAGGATATGTTAACCTACCTCAGAGTCGGAGTGAAAAGTCACATATTTAACTTAAAAACCCAGAAGTCATGGCTTTGATGAAAATTTGGTGAAGGACATGGAAATGGGGACGACGGTTACATATTATGTACTAGTTATAATATAAATGATCAAAATGTGTGCTAATACATGCTTGTCCAATTACATCCCAATGTTTGGACACTCATTACATCAAACGGTGCACTGCATCCTGATGTTTTGATCAAATCCCTCATGGAAAACACAAAGGCCAGTTTTCTTTGTGGATTGACTGACACTTTTGTATTTGTTCAACAATAACATTCGTCTTCACAATTACAAATTGCCAAACAATTATGCACGGACGTCTTCCACTGCTGGAGCTTGATGTGACAAATTCAATTTTGCAGTTTCATATTTACAGGAGCTTAGGATGTCTATGTTTTAAGTTTCCAAACAAAAGACAAACAGTCAGTCATGAACTAGTTTATTTAACAGCTGAACTCATTAAAGCATAAATATTTGTCTCAACTCAATACTCGCAAACGTGCAGACAGTCGTTACATAAGTACAGATACTGAGTGGTAAATACTCTAGTAATCATCATCATATATGAACGTGTGCAAATATGTACACAGAACAGTTCAAAATGGCGAACACTTTAAAGTTAATTGTAGTGTTTTCATATTAAATTGGTTGAAAAATAATTGTTTTAAATTACTTTGGAAACACTTTAGCCACCAGCTACCTGGCGTTAGGAGTGATAACCAGCCTTAGCAGAGAAGGGGAAGTTATATCATTTTCTTATGATGGAAAGGTTAATGGAATATACTTTTTTTGCATTTTGTGATTGGACCACCAACTATAGATGGAAACCTGAGCATGCGCACAGAAGGCTTATCCGATTATCTGGACTAGATTAGGAGTTAAAATTGGATTTCACAAGGTGTAAGAATGCTAAAATCAGTTGTGGTGAAAAGAATAACAAGTTGTAACAATTTCTCTTGTGAGTTCCAGGAGATTTTCCGAGTAGGCTATAGGCAATGATCAGTTTAGACTTGCTGCTGCTGCTCTGAGGTTAACTGTCTTTCCACAACTCAGTTAATCCAAATATAAGCACATATTACATGAGAGGACATGGCGGATTTCCAACTCGTCTACATTATAATCCTGAAATTCAGTGAGTTAATCTGATGAGCAACATCATCTTAAATTCAAATTGATGTCTGCATCTATAATAAAGCTAATAAGCCATAAAATGAAGATATAGGAAAGAGTTTTAGTAGCTAGGCTAAGAAGAGAGGTGACAATCGGAGAACAGAACAAATGGGATGTTTGCTTTGAGGGTGCTGATGGAGAAGTACACAGAAGGTTGGAAGGAGCTTCGCTGTGTCTTTGTGGATCAAGAGAAAGCATAGGACAGGGTGCCAAGAGAGGAACTGTGATACTGCATGAGGAAGTCGAGAGTGGCAGACACGTGAGAGTGGTGCAGGGCATCCAATGAAGACAGTGGTGAGCTGTGCATGAGCAGTGACAGATCAGTTCAAATGAAGCTACAGACTTTGGTTGCACAAGAGAGGTAAAGGAAAAAGTGCAGGCAGAGTGGAGACGAGTGTCAGGGGCGATTTGTGACAGAAAGAGAGCAGCAAGAGTGAAAGGGAGGTTTTACAGAATAGTGAGCTACTGTGAGTTGTTTTTTTTTTCAGGCTTAGATTTAAATCATTTTGTTGACTATATTTTGATGAGATGGTGAAATGGTAAGGGCTAACAATAGCAACCTTGGTTAGGAAGCACAAACTCCTTCAGTGGCGCTAACACATCACAGGACATATTATTTGTTAATTCCTTAATCTTCCAGTATTTGAGCACAAACACAGTTAAGTCCTTTTCACTGTGGCCAAGTAGATGGCAGTCTGCTACAGCTGCCTGTAGATGCAGACAGATGCACACATAACTTTAGGCCTTAAAAGAGAGGTTACGTATTTAGAGAGATTTTTAAATCCTCTCTTAAATGGACTCTATAGAGAAATGTTTAATATACATATAATATAAAAACATATAATTTACATATAAGTTTATTCTGATTTTTACTTTAAAAAAAAAAAAATCCAAATCAAGTCAGAGCCATTTGCCCTGGCAGTACTTTAAAAGCTACGACATGAAATGATCTGACACTGGGCTGTCATTGCTTCACTGCTGTCCTCTGTGATTGTCATGAGTAAGCACTGCTGGGTTATGACAGCAAATAAAACTGAGTAATTTCTAAGCTCTGAAGAACGCTTCTATAAAATTATGAATAGAGTAGACTTGTAGTCAAGACCGCCTAATCCGAGACCAAGACAAGACCAAGACCAAGTTGAGACGAGACCGAGACCAAGACCGAGACCGAGACAAAAAAAGTCTTTAAACTGCAGCCAGATGCTATTCTATATACATATTCAGGACACCTTAAACTAGTTTTTTAATTAAGCAGCAAGGCAGAACAAAGTCGGGCCTGTATCAAGACACAGGGACTAAACCCCAATTCAACCAGACCCAAAACTGATCTGGAATTAAAACAGGACTACAACAGTAACCAAGACAGAACCAGAATCAGAACTAGATGATAGTAGCACTAAAAATCATCATAGACCTGCACTACACTTATTTTTTAATTCTACCAAAGTACAATATTTAGATTGAGAAAAGTTTATATAATTATTTAGCCTTGTTGTGCAAACAAGCCTGCATAACTTAATAAATATAGAATTTGAAAAGTAACAAATGGTATCTAAAAAGAAACACTAGGTACTAGATACATGTTCTGATGAGTTTTGGCAAACAACCATTTGACTAACATGTGTGTCTCACCTGCTCTTGTTCCCTCTCTGCTCCTCTCTCTCCCTCTTTGTGCTGACAATCAAGCCAAACACCAACATCATCAAATATACAGTTGAAACCAGATATTTATGTACTCTTCAGATAAAAACACAAACACTTTTTTAATTGTAACATCAAATCACATGGACTCTACTAACCTATCAGAAGCTTCTTTAGCTCAGAATGGAATCGTCTGGAGTTTTCTTATTAATTAACAATAAACTTAGTGTATATGTACTCCTAAATTTGATGAAAGTGATTAAAATAGACAGCTCCCTCTTTTTATTCTGACATTTAACTAATTCAAAAGATATTTCAACATTTATTTATCTAAAACAAAAGTTTACTCTAAATTGATGTTTAACAGTAAAAAAAAGTTTTTATGTTTTCTCCATAAAGTGTATGTAAATATCTGGTTTCAACTGTGAATATACTGCTGTGTATTGAAATTCCTCTTGTTTTGCATAGATATACTGAACAACATCCAAAGCATAATATATAAAATAACATCTACCTGAGTTTTTTCTTTGAAAGAAGCTCCTTATGTCCATTGTTGTGTTCATCAGTACACAACTGAAACCGATTTAGAGAGTTTGTTTAGCCGTGGAGGGTAACAACTGAAAATATGAAATGTAAGCTAAGACTAAAAAATCAGCATTGCTGTTCGGCTTTTTATTTATCCATTTGTTGATTCACTCGAAGAGCGAGTAACGCAACCAAGTGATCAGTTTGATATCAATCTTTTGTGATACACCGTCATATTTACATTATTAGTTCAGTACGAATGATTTGCTTTGGTACCTGGTCAAACTTAAGCTCTCCTCTGTCTGCAGCAAATTCGCAGGCAGCAGCTTCTCCCCCCTCGCTCACATGGGTGCTGCGCTCAGTCGCCTAGTGCCTGAGCTCGGATCATACCAAAATTAGGGGGAATTTACGACGGTGCGCTCTGTGCTTCGTGTGTTGTTTTTGGGCTTAAGCCCAGTAAGCCACCCCCCCCCACTCCGCTGATGGTTGACTCCAAATCTCCCGAACACTATGTCGATTTGAGAACGCAAGACCGAAACAGCGAGACCAAGACCGAGACCAAGACCACGTAAAAGTCGAGACCGGTCTCGAGACATCCAACTCTAGAATAGAGTAATAAGTTCGTTATAGTTATATAATTATAAATTAAAATACGTTTTTATAGAAAGTATCAGTTATAGAAGTAAACAATTCCCTTGTGTGTGCTTCTGCTCATTTTAGCTTTTTCTTTTTCTTCCCAATAACAGGGCTGCTGGAAATCTCGGAGAACTGTGTTGGAGTCCTGCTCTTGGCTGGTGGTCAGGGGACCCGTCTTGGTGTTCAGTACCCTAAAGGAATGTACAATGTTGGGCTGCCGAGTGGCAAAACTTTGTATCAGATCCAGGCAGAACGCATTCGCAAAATCCAAGAGCTTGCAGACAGCAAACATGGCTCTAAATGCACTGTTCCATGGTAGGTTCCTCTTGCGCTGCTAATCTGATAAAGTGTAAGAGTATATACTCAAAGTCAAAGTAAAAATCCTGATGCATTTTCTCTTTCTATAAGTTTTTGTAATGTTAACTTTTTCAATAAAGTCAACATTAACCTCCTAGGACCTGGCGTCCACATATGTGGACATCACATTTTGGGTTATTTAGACCAAAATACTAAATCTTGCTCTACAAGGGCCTGATATCCACTTACTGATACTGTTCTATCGAAAGTTTAAACGAATATCCTCATATGTGGCTGAAATTTTCTTAGAAACAAAAATCAGGTAAAAAAAAATAAAAATCGGGTAATTCTTTAAGTTAACATTGGTTTGAAAACGTGGCTGTGGTTCATGTGGTTGAGAATGTCATCTACTAATCAAAAGGTCTGCTTGCCAAAGTGTCCTTGGCCAAGACACTGATTCTCAGGTTGTCCCTGCATCCATCGGAGTGTGAGAATGTTTGTGA
Organism: Haplochromis burtoni; assembly: GCF_018398535.1. Taxonomy (NCBI): domain Eukaryota; kingdom Metazoa; phylum Chordata; class Actinopteri; order Cichliformes; family Cichlidae; genus Haplochromis; species Haplochromis burtoni. Next base: position 1,245,894 of record NW_024582474.1, read on the forward strand.
ATGTTAGAAAGCATTTAGGCATTAATAAAAGCACCATATCAGAGTGTGCGTGATTGTAGTAGAAAGTATTTTCAGTGCTCAACTAAGTAGAATGGCTCTATACCACTCGGCATCACTTCCTTTAGCTTTTACATGGATAATAGTTTTAATTTTTCAAAACATTTTTCTAAATAGATTTTGCTAATGCTGCATTCAGTTTAACCCCCGAAACAGGAGTTCCACAATAGTCCTCCACTGCTGCAGACTGTGTGTAACGGTGTATAATCTCTACCCTCTGTGCTCTTCAGGTACATAATGACCAGTGAATTCACTCTGGCTCCAACTGAGACTTTTTTTAAGGAGAACAACTATTTTGGACTGGAACCAACAAACATCGTTATGTTTGAGCAAAGAATGATTCCAGCTGTGACATTTGATGGAAAAGTCATCTTGAAGGATAAAGGGAAGATAGCCATGGCACCAGGTGGGTGCATATGAAGTTACACAGAAGAGTCAGAAACAAATATGAGTGGAGTTATCTAAACTTTGGTTTCAGATGGTAATGGAGGTCTGTACCAGGCACTGGTGGACAATAAGGTGCTGGAGGACATGAAGAAAAGGGGAGTAAAGTACCTGCATGTGTACTGCGTGGACAACATTCTGGTCAAGATGGCCGATCCTGTGTTTATTGGCTTCTGTGTGAGCAAGGGCGCTGACTGTGGGGCCAAGGTGGAGTAATACAGCATCACACAGTATACATGAAAGAATACATTAAGATGTCTTTTACATTGTAATTGAATATAATCAATAGAAGGATTATATTTTGTGGAAAGTGAATTTCATTTTTGTTTCTTATGAATATTTTCTTTGGACTCTCACGTTAAACGAAGTTACTTGAATAGCAGTCCAATCCTTCAGCTACAATAAATCGTGCAGAACTGTGTCCAGTACGAGTATCTGTGTAGTCATTAGAGCAGACTGCATATAGCCAAGTGATTGGCTGTACATGAGTATGCTAATGGTTTCTCCTAATTCTTCCTTGTTCGTCCACCTCTGTCTTGCTTTAGGTGGTGGAGAAGGCGTACCCTACAGAGCCGGTCGGCGTGGTTTGCAGAGTACGAGGGGTATCCCAGGTGGTCGAGTACAGTGAGGTCCAGCCACAGACGGCTGAACTGCGAGGACCTGGAGGAGAGTTGGTTTACAGTGCTGGAAACATCTGCAATCACTTCTTTACCAGGAGCTTCCTGCAGGATGTGGCAGAGTAAGGGGCAGCACAACATTATAAACAATCGAATGGTAGCTTTTAGTAGTACACAAATGACCAAAAAAAATTAAGAAAGAACAAATTTGAGCTCTTTTTATTCTGCAAGTTAGATCTGGCTGTTTCAGTGTATGCTAGATGTTTGTTAAAGAGTCCACAAATAGACCAAAACAATATATTAGTGCATAAATGTGTACTGTCCCAGCCTGTTGGGGTATCTTAGCTTCAATTAGTTTTTAGTGAGCACACATAAACCTCTAGAAGGTAGTAGTTGCTATAGTTCAGTGATTCTCACTTCATAATCATTGTTGGGGAGTTCAGAGGGCCCGGTGGCGCCAGTGTCTGTCAGTGCGCCACAGGGTGGCTGTGGCTACAATGTAGCTGCCATCACCAGTGTGTGAATGTGTGTGTGAATGGGTGGATGACTGGATGTGTAAAGCGCTTTGGGGTCCTTAGGGACTAGTAAAGCGCTATACAAATACAGGCTATTTACCATTTACCATTTCTTTCTAGGGATCTGCAGCAACGCTTAGCTGTGTGGTGCAGTTCTATGCAAAAGTCTTAAAACACTACTTGAGTTTCTTTATATTTTGCTTCAAAGGAGCTCGCCTTTGTTGTAATATTTTAAATTGGTCATGAGCAGTAGTTCTCCACGCTTTCTAAGTTTTTCAGTGGACGTTGGCTGCTTTGTCACTAACTTTCAGTCCAGTCCTTGAACCTGATCTCTCTCTTTTTTTTCTTTTCTTTTTTTCTTTTCTTTGTTTGTTAAGACCGGCGTTAGCACTGGTCAATGATTCATTCGAGCATAAAAGGCTATTTAACTGAAGGGATGAGTCAGTGCTTTGTTTACTGATAACTGACAACTTGGCAAAGAAGAAGTCTTAACATGTTTTTCACTGCCAAATTAACCAGATTTTAATTATACAGCTATTGAACTTCATTGCTCCTTGAGTATAAAACCCTCCATTTTTATGGTATTCCATTTTGTTTGGTGCTGCTAACATATTTCATCTTTTAGGAAATATAAAGACCAGCTGAAGCAACATGTTGCCTTAAAGAAAGTGCCCTTTGTTGACGCACAAGGCGTTCAAGTCAAACCATCCAAATCCAATGGCATAAAGATGGAGAAGTTTGTTTTTGACGTCTTCAAATTCTCAAGGTATTAATTGCTCTACATTATCTTTCAGTTTGTATGTGTTTACACATGTTGTTTTTACTGTATAGGTGATTTGCAATTAATTAGAAATTTACTCCCTTGTATTTGGAAGGAACTTCGTTGCGTTTGAGGTTGTCAGGGAGGATGAGTTTTCCCCCCTGAAAAATGCAGATGGCTCAGCCACAGACAACCCGACCACAGCCAGGAACTCTCTGCTGGCTCAACACTGCCGTTGGGTCACATCTGCTGGAGCCACACTGTTGGATAAATATGGGAATCCCCTTCCTCTTCCCAGGTCAGAGATGCTCCTATGTACTCCACACCCTGAGGAGCTGATTTGTTGTTACTACTATTGGAATAATAATATATACTTTGTGGCATGTAGCTCTTTTTAAAATGTATGTTAGTGTTGTTTTCAGGCTGATAGAAAAAAAAATTGAAACCTATTATTTAAATCTCAAGTTGTGCATTATTCATCCTGCAGCGTGTCAGCTGATGACAGTCCTCCGGCTCAATGTGAGATTTCACCGCTTGTCTCGTACTTTGGAGAGGTGAGAACAGTGTGTTAAATTGTGGAACCCTGCAGAGCACTTAGAGACAGCGATTCTTTCTTGTATTATAGATACACTGCGGACAAAAAGTACTCACTAAATAATTTTTTAGTTTTGCTCATGACTTAACTCCTGCCTCATCTCCTCTGTCAGGGTCTGGAGCAGCTGCTGAAAGGGAGGACAATTCATACTCCCTTTGTTCTGGATGAAAAGCAGACCAAAAAGTTGCAAGCTCAATAGCTTTTTTTTGTCATTTAGAGAGTTTTTTGACATTCCAAAACAGTGGATTGCAGCTTAGAGGTGTGTGCCAGGACTGTGGCAAAGTTTTGTTTTTTAATTTTGAATTGTTAGTAATTATGATCATATCCAAATGTCACTTTGATAACCTACAATGTGATGTTGTTTCCTGGGGGGAGAATTTCTAAAAGAAAAAAGAAATTGATCCACAAAAAATAAAAGAATATCAAAAATAAACCACTTTCATCTATTTTGTCTTTTGATAATCCAGAATACATGTGTGTGAATGATGGGGAGACGTGTGGATGAGTGAATGCCTGTTGGGTTACTTACTACCTTGGCTTAACCCCACCCCCCCACCCCCCATAGAGACCCATGAGGGAGGGTGTTTTACTGACTGATACAGTCACTTAGATAATAAAGTATTTTAACTTGAATGTATAAGAAACACAACATATTAATAAAACGGTCTACTTACCGAGCACATCTGGCTGTTAGGTCACGAAATCACCCCTTCTTCTGCAAATGCTGAGAGAGGCAAAAACAGACTTTAATAGATACCACTACTTACAGATTAAAATTAATAATACATAACCCTCCCACAGTTACATTAAGATGACTTCCCCCCCCCAACTTTTCACATATATATGTGAACATATGTAGATGAGGTATCATCACCTCATAACTGTAGCTACTTGGGAGCCATCTTGGTAAGGTCTTTTATGATTAGAAACATTTATGGAAGCAAAATAGCCCTAATTGTCACATCTGACCAGTGTATGTTTCCTGCCCTGACTTCTAACCCATATGTTTAAGAAATGATGTAAAAATCACAGTTTAATAAGTGTCATGAAATCAATATCCTTAGTATCCTTATTTTCCTATTATATTGTTTTATGTACTTTAATAATGAAGGCTTGTAGAACAAGGCCACTTTTGACTCACAAGCTAAGTGCTCAGCCAGACTAAAAAAACAGGAAGTTTTAGTGCATAGGCATATTAAAAGATAAGACTCAGAAAAGAGAAACTTTGCCATATAAGCAATGTTTGAAATTGTGTGTGACGTCTGAAGTACAGAAATAACACCATATAAGACACATGTTGAGCTAAAAATGTTAGAGCTCTTGCAACTGGCGTTTGAGCTGTGCAGGGGTCTCTCTCTTCCGGAAGATGATTGAATAAAAAGAAATGTTTTTTAACAATAGTGTTTTCTCTGTTATATCATGGGGACAAAAGAATCAGGGTTAATATTGATTAGGTACATTTATGGAAGCAAAATAGCCCTAATTGTCACATCTGACCAGTGTACGTTTTCTGCCCTGACTTCTAACCCGTATGTTTAAGAAATGATGTAAAAAATCACAGTTTAATAAGTCAGAACGCCAGAGAGTGGTGCCTTGAACCGCCCCTTCTGAGTGGCGGAAAGAACGCCTTTTTCCCGGTCTATGAACGCCGCTTTTCCCAACACTTGCAAAAACAGCGCTCATTGCGCAGCTGCGTATGACGTAAAAAGCGGCGTTGGAAGACCGGGAAAAACGGCGTTTTTTCCTCCACTCAGAAGGGGCGTTCAAGGCGCCAGTCTCTGGCGTAAAATACTGTGTTCTGTTCGGGTCAACGCCGTTTTTTTACGGCGTTCTGACTTATCAAACGGCGATTTTTACGTCATTTCTTAAACAAACGGGTTAGAAAATTGGAGAATTTTGGCCTAGATTGTTTGCCATACTAATCGCTGCTACTGTGAGTCGTTGGAAGGATAAAAACAAATCCACTGGAAGGAAGCGAGCGGGATGTTTACTTCCCAGCTGCCGAAACTCGACATATGTAATATGTCCTGGGTAGAAGAAATATTCAACGATTTGATTCGGTCGTAACACATCGTTTAATACTCTGACGACATTACGGCTTGTATGACGCTTGCCCAGGGGAGAGAGTGGTGTTGTCGTTTATCAGCTCCATTTGCATGTTGGATGGCTGATCTATTATGCTAGGAACATGTTCAAAAATGTTTTCGGCTCAGGGTTTCTGGTGAGAACATCACATGTGATTCTGACATGGGTCATAACGTTAATCCTCTTCCTACATGATACAGGTGAATCTATCACTTTACATTCATAGGCTTTGCCTCTATAATCGCTCGCACACCCCTGGGAGCTGTGGTGGTGTTAAGTGTGTGAGTGATGTGTTCACAGAGCTGAGGAAGCAGGAGGAGACGGGCCAGCTTGTCCAGCCCGTGCTCTTCGTCCTGCTGGTGCTGCTGTCTGTGCTGCTGTACTTCGCGGTCTCTCTGATGGACCCGGGTTTCATCCTGTCTGATGACACGGACTTGCAGGTGAGCACGAGCCTACTGTACATTACTGTTATCACTCCCACTCTTTACCTTTGTGTTGTGATGGTTTGAAGCAGCTTGAATGTTTGCATTGCTGGTTAAAAAACCTGATTTAAAAAATATATCTTAAAAGATAATCGTGTGCTTGCAGTGCCAAAACAATAATGATAACAATAATTTATTTAAGGCAAACTAACACTCTGCCTTTAATTCAGTTCAGTTTTATTTATATAAGATCACAGCAATAGTCGCCTAAAGTTGCTTAATATTGTAACTTAAATGAGCTGTAGGCCACTGCTGGCACTGTCATCTCTTTAGTGGCCACTTTAGTGTAAGTAGTGCAAAAACAAACCAATCAAGAAAACGCCCGCAAGTATTTCCAAAAATTTAGTGTTTTGTTTGTTTGTTTTAAATTTCAAATATTGTATAACAAGACAAAACTGCCAGTGTTAACACATTTTTCCCCCCCTCATGCTTAACTAACCGAAGCCTTTCATTAAACTACCAGAGAAGGAAATTGCTACTCTCTTTCTGGCCAGACACATGGCAGCACTTCTGTTATAATTTTGTTCGTATTTAACAAAATAAAAAAGCAGACAAGTGTACACGTTAGCTTTTGACTGCTGGTGAAAATTGTTTTTTTTCAGAAATAACTCTCACTGAACTAACACAGCCAGTCCCTCAACATGTTTGTACTCTCTCCTCATGATGCCTTCATATGAAATCATTTTTTGCTTTTTAAAGAACTTATTTTAACATTGCACTCAACAACAAACAAATCCTCCCAACAAAAAGGTAACTTCAATATACGGGCTGCAAGTAGGGGTGACGTGAGCCACAAGTGGCCATGGGCTGCGAGTTTGAAACCACTGCCCTACTCTAATAGCGAGAAAGAAAAGTATGTGAGGGTGGTGCAGCACATGTATGAGGACAGTGGTGAAGGATCTTCTCTAAAGCCTTTCTTGTTTCCAGTTGAAATTAGGGGTGGCTTTAAAAAATCTATTTTCCGATTCAAATCGATGTTAGCTAGAATAACACAATATCGATTCATTAAATCCTGAATCGATTTTTAAATATAAATTTATTTTGCCAGAAACACCAGAATCTCAGGTTAAGGCTCACAAAACAATTTCAACGACCACCAAACAGCTAAAACAGCAAATGAGAGCAGGTAAACAGAATCCGCACAAAGATGTAAACACAAAGAGCAGATCGTTCAGCCGATGGCATGTACACAGACACGCTGTCTGGGCTGAATTCTGATTCTGCAGGTTTTGTCATTATCCGATCAAAATTCACTGAACCAGCAGCAAAAGAAGATCAAAACTACAGTTCACATTTGATAAACATCATATTTAATTCCCTCCTACTTTTGCTGTTTTGCTTCCACCACAATAAAATCAAACTTCCTGCACAGCTCTCGCTCTCTTTCTCTGTGTAATTCAAGAACAGTTTCCCTCAAACTCAAATCTGTTTTCTGCATTATTCGCTTGCTTATTACGCACCAGTCTACCGTTGTGTGCATTGCTGTCGCCCGCTGTTTTGGTTTTTTTTGGTTTGTTTGTTGTTTTTCAAAAATGCCTAATTTCTGCTGTTCAACGACAAAGAAATGTAAACTTTTTAAAATTATGCCAAACTGTAAAAGGCTTAGCTGTGTCTCTAATAAAACCTCTGTAACTTTGCTCTGTTTCGCTTCAGCAGCATCAGGTAATGTTCATATGTTAATTCATGGTTTTCTTCTGTTTTTGATCTACTGCAGAGAATTTTTAAGGTGGTGCTATAAAAATTCAGGCCAGGAAAATCCCCTTCATGTTTTTCTGTGTTTTATCCTCAGTTACTTTGACACAAAGGCATGTGCTGTGATGCTTACACCTCTGACGAAGTCAGTTTTTATACCTAGATATAAAATATGGATATGTACTGATAAATGATCAGAATTATAATATACCTGACTAAGTCAAAATTGAATTTAATCAAATTGAATCAGGGATAGAATTGAATTGGGACCTCGTGAATCGGAATCAAATCGATTATAGAAATCAGTGATGATATCCAGCCCTTGTTGTAATGGACAGGCTAACAGATGAGGTCAGGCAGGAGTCTCTGTGGACTATGATGTTTGCAGTTGACATTGTGATCTATAGCGAGAGTAGGGAGCGGTAGAGGTATGCTATGGAGAAGAGGAATGAAAGTAGCAAGAACAGAATATGTGTGTGTGAATGAGAATGAGATAGGTGGAAAGGGTGAACATGCAAGGACCAGAGATAGTGAGTTACTGTCGATGTGCCAGCACAGAGAGTGGTACTCTGCTCTTAGATGAAGTAAAAGGATTTCATGCAAGTCAGAAGTTACTAGCAAAGATGCAATTAAAGGTTCAGCTGTTGTATAACTTGGTTGGGGTCCAGACCATCTAAAGCAACAGACGCTGCCCAAGAGAGGTGAAAGAGAGTGCAGGCAGAATGGAGTGGGTGGAGATAAAAGTCAGGAGTGTGAAAGGGATGATTTACAAGATGGTAGTAAGACATGTTATGATGTATGGCTTGGAGACAGTGGCTTTGACTAACAGACAGGGGGCTGAGGTGAACATGTTAAGATTTTCACTTGGAGTGACCAGGAAGGATAAGATTAAAAGTGAGGACACCTCAGTCCATCTGATGTCCCTACCATATAGAAAAAGTGGGAAACAGTGACAGTGTCCACTTTAACATAATTTGTTAGCTGGACAGTTACTCCTTTCTGACCACTTTGTCTTCTTTGTTGTATTAGTTCATGCTGGGAGTGACTGAGGAGCAGCAGGACATGATTCCTCCTGCCACCAAATCCCTGAGACAGCGCCGCTGTGGCCACTGTCTGCTTCAGGTATGCTGCTCAGCTCATCGGCAGAGGTGGTATACACACGTCACTTAAATAGAAGTAGAGACACTTCCAATAAAAAATACCCTGGTAAAAGTTAAAGTACTTATTCAACTTTTTTACTCCAGTAAAAGTAAAAAAAAGTACAGGCTTTGAAAAGTATAAAAGTAAAAAGTAACTCCTTGTTACTTCAGTTCTAATTAATAATGAACGTAAACAGTTTGCACATCCATAATGTAGAACACAAGCAGAGAAAAACAAAGGGAATTAAAAGAAACTAGCTCTGTTGCCTTCATTGTAGATATGTGGAGATCAGATGGAGCTTTCCTGCTGCTCTTTCTGGTATTACGGCTGATTTTCAACCCAAAGCAGTACAAAGCTAATTCAAAGGTGGAATTCATTGAGTGAATCTAATAAACATCATCACCTAATTTGCTGCCTGCTGCCCTTGGTGTAACCTGACACTGACCACCACTCCATCATAGGGCATGGCTGTAAACGTCACTGTGTTGTGAGATAAGCAGTGTAGTCTGCACTCAGCTGCCTACAACTGTCATGGAACATGTGAATAACAAAAAGGCAGTATGCCAGTTTATTATCGTCAGGTCTCTACAATCTTGAGCGCCCGGAGTTGATTGTTCTTGTAATTTAGCGCTATACAATTAAAATGGAATAGAACTGTGTTGAATTTTGCACAATGTTTCATAATATGAAAACCGCGAATTGCTACCTTATCGTGGTGGAGGGTTTTGTGTGTCCCAGGGTTCCCAGGGGCTATGTTGTCCAGGTGCTTTTGCCTCCTGATAGGGTCTCCAATGGCAAATTGGTCCTGGGTGAGGGACCAGACAAAGAGTGATTCAGAAGACCCCTATGAGTGCAAGATCAAGGGAACACTTCACCTTGGGTGGATGATTGACATGGCTCTGCAATGTTGTGTGGAGATCAGGGGTGGTACCTCTGGATTTGCAGACCGGGGTAGTGGTTCCCATCTTTAAGAAAGGGGGAACAGTCTGTTAGTCGAACCTCGGATACAGGAGGAACAATGTGGTTTTCATCCTGGTTGTGGAACACTGGGCCAGCTCCTTATCCTCTCAAGGATTCTTGAGGGTGCATGAGAGTTTGCCCAACCAGAGAAGACACGGAGAAGGCATTCAACCGTGTCCCTTGGGGTGTCCTGTGGGAGGTGCTTCAGGAGTATAAGGGCGCCTGGCCCATTTCTACGGGCCATTCGATCCATAGACAACTGTTGCAAGAGCTTGGTCCACATATCTGGCAATAAGTTGAACTCGTTCACTGTGGGTGATGGACTCCGCCAGGGCTGCCCTTTGTCATCGATTCGGTTTGTTATTTTTATGGACAGAATTTCTATCTGTACTCAAGTGGCAGAAGGCTTTCATTTGGGTGGTCTCAGAATCTCATCTCCGCTTTTCGCAGATGATGTGATTTTGTTGGTTTCATCAGATGATGACCTCCAGCTCGCACTGGAACGGTTCACAGCCGAGTGTGAAGCAGTGGGAATAAGAATCTGCACCACCAAATCTGAGGCCATGGTCCTCAGCCGGAAAAGGGTGGAGTGTCCACTCTGGGTCAGGGACGATTTCCTGCCCCGATTTGAGGAGTTTAAGTATTTCATGGTCTTACTCACAAGTAACGGGACAAGAGAGCAGGAGATCGACAGATGGATTGGTGCTGCAGCTGCAGTGATACGGACGCTGTACCAGTCCGCCATGCTGAAGAGAGAGCTGAGTGTAAAAGCAAAGCTCTCTACTTGCTGATCAGTCTACGTCCCTACCGTCACCTATCACGAGGTCACGAGCTCTGGGCAGTGACCGAAAGAACAAGATCACGGATACAAACAGCGGAAATAAGCTTCTTTCCAGAATGATAATAATAATAATAATAATAACTTTATTTATAAAGCGCTTTCAAACAAAGTGCTGTACAACTATTTAAAACTAAAAAGATTTAAAAAATAATAAAAGTGATACATAGCAATACAGGTAAAAGACACAATACAAGTTAAAAAAAAGAGATAGGTTTAGGACTTCAGCCATCTGGGAGGGGCTCAGAGTAGAGCCGCTGCTCCTCCACAACGAAAGGAGCCAGTTGACGTGGTTCGGGCATGTCCCACCGGGAGCAGACCCCAGGGCAGACCCATGACTCGCTGGAGAGATTATATCTCTCAACTGGCCTGGGAACACCTTGGTGTTCCCCCAGACAAGCTGGAGGAGGTGGTCGGGGCCAGGCATGGTCTGGGCTTCTCTGCTTAGGCTGCTGCCCCTGCGACCCGGCCCCAGGTAAGTGGAAAAAGAAGATGGATGGAAAACAGATCACACCAAACAACAGATCATCTATTGATCTGACATCTTTTTTTAAAAACAGCTCTAAATTAAATAAGGAGATTACACGTCAGCTATCTAATGCCACTGAGCAATCTTTATCCTAGAAGATAAAATCTCCTGTTATCTCTCCATCTCCGAGTGAAGTTATCTCACTTTCTTTTCTGTCCTTTGCAAGCACAGCAGGCATGCTGTGTGACAAATGGCACACAAACTGTTTGTGTGTCTGCTCTTATGAGTATATTTGAAAAATTGCACTGGAAATTCCTTGAGGTGACTCTTGTTGTGAATTGGAGCTGTATAAATAACATTGAATTTAAATTATCCACGACTTTAAAAAGTTTTATGCTTCTCTTCCGTAGCACTAGATGCAGAACCACCAGTGTTGTGGAAAAAAAGCTTATTATGACCAGCTTCCAGATATCTGGACCAAAACACACTGTTCTGGATTGTTCCGGCCCACTTTAAGCCTTGAAAACAGTGCTGTAAATGATGCACCGACTAAATGTTTTTGCCCTGTTTATTTGTTCATGTGCAATAAGCACAAGCAATTATTGTTCCCTCCATTTAGGTTCAACTTTTATATATTTCAATATATAAAATATTTCAAGACGCACAGTAACCTGAAATAATAACTCAAATGTCCTCACATGTCTTAAACTTAGAGTAACAACCCCGAGTAGAAAATGGAGATATTTGGGTAAAAATGTAGGGACTAAAAGGGAAAAATAAATACTTAAGTACAGTTGAGATTTGTACGTGTACAACCACAACCCAAGTGACTAGGTCTCTGAAGGAAAAGGCAGTGAATGTGTGAGATATCTTTGTCACTACATTTGTACTGCACTGATTCACTTTTCTGTGAGGGAGCTAATCTCAGTTGTGGAGAGGTGAGGGTGGTACATCTGGCCAGAACAAAATCAGAGAGCCAAAGCCACCAGAGCCGTTTGGAGGCTAAGCAGGTCACCTACTAATCAAAAGGTTGGTTGTTCGATCCCCATCTGCTTGAGTCTGCGGCCTAAAACTCCTTGGTCAAGATATTAATCCCAAGTTGCTCTCCCATCTTCATCCATTGGAGTATAAATGAGTGTGAATGTTAGATAGAAAGCACTTGTATAGAGGCAAGTTGTATAAAGCGCTTTGAATGCTCAGAGTAGAAAAGTGCTATATATAAGAACCAGTAAAATGGTACCAGTCCATTTACCAAATGGTAAATTGGATACTTGTCACGCTTAAATGTTTTAGACATAACCTGAGTAAACACAAAATGCAACTTTTAAATGATAACTGAATATATTAAGGGGGAAAAAATCTACCTGGCACTGTGTGGAAAAAGTGATTATACCTGTCGAGAAAGGTGGGATTCAGCGAGACATTCAAGTAAATGATGTATGTGCACAAGTCAGATAGATGGAGAGAGGATGATAGTTGTCGCTGGTCATCTGGTGATCAGGCGTTAACAACGTGACTGGATGTCACAAAGGATCGGGCCAGATGTCATCTCAGAAGATGTGACGTCCAGAAAGAGAGGGAGGAGAAAGCTTGACCAGGTATAAAAGTTAGGTGAAAAAGAGATACACGGATCTTCCCTTTGTCCTCTGCAGGATGAGCAGTTCAGAAGATCGAATATAAGATGTTAAAGATTCCAGCAGAGACTCTAGAGGAATCAATATACCTGGATACCAGAGGCAGCTAATGCTGTTACTGCCCCTAACCCTCACCCATCAGGCTCCATCTAAGCTCATTTATCAGAGGTTAGGACTTTTTAAACAGAGAGCCAATCCAGATCTCCTGTATTAGATTGTTGGTTCACCAGATCCACACCCCCTAAACCTAATAAGTGGTCGTGACACCCTTTGAAGCAAGAACTGTAATCAAACATTTTTGATAGCAAGAGTTCATTTTGTTGCATCGGAACCCTGATCTTGACTGAGGCAATTGATGTGGATGCATTGGGGTACAGTATCTTGCCCAAGATAAACTGGAGAAGCGGGGGATCGATCCATTGAATTTTTGATTAGTAGACAACTTACTCTACCACCTTATCAAATGGCCAGAAATAAAAGGACAGTTAAAATTGTGTTGCTTCTAAAACAACGAACGGATGCTGCTTGTGATGGATCCACAACTCTCCAGAGGTCATTTTCTGCTGTTTTTTCCCCCTCCTTGAAGTCTTACTTTTAAAAGGAGTCTGAAGGTCGTTCTGGATGTTGAAGCAGAAGTTTGAATAAGCATATGTCTGCTTGTGACAATAGAGGAAAAGCTGGGGTGGACAGACGTAGCATCTGTATTCCCATACAGGATGGGCAAACTGTACAATGTCACCTCTTTGTTCTCTGCATGTGTTTGTGTGTCAGTGTGTGGCTCTCAGGCTGAAATGAGACACTTGATATCTGGCAGGATCCAGCAGTGGTATAGGATATCAGGAAACACAGGGCTGTGTTACATACCCAGACGACCTTAAAAGTATCAGATAATACTTCAGATGCAGTATGCCGGGACTCAGAGTAAAATGTTTCATCACCAGATAAAAAAAGCCCCACATACTCACACAAACAGGAACTAACAAAAATTGGGCAGAATTCATGACGCGCTGACACTTTCTCTAAGGAGGTACCACGGTCCATTGATAATACTGGACTACTGAGTTGAGCTCTGAGTTGCAGACAGTCTGCTTGTCTCATTTGTTTGTGTTAACGACGTGCTTTTTGTTGATTTTCTATATGTAAACATCAAACATGAGTAGGAAGCGGAGGGGATGAAGGATTTTACTCCAATGAATTTCTGTAATGGTCTTTAATCTTTCCTTCTTCCTGCTCTGTGTTTGTCATCATCATAAGCATTGTGCCTGTCCTGGCCGGTTAGCTCATCTCAGTGACACAACAGTATATCAGTCACCTGATATACTTTTACACATCCAGCTACACTCTGTTTCAGCTGCTTTAGCCTATCCATTTCTAAGGCACTTTACAACCCACTTCCCTGTCATCCCCATATTTCATTTTCAGTTTCATATCTGCTGACATGGTTGCCCACTCTGCTCAGTGCTAGGGGGTCTTCCTGCTGCTCTCCCTGCCTCCGAGTGGCCTATGAACTGAACGGTGATGCTAAATTGCTCTAAATTAAATGACTAAATGGCTGAACTAACGACACTTTGTGTCCTTGGAAAGTATTCACACCGCTTTACCTGTTCCACATTTTGTCACATAGCCTTGAATTCAGTTCTTTTCACTTCAAAATTCTACTTGCAGTACCCCATAATGACAAAGTGAAAAAGCTTGCTTGAAAATCTTGCACATGTATTGTAAAACTCAAAAAACAACAACACTGTGACGTGCACATATTCATAGCATTTATGGATCCTGTTTGCACTGATCATCTGTTAGATCCACCTATGGTAATTCCTCTTTATATACAAGGTCTTGAGTAATCTTAAACACCTCATAGTACCATGACACCCCATTAGAACACTTTGGTCTCAGACTGCTGGTTTACTTGGGGTTTGTAGGATATTTAAAAGTAGAATAGGATGCAGAGGCTTCAGCTTTCAGGCCCCTCTTCTATGGAACCAGTTTCCAGTTTGGATTCAGGAGACAGACACCATCTGTACATTTAAGAGTAAGCTTAAAACCTTCCTTTTTGCTAAAGCATATAGTTAGGGCTGGGCCAGGTGACCCTGAATCCTCCCTCAGTTATAATGCAGTAGGCCTAGGCTGCTGGGGACTTCCCATGATGCACCGAGTGGTTTATACACAACTCTGCATTTAATCATTAATTATTAGTTATTATTAATCGCTTGCTCTTTGAGGCAACTGTTGATGTGATTTGCCTCTATATAAATAAAACTGAAAGAAAGAAAAGGAATTGAATATAAATGGTACAATTATTAAAGATGAGGGTTCTATGGCACGTGAATTTAATAACACTGTATACAGTTAGTAGTGGAATTAACTCAGAATTTCAATTCTTCAGTTGTAACATAATAACTGTGGAACCATCAGATTTATTTTGCGTGCAAGAGGTTAATGAAGCAGAAATCATGGAGATGATTAATGATTTGGACACTTGTTTCATTCAAAAAAAAAAAAAATTGTTCTGTGTTTCAAGCAGCAGCCAATGAGATCAAAGCACTGCCAGACGTGTCAGCACTGCGTCCGGCGTTATGACCATCACTGTCCCTGGATTGAGAACTGCGTTGGTGAGAGGAACCACCGCTGGTTTGTGTTTTACCTGGCCTTCCAGCTGCTAGTGCTTCTATGGGGCCTGCGCATTGCCTGGTGAGCAACACCACCCATCTCTACCTCCATGTTACTGTTGCTGCTGTTGCAAAGCTGTCACATCCTATTGCTCTCTCCTCTTCAGGACGGGTTTCACCTACGTACCCATCTGGCACCAGTGGCTGCGTACAAACGGAGTCCTGACGGCCGTGACCATGCTGCTAGCGCTGCTCTCGCTCATCGTACTGTTGCTGCTCGGCTCCCATCTATACCTGGTTTCTCTCAACACAACCACGTGGGAGTTCATGTCGCGCCACCGCATCTCCTACCTCAAACACTGCGGTGCAGATGAGAACCCCTTTGACCGCGGGACATTCCAAAACCTTTGGGGTTTCTTCTGCATCTGGGGCACAGTGGTGTGGGAGCAAGTGTACTTCAAGGAGGGCAGCGATCAGGTTTAGGTACATTTCAGTGATGAACAGCCTCTCTGGATCTGGGATTACACACCAAATAGGAGGATAAACTGTGCTTGTGAGCGGTTCCCTTTATATAGGCATTTGTGTTGTTGTGCCATAACTGTGGAGCGTTTCCCTCCTTCTCATCCTCTCAGTCGTTCTTTATTGCAATTGATTGCCTGCATTTCCTGTTTTTTACCTCAATGCAGTCGTAGTGAAATATGTGGGAGCTTTCAAATAGTCAGTTTTGGTTAGGAAGTTTTCTAATGAGTAAAGTGATACAGGTGCATGACAGCTATAATAAAAGCATTTCAAATTCTGGTCTAAAGACCTTATGTTAAGGTCTACATCAAGAGAAATAAGAGCTATAATAATTGACTTAAGTATAATGCACAGTTCACATTTGGAATGTTTGTTGTTTATCATGGAATTAATTTTTACTTAAGGTCAGCTAGAATAAGTGATGGATGGAGGAAATTTTACTTCAGTCATGGAAATCAAGGACTTAAATGAAATAAATCATTTTCCTGCTCATGTGTCTTACGGGCTATGGGGCAGGGCAAATTAGCATGATGCCCTAATGATCATGATCTAATAACAGTGCACTAATTTAATGAAATTTAAAGATGCAGCCGATTCATTTCAATAATAATCAATATGCTGCCAAGAGCAGAACAAATTAGCAGCTCAAAAACAGCAGAACCGGTGAGAAACCCAACGAGGATTGTGCGAACCAACGCAGGTCTTAGAAATAGAAAGTGAAGAATGTGAGGTTCAAAGGTCTGAGACACAGCTGGAGCTCAGGATTTAGCCAGCATTTTTCAAACAGCTGTATGACCTGTAAGATGTGTAGAAGGTAAACAAAAGCATCAGATCTTGAGCCTCGCACACGTTCGTGAAAATACAGCTACTATGCCTACATGCTTATGAGCATTGCTCATTGTTGGTCTGTGCAGACTCCAGAGGACGGACAGTTCAGCCAAGTTTCAGTATTAGTGAGCAGAACACTCAGGGACAGGACTATTGCTATTTTTTTGTGACCTTCACGAAACATCACAGTAAGAACACGCTAATAAGGTGGGCATTTTGCCATCCATTGTCTCGATGCTGTAATTTCAACACAGTAGACATAGAGTTGGTTAGAATCTCAGCACACAGGCTTCTTTTCCCCAACTTAAACATTTTGACCTCGATGGAGAACATCACCAGGTCGGGAACAGGAAATAGGAGTCATTTTTAGGACAATTTGAACATAGTGTGTGTTTCCAGAATGAGGCCTCTTAATAACTGGTAACCAGCACTGCGGCCTTCCTCCTTATTGTTTACACATCAAGTTCATAATTTCCTTCAAAACAAGCAACTCTCTACATTGTCTTCAGGCATTTTACACACCCGAGTGAATCCGGTTAAGCTAGGACTTTACTCACCCAAATACCCTCAGTCCTGCCTCTTCCACAAAATCATTTAAGTAACAAGTGATGTTTGTTGACAATAACCTGACTGTTCACCCTCAATTCACATCAATCATTACATTCAAAATTTGAGTAACAATTACTTTAGTGTAGTGGGTTCCATTCTCTTGTTGTCTCGTATGATGAATGCTGTGCCTGTTTTACAGGATTCACCTTCTCCAGCAGCGTTTGTCACTAAAGTAGGTTAGTCCAAGTGAGTGTGTTTGAAATATGAACTGTATTGTTCCTGGCAATTATTCCATACATGTACACGATATTTAGACCTGTTACAGTGTCTCAAGTTGTTTAAAATTGTACATATTTTTAAAACTATTTTGGAGCAGAAAATGTCTTTAGATTTTTGTAAAACTATTTTAACAGGGACTTGAATGATACAGTGGAACACTGGTTATTAGCTAAAAGGTTTGAGTGCAATATGTTTCCATTTAAGGTTTTCCTTGTGCAATAGTAACCTTGTAAGACAGCAATAAATGTTTGTGTTTGATCCAGTGCAAAATGCTGAGTCCTTCTGCTTGGACAGTAAGATCTCTGCTTTTTTTTTTTTTTTTTACAAATTAACATTTACAGTCTGTGTAGTTTTCAATTATATACAATATTGTCATGCAGTGTTTTTTTAAATACTGTAAATACTGGAAGTACTATAAAACTCAATAAATGTTTCATGAGGAGCTTTCTGGTTAAAGTCCAGCATTTATACATTTATTCATGTTTACCTTCACATAATTTACACTTTACATATAGGCTGGTTTTGTCTAAATAGGCACATTTGTTATTTAAAATTTCTAGACATTAACAGGTCGATATCAGCAGAAGTGAGAATTTTGGCCATTTTAAGCATTTAACAAAGAGAGAATAACAAAACAATCAATAGAAAAGTACATTCAGTGCATTTTACCTTCAGTGAGACTTCACATATTTACAGGTTGGACAGTGTTACTCTTCAGAAACATTGCAGTGTAAATATTCTGTAAATAGCCTAACGAAAAATGACAAAAAAGTACAAAAATGATTTTGGCAAAGTGTTAAAAGTAACTCCTGCACAATGAAATCAGACCCAGCTAAGCAGATCTTGCCAGGGAAGAAATATCTGAAGGATATCTAGAGTTTTTCCATCTTCTGCTCTTCTGTTGAGCCAGAAGAGCAGTGTTGAATAAGACAGAGCTTGAATCGCCGTGGTCAGCTAATGAAAGAGAAATCAAAGTCTGCAAAGATTTCCTGTTGCTCAGCAGTGAGGACGCAGGGTGTCCGCGGGAGTGTAAGGACCGGTTTGAGACGAGTGAATTCTTCATCAAAGTTACTGACATCCTGTGGAGCTCTAATGGCTGGCAGGAAGGGAGGCTTCACCTTCTTGGCCAGAAGAGCATCCCAGTCCATTTCCTGGTAACATAAAATAGGAGTTAAATTGTCTTTTTCAAGAAAGATGTGGCCA
>NW_024582474.1:1268594-1270026 GCF_018398535.1 Haplochromis burtoni
CGGTTTATATCCCTTTAAATTGTGTGTGGGTTCCACTCGTGAAAAAAATCAAATCAAATGAAAGAATCAAACTAAATCAATAAATTGTTAAATTGCCAAATATTTCCTGTTTCTTCAGACTTCAATCATCCAATCCAACAAACGACACCAAAGGGTCAATAGCAGAATAAGCTGTTTGGCATTGGCAGAGAAGATTTGGTAGGTTTTCCATGGGTGCAACCCACATACTGAACTCTACTGCTCAAGCCACAAATGATCTAAGCAGCTTGGAAAGAAAAGCAACCGGACTTCTTTCAGCTTCTTAAAGACAAAAGTTAAAGAAGTCCGGTCGCTTTTCTTCCCAAGTTCCTTAGATTACCATGACTTGGATGACTGAGAACCTTCACAAATACAAATACATTTCCTTACACATAAATAGACTTTCCAATGGAAGAAGAATTGTTACAAAAGAGAAATAATCAACCAAACAAATTTCTTTACTTTTTGTGCCTTGTTTATCTCATATAGAGTGTTTATTTTTACGTGCACCTAGGATTTCTGGCCAACAAGGCACAACTGCTGATATTTTTAAAAAGGGATTTTTATGTCACATGATCTCCTCAAGCTGTTACATGTACTTTGAGATGGCTGCGATTAAAAGTACACAAACGTAACCCTTGTACGGTATTTTAATTTGGAATCCACCTTTTTTTTTTTTTTAACTACCTTGACCTGGATGAAAGAGAACCCACACAGACACAGACTAATTTCTCAACTTCTCATGATAATCACAACCTGAAACTGGTTGCGGTAGATGGCCATACCTGCCTGACCCTGGTTCTGCCAAGGTTTCTTCCTGTTAAAAAGGGACTTTTTCCTTCCCACTGTCACCAAACGCTTGCTCAAAGGGGATCACGTGATTGAAATAATCCAGAGGAAAATGCCAACAGAGTCTTTACCTTACAATTTAAAGCACCTTACGGTGAATTTTGCTGGGATTTGTCATATAAATAAAACTGAATTGAATGTTGAACTCCTTTGCCTCAATTCAAATCAACTGTATTTATATATATATATAGCACCAAATCACAACAAGCATTGCTTCAAGGAGCTTTGTATTACAAGGTCAAGACCACACAACAATGCTCAGGTCACTCTCTACAAAGCCAACACTGTTGTTTCTTGCTCACTGGTTAAATAATCAAACTTGTGCTCTTCATCATTCCTGTCGAAACTAATTATATTTAAATTAATAATGATTGTGGATGACAGTGGGTTTGGTTGTGCACTGTGAACATTTTGAAAAATCAAATTTAAATAATCTGAAAAATTGTAATAACAATTATCCCAGGTTATTATTTGATACTGTTAATAGCACTGTTTCTCCTCCACCCTGTTCTAATGAGGATGATTCTCAGTGCCCTGAATCATTTATGTCTTTTTCTCTAATTAC
>NW_024582474.1:1270051-1299862 GCF_018398535.1 Haplochromis burtoni
CGTCACAACATCCCAGGTAGAAACCATTTTTAGTGTTATGAGACAATATTGTGCAGATCCTGCAAAAATAGAAGATTATTTTATTTTAGCTATTGTTAAATGTTAAGCAGCTACTGCGGCTGGCACCTGGTTCAATCAGACTCAAACTTCAGATTAAAGTGCAATCACTAAAAGTAGCTTATTGGGGAAAAAAAGGATGCACATAAAGGCTGCTCTCTGGGAGCATCAATAAAACGTGTGCTTCAACTGAGACCAGGCTGGAATATGCAGATTTGCTGGTAGAGATGGACCGATCCGATATTACGTATCGGTATCGGTCCGATACTGACCTAAATTACTGGATCGGATATCGGAGAAAAATAAAAAATGTAATCCGATCCATTAAATATCACGAAAGCACCTCACATACGCCGTAACTCACCTCAGAACGTTAGCACGTCGGAGCAGTATGCATCACGTGATAGAGTGGCTGTGGCATGCGGGACCTGTCGGTGGTCTGGATAGCATTTGGAGCTTCGCTAGCAACCTGGCATTTCATCTCCGACAAAGTTATCCCCGAGAGAAGTAAAGCAAGTGTGTAAGTCCATCTCTGAATGTTTGTAAAGCATTCCTGCGTTAAGCTTAACGAGCGACTGCCTCTCGCTCTCCGGCTGCTACTTCAATCGTGAAACTGCTAATGATCAGCTGATCGGCTTTTCTGTCGCGAGTCTCTCTTGTTTGTTTTTGGTCCACTTTGCGCCAGAAAGAGGAAACCAGCGGCTGAACAACAGCAGCACGTTTAAGCTTGATAAGCTGTTGTTACAATTTATTTAATATTACTTTCTACACCAGGATCGTTTTCTACGTAGCTGACGGCTGGTAACTGTGCAGGGGCGGATCTAGCAAAGTTTAGCCAGGGGGGCCGATAGGGCATTAACTGGGAAAAGGGGGCACAAAGACATACTTTTCTTTCTTATTCTCATTTAAAATGTCGAGCTTTTAATAAATAATTATCTGACACCCAAAGTTTTAATTTGATGTAAAATGAATAGAAGTCCATTACTGTATATAGTGACTATTAAGTCTAATATATATACCCTAGTAAGCTATAGTACTTTTTCCTTTGGGAAGGTACCATCTGTGCAGTCTGCAATTTTGTTGAAGAAAGATGTTGAATCTATTTAATATTTCTTGAAAAATAATTGATTTCTGTGCATTTTTTTTCACACTGCATCAAATTAAGGTTGATTACGTCGATTAAGCATCATGAGGTGGCGCGTGAGGGGTGGTTCCCTATTTTTTATTTATTTTTTTTGTTGCTGGGAGTTGGAACCCTATTAGTTAGGTTGCTTAATATTTACGCTAAGTACTCTTTAAAATACCAGAATAGGGAGGATGGTGTAGGTTTAAGTTTATTAGATTGATCAGTATTGCTGAACTATGAAATATTTTTTTTGTATACAGGTATAACAGAATAGCTTTAGTGTAGTTGTTGTTTTAAACTTGAGTATGAACTTATACAAAATGCAGCAAGATATTTAAAAAAACAGTTTTGTTGATTAAAAAACACTATATCGGATTCATATCGGTATCGGCAGATATCCAAATTTATGATATCGGTATCGGTATCGGCATAAAAAAGTGGTATCGTGCCATCTCTATTTGCTGGTAGGTGTTTCAGCTGGGATCCACTCTAATCTCTTTTCCACTAGAACCTCCTCAGCTGTTATGGCCGCTTTCCATTAAAACTGAGTAGCTCATGTGTGCGTGAGGTCATTATAGCAATGTGTCCAAAAGCCTGTGATGAGGCTGTGCGATATGACTAAAGTCTCATATCCCGATATAAGACATCTATCGTCCGATAACGATATAAATCACAAAAATGTAACATTTTCTGTAAATCTGTGAATCTCGGGCAGCTCGACTTGTGTGAAGTGTTTCCAGCTGCGCGTCGTGTAGCTGGAGTCGAGTGTTTTAACCGATGCATGAAACGATACATTTTTAGACATAAGTTGTAACGGCCGCCGTTTTCTTTGTGAGTATTTATTACACGGCGTGCTGCGGGGAAAAGCCTGTTCTAACGTTTGAGTCTAAGGTTTATTTTTTAGCACCTGGCGGCTCTTTTTACTTCTCATCCGTAAATAATCTGCTCTTTCACGTGATTCAGTTTATTTTGAAAAGTCTCAACAGGATCTTGAGCTTTATTGTGAAAGGTTTACGTGGAAATGGTTTTACCGTCATTGTTGCTAACGACAACGCATAAAAACAGGCTCTTGTCCGTCCGTGGTGTGGTTTTATTAAATATAAGAGAGAGAGAGAACTTTAAGAACTTAATAATAACCACAGTGACATCAACACATGAAAAAATGTTGCCGTAAACAGTTTATTTTGCGACACCACGAAACAAACGATAGCGTAAAATGGAACGACAGACGTTTTTATATCGTCATCCGATATATATCGTTATATCGAACAGCCCTAGCCTGTGACATCTTTGTATGCAACACAAACACACAACAAAGCAGGAGCTCGAGGCGATGGTATACCTGCTGCTTGGACCACAGTGTTGACTTTCTGCAGCTGTTTCCCTTGTTGCCGGGTTTCAAAAATGGCGGTTCTGATTTCTGTAAAGAAATCACTCTCATGAATCATCGACTGACGCTGCGTACTGGCCAATCGGTGGCATGCAGTCTCTTGAGGTCACATCTCTGGATCGCCTTGGAACCCCAGCTGAGTAGGCTGGTACTACCACCTAATGCAAACCCTGAAAAAACTGAGTTGAGCTGAGCAGAGCAGGTACTGAAAAAAAAAAGCTTTAAGAATGGAAAGCTCCTTGACCTGAAGATGAGATTAAGGCTCGAAACAGAAATGAATAAAAAAAAAAAAAAAAAAAAAAATAAGGAAAACTATAAAACGTAAGACAAAATCGTGCCTGCTTAGCCTCCTCAATGATTCGTGCTAGCTTTGGCTCCCACTCAGCAATGACAGCTCATTGGTCCAGAAAGCATACATTGATATGGAGGCAAAAGCATTTTAGTCTGACTTATTCGATAACACACACATTTAAAAAAAACCTCTCCTTCTACACATGTGGCTCTTATCGATGCAACAAAATATCATAAGCTTAATCGAAGGTTGACAGCAAATAAACCATTCACTACAAATAAGATCCTCTGGGCTAAAAAAGTGGCCTTGTAGTTTGGTGAGGGGTCGTTGGCGAATGGATCTCACTCGACGGCAGGACTAACAGGCCTGACGTTAAGATTCGATCGATTAATCATGAGGAAAAGCTCAGTTCTTTGACACTCTCTACACCAGTCGTAAGCGGCCACATCCAATAGAGCCCTAAGATTCAGCGGATCCCTTCCTCACAGGTTGGCTCGTGAGCAGAGCACACGCATGCTGACACTAAGAACCTGTCCCTTCATACCTCGTCAAATGGTCATGCACAAGTTACGAGTTCTAGTACTCGTCTGACCAAAATGTGCACAATTCCAGTACATCACAATCTTCCCATGATCCCCAAGTGTTTTCAGTGCCGTTATGGCGTATTTAATGCGTATCCTTCACACACTTCGCCCGCAACGGCTCATACAAGCGAGCGTGTAGAACAATGAAATTGAAGTATCACGTAGCAGGAGCTGAGCAAATGGTTTCCAGGGCTACACTTAGGCACTAGATTGCTCGATAGACTGGACCTGGGTAATCGCATGTCTATGATCCTAACACAACAGATAAGTACCCTGTAGCTGGACGGAGTGTCTCTGACATTTATGCTTATTAATTTATGGAACTCTCACACTAATGTGCTCTTGAAGTCTAGGACTGACAGTGGATCACACTGGTGAGGATACACACGGAGAAGCAAGTCCAGAGAGATCTAGGTCCAAAGATTAATGTAACCACTAGCGGGGGCGCAAGGAGATGATGAATCTGATTCAGGCCTCATTTACAGTTTTACTTTACACATGGTCTACAGTGACCCGCGTGCGCCAGGCCACTGGTGGCAGCTAGTAAATATTTACTGTCTGATGCCATTCTCCCCCCCTTTTTATCCTGATTTCTAGTGTAAATCATTACCGATTCAGTGCTAGGTAAGATGAGGTATCCTGACGGCTAAGAATATATTCAAACTCATCCGTTTGGTTTGGTTGTTGATTTATGCATAATCAAAGTACCCATAGGAATCGTCGGTCCTCACCAATTGAAAAAGGCGTGCACCTCCCGACTCAATTTTGCGAGAGCCGCTGTCACACTCTATGCACGTATTATTTCAAAGTCTCGTTCCCCTCTCCTTTACTCATTTCAACTCATATATATCCAAAGTTCTGTCAGCGTTGGACTATACTCTACATCATTCAACCTCACATACAACTCGTAAAGATATTGAACGTGCCATATGCGGTCTGTAGAGTAGTAATTGAACCTGTATATAAGAGGCCCATGAAGCTGCTCTAGTGCCCTGCAGGTAATTTAGCGCTTCACATCTGCATATTTCTGTCCCCATCTTTAATTACATATATCAGTATGACGATGATTACTCTGACCTGTGACATCTAAAGATTGAACTGCAAGGGTCTGAATAGAGTTAAGACTGTTGGAAGGAGATGATGGGTATTAATATGTCACTTCTACCACTGTATCTGTGTGGTCATGTTCAGCCTCATGTGTGAAAAGAGGATCTTTGAAGTGATCAACTCCTCTCGTCATCCATTCTTGGTGAACCTGTACGGCTGTTTCCAGACTGCAGACCACGTGTGCTTTGTGATGGCCTACTCGCCCGGAGGAGACCTCATGACGCACATTCACAACAGCATCTTCAACGAGAGTCAGGCTCGGTGAGCTCATGTTTTTTCTGTAAAACCTGCCGCTACAATCCAGGATAGTGCTGTTATTTCTACCACTTCTCTGATTTTTAGGTTTTTCTCCTCGTGTGTGCTTCTGGGTCTAGAGTTTCTCCACAAAAACAAAATAGTTTACAGGTGAGTCCTTTCAAGGCAATTTATTACTATGTCCTCGTAACTATGAGCTGCATGTCGGGAGCATGAGGCATCATTTTTTCTGTTTGTGTCATTCAGAGACCTGAAGCTGGACAATCTGTTGATGGACGCAGATGGCTTTGTAAGGATAGCAGATTTTGGCTTGTGCAAAGAAGGTAAATAGATTTCTATTTTATTTTTTTGTTGAAAAATCAAACTGTGTGGTCTCTGTATCTTCAGTGCAGAAAGTCAAAGCTTTAGATTTTGTGTTTTGCCAGATTTCAGAACTCTATAGTGTTTGTGTCAAAGGCTATGAATGTACATGGATAGTTTGTAATTAATCACTCACACTTATATGCATGAACAGTACCAATTAAACAAGTATGTAATCAATCCCTGTTGTCACTCTGTGACACTTTACTGTGCGTAGAAATGGGCCACGGGGATCGCACATCAACCTTTTGTGGCACACCGGAGTTCCTGGCTCCAGAGGTGCTGACAGACAGCAATTACACCCGCAGTGTGGACTGGTGGGGGCTGGGGGTCCTCGTCTATGAGATGCTGGTGGGGGAGGTCAGTGTAAACCATAGACTGTATATAAAGATGCACCGTGTCATAAGGTTGCAGGAAGAAAAAGGTTTGAATTTTTTGGGGCAATGTCCACCTTCACCTTCAGTGTCTGGTGTAGACCTTCCTACACATTTCCATTCATTCTTGATCACTGCATTACTTTAAAGTAATCTTTACTCATTCCTCCATACAGAAGAGCTTAAACACTGATGTTACCTCACATTTCCTCACATGAAATGCTTTGTTAGTTCAATTAGCTTTTCCTGTTAGACTTTGCTGCCAAAATGCTAAATTCAATGCTCTATTAATGTTGAAAAATCATCCCAGCTCAGACAAACCAAAATTCCTATATTGAAACCATGTTTCAGAGATAGGATAAAGTCATGTTTAGACATGGGGTGTCTAAATATGACTTTGGCTTTAGGTCTGGAGGTAAACCAGGTCATCTACTAATTGGAAGGTTGGTGGGATGATCCCAGCTGGGAACATGAGTGTGTGTTGATAGAAAGCATTTTGGCGAAGAGAAAGTTCTTATATAAATGGATGAATGAGGACATTAAAGTAGGGGAAAAGGTGCTCTATAAGAACCAGTCTATTTAGACCAAACATGAATTATTATTGTAGGGTCTTGACCTTACAATATAAAGTGCCTTGAGGCAACTCTTGTGATTTGGTGCTAAGTAAAAGAAAAAAAAATCTGAAAAGAAGTGAATGCTGGACTGTTTATGGACAACTAACAGCCATTTGTACATACAAATGTTTATATAATTACAGTTAGGTCTGTACTTTGTTGGACAAGGGTACTATTGATAGTTTTGCCTCTCTACACCACCATATTGGATATTCGCATGAAAAAAAATCAACTTGAATTCAAAGTGTTACAAAGGCTTAACCAAATCCCAACAATCAGGTGACCCCCAATGAGCAGCCACTTTGGTGACAGTGGGAAGGAAAAAGTCCCTTTTAACAGAAAGAAACCTCGCAGAACCAGGCTTAGGGAGGGCGCACAATGTGCTGCAACTGGTTGGGTTAAGGGAGGAAGACAGGACAAAAGACATGCCATGGAGAAGAGTCAGAGATAAATAATACCCAACTATTAGATGCAGTGTGGTGTATAAATACATGGTAAGTGAAAAGGGGTGAAAAAGGAGCATTACTAAGGGTGGATTCAGGGTCACCTGATCCAGCCCTAACTGTAACCTTTGTCAAAAAGGAAAGTCTTAAGCCTAATCTTAAAATATCCTAGGAACTACGAGTAAGCCAGCAGTCTGAGGTCGAAGTGCCCTGTTGGGGTCATTAAGATAAGATGGGGCCTGATTATTTAAGACCTTGTATGTGAGGAGGAGGATTTTGAATTCAATTCTGGATTTAACAGGAAGCCAATGAAGAGAAGCCAATGGCAGAAATTGTCTCTCTTTCTAGTCCCTGTCAGACTCTTGCTGCAGCATTTTGGATTACTGAAGGACTCCTGATGATAGTGAATTGCAGTCGTCCAGCCTACATAATAAATGCATGAACTGGTTTTTCAGTGTCATCTGAGACAGGATATTTCTAATTTAGGATTTGCGCAAATGGAAGAAAGCAGTCCTACATATTTGTTTAATATGTGCGTTGAAGGACATGTCCTGGTCAAAAAAGACTCCAAGGATTCCACAGATGGTCTAGCTATAGAACCCTGCATGGAACTCCATAATATAACCTCAGTGTGTGAAGAGGACTCTCCATTTACATGAACAACATCTATATATATGAACCTCGCGACGTATAGCTTATGGTGTATTTGATAGATATGATACAAACCACTGCAGTGCAGTACCTGTAATACCTACAGCATGTTCTAATCGCTCTAATAGGATATTATGGTCAACAGTATCAAACGCTGCACTGAGGTCTAGCAGGACAAGCACAGAGATGAGTCCACTGTCAGAGGCCATAAGAAGATCATTTGTAACCTTCACTAAAGCTGTTTCTGTGCTGTGCATGAGCTCGACTACTGAAACTCTTCAAAAAAACCTTTCCTTGCAGATGATAGTTAGCTGTTTACACACTCACTCTTTCAAGGAATTTTTGAATAAAAGGAAAGACACTCAGGTCAAGTGATGGCTCTTTAAGTAATGGTTTTACTACTGCCAGTCCGAATGCCTAATCAGCATTCACACGAATTAATAGTTAAGGTTAAAGGAATGCTTGGCTCAGAGGAGTCAAGAGGCGTACCCAGTGAAGATGTAAAAACACTTCTGTGTGAGTAGAGTTCAGGTAGCTGTTTGGCACAAGGCATTGGAGCATATGCCTGAATTATATCCTTAAATAATGTCAAGAACAATATGAAGTTACTACAGCTCTGTTCTTTCTTTCAGTCTCCTTTCCCCGGCGACGATGAGGAAGAAGTGTTTGATAGCATTGTCAATGATGATGTGCGCTACCCCCGCCTCCTTTCTTCTAACTCTGCATCCCTCATTCAGAAGGTTGGCTCCCAGACTAAGGAAACTGAATTCTCCAGATGAGGAACATTTTATGACCTCTTCAGTTTTATTCACACTTTTAATAATGAAGTAGTGCTCAAAATCTAAACTATACTGTTGAGCTTATCAGCACATTTGAATTCTATTTATATGATCTGAATATTCTAAATGCTGTTGACCTAGGCTACTACATCACCTTCTTTCTCCCGCCTGTGTTTCAGCTGCTGCAGAAAAATCCTGAGTTGAGACTGGGAGCAGGAGAAGAGGATGCCTTGGAGATCAAAAGGCACAAATTTTATGAGGTCAGTGTCCAGTTATTGTAGCTGCTTCACAACTGAAGCTCACTGAGGTACGCCGGTACGAATGTTATGAGATGAAATAAGTGACAAGGCAGGTCGCTGAGTAAAACATCTGAAGAAGTAACGGGATTACTACCACACAAGAGCAGAACACAAGTCAATACGGAAACAAAGAAAATATGATGATAAATCAAATACCGCAGTTCCAATACAAAATCAGGTTAAGACCGTAGTCTCAACAAAGACTTGTCAGGTTAAAGAAAAAGGTTTTAACTGCTTTTTAAGCAGAAGTCCAGAGTCAGCTAACCACATTAGTGGAAATTATTTCAAAGACTCTGTGTCCCCTAGTCTTTAAATTTCTATAAGGAACATCTAACAGATTCTGAGTCTGTGGCTGAAGACTGTGAGCAGCAGTGTGTTTAAGCAGCTGGGATAAATGGCCTACGGCCTGGCTGTTTACTGTTCTGTCGTAAGAAATGAAGATGGACAGATATACGTAGAGATGGACCGATCCGATATTACGTATCGGTATCGGTCCGATACTGACCTAAATTACTGGATCGGATATCGGAGAAAAATAAAAAATGTAATCCGATCCATTAAATATCACGAAAGCACCTCACAAAACTTGCAACACGCCGTAACTCACCTCAGAACGTTAGCACGTCGGAGCAGTATGCATCACGTGATAGAGTGGCTGTGGCATGCGGGACCTGTCGGTGGTCTGGATAGCATTTGGAGCTTCGCTAGCAACCCTGGCATTTCATCTCCGACAAAGTTATCCCCGAGAGAAGTAAAGCAAGTGTGTAAGTCCATCTCTGAATGTTTGTAAAGCATTCCTGCGTTAAGCTTAACGAGCGACTGCCTCTTCTTGCTGCTACTTCAATCATGAAACTGCTTAAGATCAGCTGATCGGCTTTTCTGTCGCGAGTCCGTCGTCTCTTGTTTGTTTTGGCCCACTTTGCACCAGAAAGAGGAAACCAGCGGCTGAACAACAGCAGCACGTTTAAGCTTGATCAGCTGTTGTTAGAATGTATTTAATATTACTTTCTACACCGAGGATCTTTTTCTACGTAGCTGACGCTGGTAACTGTGCAGGGGCGGATCTAGCAAAGTTTAGCCAGGGGGGCCGATAGGGCATTAACAGGGAAAAGGGGGCACAAAGACATACTTTTCTTTCTTATTCTCATTTAAAATGTCTAGCTTTTAATAAATAATTATCCTGAATCTTACACCCAAAGTTTTAATCTGATGTAAAATGAATAGAAGTCAATTACTGTATATAGTAACTATTAAGTCTAATATACCCTAGTAAGCTATAGTACTTTTTCCTTTGGGAAGGTACCATCTGTGCAGTCTGCAATTTTGTTGAAGAAAGATGTTGAATCTATTTAATATTTCTTGAAAAATAATTGATTTCTGTGCATTTTTTTTCACACTGCATCAAATTAAGGTTGATTACGTCGATTAAGCATCATGAGGTGGAGCGTGAGGGGTGGTTCCCTATTTTTTATTTATTTATTTTTGTTGTTGCTGGGAGTTGGAACCCTATTAGTTAGGTTGCTTAATATTTATGCTAAGTACTCTTTAAAATACCAGAATAGGGAGGATGGTGTAGGTTTAAGTTTATTAGATTGATCAGTATTGCTGAACTATGAAATTTTTTTTTTTGCATACAGGTATAACAGAATAGCTTTAGTGTAGTTGTTGTTTTAAACTTGAGTATGAACTTATACAAAATGCAGCAAGATATTTAAAAACAGTTTTGTTGATTAAAAAACACTATATCGGATTCATATCGGTATCGGCAGATATCCAAATTTATGTATGGTATCGGTATCGGACATAAAAAAGTGGTATCGTGCCATCTCTATAAGAAACTGAAAAATAATCCTAGAATCTAGTGAGAGTCTGTATAAAGAATATAAAAGAGGAGAAATGTGAGTTTGTTTGGAGTCATGGAAGAGAGTATCTAGGCATTTTAGTAATCATGCAATCGCACAAATGAATGATTTTGTCGAGTTCAGCCAAGGTGACCGTACGTCACAATTTAGAAATGCTTCTTAAATGAAAGAAACAGAAATGTAAAATAGATTTTACATGTTCTCCAGAGATCACCTTTCTGGAATTTGCATTTGAACAGAAAGAAGCAAAAGCCTGACTGATTTTAGGACATACTTCAGGAGGAGCTATAACCACAGTGTTACTCTTGTTGCCGTTTAGAACAAGGTAACAGATAGTGAGTCGGTTCCTAATCTGGATTAAACAGTGGACTAAGGAGGACCACCTATCCAGCTTTGAGCCTTAAAAGGCATATATAGCTGAATGCCATCATCAGAGACATGAACAAAATGTCGACTAAAAGACGACTCATTGTGGAAACCCCACAATGTTATGTTCAAGGATAGCTTTTTCGTCCTAACAGAGAAAGTCCTTGTAGATAAATAGAAGGGAAACCAATCGAATGTAGAGCTAGAGATGCCAGCCAGAACCTTAAATTTATTAAGTAAAACTTTATGGTCAACAGTATCAAAGGTTGCACTGAGGTCAAATAGGAAGAGTGTAAAACAAGTCCCTGTATCAGAAGCCATCAAATCAAAAATGGAGTCCTACTTTTGAGTTTAAAAATCTGCCATTTGGAGGAAATGCTAAAAGATCTGAATTGATGTTCTTCAAGTGTTTCTTCATAATTTGGTATACAGCTACCAATGGATTAGGTTTCTTCAGTAAAGGCAGTTATTTCAGGCTGTTTTGTATAGGAGGGAACGACTGCCTTGCCTCAGTGAACTGAAAACAAAGATGTACTAATGGTGGTGGACGTCTCAAATAGGATGTAAAGAAGGTAATCATCGAGTCATTAAGTATTTAAGGTTCTGGCTGGCATCTCTAGCTCTACATTCGATTGGTTTCCCTTCTACTTATCTACGAGGACTTTCTCTGTTAGGACGAAAAAGCTATCCTTGAACATAACATTGTGGGGTTTCCACAATGAGTCGTCTTTTAGTCGACATTTTGTTCATGTCTCTGATGATGGCATTCAGCTATATATGCCTTTTAAGGCTCAAAGCTGGATAGGTGGTCCTCCTTAGTCCACTGTTTAATCCAGATTAGGAACCGACTCACTATCTGTTACCTTGTTCTAAACGGCAACAAGAGTGACACTGTGGTTATAGCTCCTCCTGAAGTATGTCCTAAAATCAGTCAGGCTTTTGCTTCTTTCTGTTCAAATGCAAATTCCAGAAAGGTGATCTCTGGAGAACATGTAAAATCTATTTTACATTTCTGTTTCTTTCATTTAAGAAGCATTTCTAAATTGTGACGTACGGTCACCTTGGCTGAACTCGACAAAATCATTCATTTGTGCGATTGCATGATTACTAAAATGCCTAGATACTCTCTTCCATGACTCCAAACAAACTCACATTTCTCCTCTTTTATATTCTTTATACAGACTCTCACTAGATTCTAGGATTATTTTTCAGTTTCTTATACGACAGAACAGTAAACAGCCAGGCCGTAGGCCATTTATCCCAGCTGCTTAAACACACTGCTGCTCACAGTCTTCAGCCACAGACTCAGAATCTGTTAGATGTTCCTTATAGAAATTTAAAGACTAGGGGACACAGAGTCTTTGAAATAATTTCCACTAATGTGGTTAGCTGACTCTGGACTTCTGCTTAAAAAGCAGTTAAAACCTTTTTCTTTAACCTGACAAGTCTTTGTTGAGACTACGGTCTTAACCTGATTTTGTATTGGAACTGCGGTATTTAATTTTCTCATATTTTTTGTTCCGTTTACTTGTGCAGCTCTTTGTGATTCCTTACTTTTCAGATGTTTTTACTCAGCACCTGCCCTTCCACTATTTCATCTCATACTCGTACCGGGTACTTCAGTGACTTCAGTTGAAGCAGCTACAATAACTGGACACTGACCTCATAAAATTTGTGCCTTTTGATCTCCAAGGCATCCTCTTCTCCTGCTCCCAGTCTCAACTCAGGATTTTTCTGCAGCAGCTGAAACACAGGCGGGAGAAAGAAGGTGATGTAGTAGCCTAGGTCAACAGCATTTAGAATATTCAGATCATATAAATAGAATTCAAATGTGCTGATAAGCTCAACAGTTAGTTTAGATTTTGAGCACTACTTCATTATTAAAAGTGTGAATAAAACTGAAGAGGTCATAAAATGTTCCTCATCTGGAGAATTCAGTTTCCTTAGTCTGGGAGCCAACCTTCTGAATGAGGGATGCAGAGTTAGAAGAAAGGAGGCGGGGGTAGCGCACATCATCATTGACAATGCTATCAAACACTTCTTCCTCATCGTCGCCGGGGAAAGGAGACTGAAAGAAAGAACAGAGCTGTAGTAACTTCATATTGTTCTTGACATTATTTAAGGATATAATTCAGGCATATGCTCCAATGCCTTGTGCCAAACAGCTACCTGAACTCTACTCACACAGAAGTGTTTTTACATCTTCACTGGGTACGCCTCTTGACTCCTCTGAGCCAAGCATTCCTTTAACCTTAACTATTAATTCGTGTGAATGCTGATTAGGCATTCGGACTGGCAGTAGTAAAACCATTACTTAAAGAGCCATCACTTGACCTGAGTGTCTTTCCTTTTATCTCAAAAATTCCTGAAGGAGTGGTGGTAAACAGCTAACTTATCATCTGCAAAGGAAAGGTTTTTTTGAAGAGTTTGAGAGCCCATCACAGCACAGAAACAGCTTTAGTGAAGGTTACAAATGATCTTCTTATGACCTCTGACAGTGGACTCATCACTGTGCTTGTCCTGCTAGACCTCAGTGCAGCGTTTGATACTGTTGACCATAATATCCTATTAGAGCGATTAGAGCATGCTGTATTACAGATACTGCGCTGCAGTGGTTTGCATCATATCTAATAGATTCCAGTTTGTTCATGTAAATGGAGAGTCCTCTTTCCACACTGAGGTTATTTATGGAGTTCCATGGGGTTCTTTGATAGTAACACTGTGAGAAATCTTGGAGTCGTTTTTTGACCAGGACATGTCCTTCAATGCACATATTAAACAAATATGTAGGACTGCTTTATTCCATTTGCGCAAAATTAGAAATATCCTGTCTCAGACTGACACTGAAAAACCAGTTCATGCATTTATTATTTGTAGGCTGGACGACTGCAATTCACTATCATCAGGAGGTCCTTCAGTTAATCCAAAATGCTGCAGCAAGAGTACTGACAGGGACTAGAAAGAGAGCATATTTCTGCTACATTGGCTTCTCTTCATTGGCTTCCTGTTAAATTCAGAATCTAATTCAAAATCCTTCCCCTCACATACAAGGTCTTGTATAATCAGGCCCCATCTTATCTTAATGACCCCAACAGGGCACTTCGACCTCAGACTGCTGGCTTACTCGTAGTTCCTAGGATATTTTAAGATTAGGCTTAAGACTTTCCTTTTTGACAAAGGTTACAGTTAGGGCTGGATCAGGTGACCCTGAATCCACCCTTAGTAATGCTCCTTTTTCACCCCTTTTCACTTACCATGTATTTATACACCACACTGCATCTAATAGTTGGGTATTATTTATCTCTGACTCTTCTCCATGGCATGTCTTTTGTCCTGTCTTCCTCCCCTTAACCCAACCAGTTGCAGCACATTGCTGGCCCTCCCTAAGCCTGGTTCTGCAGAGGGTTTCTTTCTGTTAAAGGGACTTTTTCCTTCCCACTGTCACCAAAGTGGCTGCTCATTGGGGGTCACCTGATTGTTGGGATTTGGTTAAGCCTTTGTAACACTTTGAATTCAAGTTGATTTTTTTTCATGCGAATATCCAATATGGTGGTGTAGAGAGGCAAAACTATCAATAGTACCCTTGTCCAACAAAGTACAGACCTAACTGTAATTATATAAACATTTGTATGTACAAATGGCTGTTAGTTGTCCATAAACAGTCCAGCATTCACTTCTTTTCAGATTTTTTTTTCTTTTACTTAGCACCAAATCACAAGAGTTGCCTCAAGGCGCTTTATATTGTAAGGTCAAGACCCTACAATAATAATTCATGTTTGGTCTAAATAGACTGGTTCTTATAGAGCACCTTTTCCCCTACTTTAATGTCCTCATTCATCCATTTATATAAGAACTTTCTCTTCGCCAAAATGCTTTCTATCAACACACACTCATGTTCCCAGCTGGGATCATCCCACCAACCTTCCAATTAGTAGATGACCTGGTTTACCTCCAGACATAAAGCCAAAGTCATATTTAGACACCCCATGTCTAAACATGACTTTATCCTATCTCTGAAACATGGTTTCAATATAGGAATTTTGGTTTGTCTGAGCTGGGATGATTTTTCAACATTAATAGAGCATTGAATTTAGCATTTTGGCAGCAAAGTCTAACAGGAAAAGCTAATTGAACTAACAAAGCATTTCATGTGAGGAAATGTGAGGTAACATCAGTGTTTAAGCTCTTCTGTATGGAGGAATGAGTAAAGATTACTTTAAAGTAATGCAGTGATCAAGAATGAATGGAAATGTGTAGGAAGGTCTACACCAGACACTGAAGGTGAAGGTGGACATTGCCCCAAAAAATTCAAACCTTTTTCTTCCTGCAACCTTATGACACGGTGCATCTTTATATACAGTCTATGGTTTACACTGACCTCCCCCACCAGCATCTCATAGACGAGGACCCCCAGCCCCCACCAGTCCACACTGCGGGTGTAATTGCTGTCTGTCAGCACCTCTGGAGCCAGGAACTCCGGTGTGCCACAAAAGGTTGATGTGCGATCCCCGTGGCCCATTTCTACGCACAGTAAAGTGTCACAGAGTGACGACAGGGATTGATTACATACTTGTTTAGTTGGTACTGTTCATGCATATAAGTGTGAGTGATTAATTACAAACTATCCATGTACATTCATAGCCTTTGACACAAACACTATAGAGTTCTGAAATCTGGCAAAACACAAAATCTAAAGCTTTGACTTTCTGCACTGAAGATACAGAGACCACACAGTTTGATTTTTCAACAAAAAAAATAAAATAGAAATCTATTTACCTTCTTTGCACAAGCCAAAATCTGCTATCCTTACAAAGCCATCTGCGTCCATCAACAGATTGTCCAGCTTCAGGTCTCTGAATGACACAAACAGAAAAAATGATGCCTCATGCTCCCGACATGCAGCTCATAGTTACGAGGACATAGTAATAAAATGCCTTGAAAGGACTCACCTGTAAACTATTTTGTTTTTGTGGAGAAACTCTAGACCCAGAAGCACACACGAGGAGAAAAACCTAAAAATCAGAGAAGTGGTAGAAATAACAGCACTATCCTGGATTGTAGCGGCAGGTTTTACAGAAAAAACATGAGCTCACCGAGCCTGACTCTCGTTGAAGATGCTGTTGTGAATGTGCGTCATGAGGTCTCCTCCGGGCGAGTAGGCCATCACAAAGCACACGTGGTCTGCAGTCTGGAAACAGCCGTACAGGTTCACCAAGAATGGATGACGAGAGGAGTTGATCACTTCAAAGATCCTCTTTTCACACATGAGGCTGAACATGACCACACAGATACAGTGGTAGAAGTGACATATTAATACCCATCATCTCCTTCCAACAGTCTTAACTCTATTCAGACCCTTGCAGTTCAATCTTTAGATGTCACAGGTCAGAGTAATCATCGTCATACTGATATATGGTAATTAAAGATGGGGACAGAAATATGCAGATGTGAAGCGCTCCCAAATACTGTGCACCTTTTTGTGTCGGCTGGCTATTGAGCTACAAAAACAACAACACAACCCCCACCTCCATCCATCTTCCTCACCAAACGTGAGATTCCTCATAAACAAAATGGGAGGAGCTGCAATCAGAGATTTACTACAGCCGGGACGGGACACTAGACCATGTGTACAGTAACATTAAATGGGCCTACAGAGCAACACCCCTCCCCCGCCTAGTACAATCTGACCTGCTCTATTTGCTCCTTATCCCTACCTACATCCACCTCAGTCCTCCAAGCACTTGGGTCATTAAAACATGGCCAGATGACACTCGCCTCCAGCTACAGGACTGTTTTGATCTAACAGCCTGGTCCATCTTCGAACAGCGGGACCTGGAAACCTGCACTCACTCTGTCCTTTTCTGTATTAAGTGTTGTGTGGCGAATGTGATAATGACTAAAACCCATAACCGAAAACCTTGGATGATGGGTAAAGTACCGGCACGGATCAGAACTCGTAACTCAGCCTTCAGGCTGAGGGACAGTTCCATGTACAGCGCTCCCACAGCCAACCTGAGGAAGGTATCCAACAGGCCAAGGAGGCCTACAGGAGGAGGACAGACGGCTTCCTCACTGATAACAACCCCCACCAGGTGTGGAGACCTCCAAGCCCTCACCAACTACAAAGGCCTTTTTACCAGGATTTTGATGAAGGTTTTGCTGTCAACCTCGATTAAGCTAATTGTGCGATAAGAGCCACACTTGTCAGGGGGTTTTATCCTTTTTAAGGATCAATGACATATTTGCTGTATACAATGACCTTGGGAGGGAGCCTGTCATTGCTGAGTGGAGATACATATTTGAGAGAGGCACTTTTAGTCAGTGCTAAATTATCTTATAAAATTCAGGTCCTTATCCATTCAGTCAAGGAGCTTTTCCATTCTGTAAAGCATTAATTACTTTTACATCTCCTTTTACTCTTTTACAGCAGAACCAGGGTCAGCTGTGACTACCTGGGGGTGAGGGCAAGAGAGGCGAGCAAAGAGACACTGAAAAAAAACAAACTGGGAGAAAGGGATGACGTTCCAGCATGCAGGAACACTCGTTAAAATTATAATTTGTATTCTATTTGATAAATCGTTTTGTCTGTTCTTCATCTAGCTCAACAGCTGTTCACCTAATCTGCAAATGGTGGGTGCACGCAAAGTCTGATGCTGTGTGGTTGAGCAGTTCTCACATTTTGCCTTTTACCTAAAAGTTGTTCTCTAGAGAGACTGCTCCATTCTGTGCAGGAGGAGGGACACACATACACAAGCATGTTTGTTTGGCTCTCTTTGTGTGTGCATTCATTTACATTAATGCATTCCCAAGATTCCTACACCTGCATTTAACCATTGCAGAGATTTACTCAAACTCTAAAGTAAAGTAACTTTAAACCCTGAAACTGCGCTCTGAAGGATAACTTTTAACAGAATTTCACTGCACCGATAGTCTAAAACTCACTTTATTATTTTCTCTTTCATTCCCTGCCACAACTGGCATCCCTCCCTCCCTCCCTCCCTCGCTCACTCACGTAATTTAGATGAGAAAGCTAAACCCTATATTCTGCCCAGCCAAGTTTGTAATGGGCACAATCACTGAATCAGCCTTTAGCTGGCTTCTTTTCAAAACAATAACTTTGACTGTCTTGTGAAGGCATCTGTACACTGTAACTACAAAATATAACCTGGGTTACACAGGCACTAGTTTTATTCATGAACAGCCCTTAACTGATTTTTTATTTATTTATTTTTTTTTACTTTTAAAGAGGGAGGAACAGAGGACGATGTAGAGTGGAGGAAGATGCATACAGGTTGATTAGATGCAATCTGAAAGAGATGGGAGACTTCAGTTGATCCAAAATGCTGCAGCAAGAGTACTGACACGGACTGGAAAGAGAGCGTATTTCATCCATACTGGCTCCCTGTTAAATCCTCCTAATATATTAAAAAGTAGAACAGGAGGCAGAGCCTTCAGTTTTCAGGCCCCTCTTCTATGGAACCAGCTCCCAGTTTAGATTCAGGAGACAGACACTATCTCTACTGTTAAGATCACGCTTCTAACTTTCCTTTTTGATAAAGCATATAGTTAGGGCTGGATCAGGTGACCCTCAATCCTCACTTAGTTATGTTGCAATAGGCGTAGACTGCTGGGGGACTCCCATGATGCACTGAGCGTTTCCTCTTCACTTACTATGTGTTTATACACCTCTCTGCATTTAATCATTAGTAATTATTATTATTATCTCTGGCTCTTTTACACAGCATGTCTTTTGTCCCGTCTCCCTTCCTTCATCCCCAACCAGTTTTCAAAGGACAAGGTTAGCAAAGAAAAAGTGGAATAGCTAAGGACATAAAGAACGTAGACATGCATATAGGGAGACTAGGTGTGGAAAAGAAAAGGTTTAATTTCATCAAGCACTGGGAACATGTTCCAAGACACCATCCACTAGAGTCAAAGCATTTTGGAGAAGACGAGATGAGATTACATACCTGTCAACTTCATCACGTGTCACAATATCACCTTTCTTCAGGGCTTTGATGGCATACATTTTACCTGACCTCTTATACTCTGCTAGCAGCACCTTGCATCAAATACAAGAAACAGAAGTAATGTGGCTTAGTAGATGCACACATGGTATAAATTAGAAAATCCTAGGTGTCTTCCTTCTTGATTTATCGGAGTTACAGGATTTTCAGAAAAACTTGATCTCTGACCTTAGCTTTGAGGTCAAGGTCACTGAGATTTGAATTCAGATTTGCAATCACTACACTGCAATAGTTGCATATAAATTGTATTCCATGTTTAATGAAATGTTGCAGTCCCACTGTTGCCTTACAAATATAGGAAAGTAAGTTTAATGTATACCTTTCCAAAGTGACCTCTCCCTAGGACTGAAATACACTTGAAGTCTTCTATTTGAAGCCCTTTATCCTTCCTGCATGAGGATACAAAAGTGCACATGTTTATGTCCTGAAAGATTCCTTCATTGATTTCAGAGAAAAAATTTAAAAAAAAATTGAATAAATAAAAATCAGTGTCTTTGTTACCAGAAACTAGAGAAGCAAACTTCAAACATTTATGTTACTGAGACGTGAACCTTCCGTTTGGATCCCAAACGAACATCTTCAAATATTTCATCTACACAGAATATCTACACATATCGACACAGAACCTTTCAGATGTATATTACTTTAGAACTGGAACCACAGGAAGTTAAGTGTGGTTTATTTTTACTTATCCTATTTCACAGAAGGAAATAAAATCTTGGGTTGGTGATCTGGAGTACCCAAAAACTGTCTAATCAAACCTAACAAATTCACAAACATAATAAAAAAATAAAAATAAATCAGTATGACTTACAGTGTAGGTGGAAGAACAGACGGTTGTCTCTTTGGCTTTGGGCTCTCGTTCTCATTGGAAGACTGTTTTTTTCAGCAAAACAGAAAATAGATGAACTGACAGAAAGTGAATCCGCACAGAAAAACGAGCAGTATGCGAGCCAAAGCTGTAAATTCCCTCCACACCATCCATGAATTCAAAAGAGACTGATCCCAACCCTGATTACTTTAGGATACTTTCTAGAAAACATTATGATAATACGTTTCAGTTTTTATTACTTCAATTTGATATCTATTTGTAAAGATATGACGCCAAAGTTCAGATTTTGTCCTCTCTCACAATACTAAATATTTTTTCCATAAATTCCTGGATCCAGAACTGGATTAACTCCAAAAGGTTGTCACATCTGAATTGAACCATGCACCAGTACTGTAACCATTTTCATTCAAATCATCCATAACTTTTTGAATATTCCTGGTAACAAACTGGACTAATCAGTTGCCTCCTCGGACCATAGATGATTAGTTTAGTTATTTTGTTAAACACGTTACAAATGCATCTAGTGTTTGTATTCATTTGTCACGCAGACGGGAAGCTTACCAGTGGGGAGTTTTTACTGTTCTTTCTTATGGAATGTGGAGATCTGCCTGGTGGTTCTTCAGCAAAATTCAGACTCATTACTTCAGGTTCTCTTAAATAAACCAGAACAAAATATAGTTTATTACACTGTACCATTCTGCAGTTATTGTCTTGAAGTAAGAAACTGACAAATAAATCATTAAAAATGATACAAACTTCAATAAACAAAAAGGGCGAGCCATTAGAAAAAAGAAAAATATTAAATATAAAAAAAATATTAAATTTGTCTCATATATTAATACAACAGAAATCAGATCAAACCCGAAAACAGGTCTATATTACAAGCGGTACTTAATCTAAAGTAGACCCATCTCCGTCTGTGTGGAGCCTGCATGCTCCCCATGTGTCTGTGAGGGCTTCCTCCCGCAGTCAAAGGCATACATGATGTGAGGCAGAGTGCTTTAAGTATATAAATATATTTGAATTATATCTAAATGTATGATTAAAATGCGACATGATTCTTTTGGATTGCCCAAAACAATTCCATTCATGAGCTGAATAAATCCTGATTAAGGTATACCGACCTCATAAGGATAGCATCAAATCTTTTAAAACAGATAAAAGATGAGCTTAACATCAGCAATAGACTTCTTCTGCTATTTAAAATTAAGAAATGTCTTAATGTGATACGAGGAGTGGGAAAAAGTTACAGAGAAAATGGGGGTGAGAAATTTATAACTGCAAATACTACATTACAAGTAAAAAGGAAATCTGCAACGGAGCACACAGGGTAACAAGCTCAAACTCTTGGAGAGAATTCAAATGGAACGGCCCACGCCACTAATACATGCTGGAGAAAATGTGGTACACATACTGGGACTTGCATACATATATTCTGGCCATGTGCAGAGTTAGATATTGGAAGAACGTTTTCTGTGCGCTCACCAAAATTTGGCTAAAGAATATTATTGGTGGCAGCAATTACATGCATTACAATTAGACGGCTGAAGGCCGACACTCCAACTTATCACATGTGGTTGGATAGACCTTGAGAAATCTGACTAATGGAGCAAATCTCGTACTACCTAAGGCTTCAGAAACACTTATTTATTAGGAGATGGAGACTTAATTTTACATTTTTTCAACAACAAAGAGAGAGAAACACATTAGCGGGCTAGAAGGGGGCATGGAATTTTAAATTTAAATCTGATTAATGGGGTTTCCTCTCTATTATTGTAAGGTCCTTACTGGAGGCGACTGTTGTTGTGATTTGGCACTATATTAATTTTTTTTAATGAAATCTTAATGAAATCTTAATTAAATTCTCTTTATAACATCTATGAGCATTTTCTCATTCTATTGGTCAAATGACCCTTGCAAAAACAAACTACCAACAATCATGTATGTATTCTTTCTGTAGTGTAAGTTTTTGTTGCTGTGTATTTTTTCCCCCCACTAATTTTTCTTGTATGTCTGCACAGGGTTTTTTTATAGAGCAAGAAAAATATAGAATCACACATTTTTATAACCTTCAATAACATTACACAACCACTCCAAATACAGTCCAGTGATAACATTAGATTCAGCCTTCCAGTCAAGTTAATCTGTCCAGTCTGATAATATGAGCAGAAAAACCGCCTAAAGCAAACAACTTATTATTTCACTCTTTCATAGATGTCACAAAGAGATATTTCTGGGTCACAACACAGAGCCTTACTGAGCTGGTGAAAGAGCTGATGTAGTACTGGGCGCTGCTAATGGAGGGCTCATGGGCTCCAGTGAGTTGCAAGGAGGCAGGATGCTCATCATCAAACGGCCCCAAGCAGCAAAGTTCATGTTCATTTGGGCGGCACGCAGGAAGTGCTTCCCTGTGAGCAGGAATGATGGGAGAAAATTAAATCTGAGCTACATGACTGAAAAGGTTTTACATGCAGCAAATACTATGTAAAGAGAAAATGCAGTGCTCAAAAAACTTTGAAAACACCTCAGATCTCAATGGGAAAAGAAGCCATGTGGATATCTCCACTGATGTGGAATAAATAATGTATTATGAATTAAAGGTTACCACATTGTTTGATGGCAATGAAAGTACAGAGGGCTGAATTTAAAAACACCCCAAAAATTAAAGTGAAAAAACAAAACAAAAAAACCAACGATGCCGCAGGCTGAAATATTATTGCAGTAACTCAGAATGGCACTCAGCAGTTTGTATAGCCTCCACATGCTCAGAGGTATTATGTTTGATTTAAGTCATGCAAGTGTGGGGACAGTCAAAGGAATAAATTCCTTAATGTACCACGAACTTCCAGCATATTCTCCCCACATGAGGCTGGGCATTGTCATGAACCAGGAGGAACCCAGGACCCACTATACCAGTGACAATGAGTCCAAGAGTTTCAACCTGATACCTAAAGGTAATCAGGGTGTCCTTGCCTAGCCTGTAGAGTTCTATGCATCCCTCCATGGATATGCCTCTACAGACCATTACTGACCTACCATTAAACCAGTCGTGTTGACCAATGTTACAGGCAGCATAATGTTCTCCATGGCTTCTCCAAATCCTTTTAACATCTGCCACATGGGAACCTACTCTCATCTGTAAAAACCCCAAAGCACCAGTTCTGGTAATCTACAGGGTGGGCCATTTATATGGATACACTGTAATAACATGGGAATGGTTGGTGATATTAAAGTCCTGTTTGTGGCACATTAGGATATGTGAGGGGCAAACTTCTCAAGATGGGTGGTGACCATGGTGGCCATTTAGAAGTCGGCCATCTTGGATACAACTTTTGTTTTTTCCCCCCAATAGGAAGAGGGCCATGTGACACATCAAACTTATTGGTAATGTCACAAGAAAAACAATGGTGTGCTTGGTTTCAACGTAACTTTATTCTTTCGTGAGTTATTTACAAGTTTCTCTTTGTTCGCAGCCATTGACATGTCGAAGAGGTTAACACGTGAGGAGCGGATCGAAATTGTGTTGATATCTGGTGAACGCAGTAACCGGGTCATTGCAGCAGATTTCAATGCAAGACACCCTACGAGACCACCCATCTCCCATGCTACAGTTAGCAAACTGCTTGCTAAGTTTCGTGAAACTGGTTCAGTGTTGGATTTGACAAAGTGTGGACGCAAGAAAACTGTCACTAATGAAGAAACATCAGTGGCTACACCCACAGTGTAGCA
This sequence comes from Haplochromis burtoni, assembly GCF_018398535.1. Taxonomy (NCBI): domain Eukaryota; kingdom Metazoa; phylum Chordata; class Actinopteri; order Cichliformes; family Cichlidae; genus Haplochromis; species Haplochromis burtoni. The sequence continues at coordinate 1,293,199 of NW_024582474.1, forward strand.
CTCGCCGCATGTCACTGGAGAGTGGCATTAGTCGAACATCCCTTCGGTGGATATTAGCTACTCACAAATGGCACCCTTACAAACGCCAGCTACTGCAGCATCTCAACAAGGATGACCCAGATCGGCGCACAGAATTTGCAGAATGGGCAAAACAAAAATTGGAACAGGACCCTCAGTTCACGCAGAAGATTTTGTTCAGTGATGAGGCAAACTTTTATGTGAATGGTGAAGTTAACAAACAAAAACACTGCTATTGGTCTGACACTAACCCACATTGGATGGATCCCTCCAAGACTGTTGGACCAACAAAAGTGATGGTTTGGTGTGGTATATATGGTACAACGATAGTGGGTCCATTCTATATCAATGGAAACCTAAAGGCCACTGGATATTTGAAATTGCTACATGATGATGTGTTTCCCTCTTTATGCACTGAAGCTGGCACGTTCCCTGAGTTTTTCCAGCAAGATGATGCACCACCACATTATGGGTGCCAGGTCCGAGCATTCCTAGATGAACAGTTTCCTGGAAAGTGGATTGGTCGTCGTGGGCCAGTTGAATGGCCCCCATGTCTCCCGATCTGACCCCCTTAGACTTTTATCCTTGGGGTCATCTGAAGGCAATTGTCTATGGTGTGAAGATACAAGATGTGCAGCACCTGAAACTACGGATACTGGATGCCTGTGCTGACATTTCTCCTGCGGTGTTGCTATCAGTGTGTGAAGAGTGGGAGAAGAGGGTTGCATTGACAATCCAACACAATGGGCAGCACATTGAACACATTTTATAAGTGGTCAGAAACTTGTAAATACCTCATGAAGGAATAAAGTTATGTTGAAACCAAGCACACCATTGTTTTTCTTGTGACATTACCAATAAGTTGATGTGTCACATGGCCCTCTTCCTATTGAAAAAACAAAAGTTGTATCCAAGATGGCCGACTTCTAAATGGCCACCATGGTCACCACCCATCTTGAGGAGTTTGCCCCCTCACATATACTAATGTTCCACAAACAGGACTTTAATATCACCAACCAGTCTCATTTTATTACGGTGTATCCATATAACTGGCCCACCCTGTATAGTAAATGGCTCCAGTGTGGCAGACAGAGTCCACATGCCCCACGTGAGGATGTCAGCCCTCCCTCATGACCTTATAAGGCCCGGTGTTTCTAATTGTTCGGTCAGAGACACTGACACCAGCAGCCAGCTGGAGGTCATTTTGTATCTCTGGTAGTGCTCATCTTGTTCTTCCTTACACAGATACTGGTCCTGCTGATGGGTTAGCCTTCTACAGCCCTGTCCAGCTTTCCTAGAGTAACTGCCTGCATCCAGGACTCACCTCTATGTTCTTGAGACTGTTCTGTTACCAGCAAACCTTCAGGTAATGACATGTATTGATGTGCCATACTGAAGGAGTTGGACCACGTGTGCAACCCATGCAGGGGTCCAGGTATCACCTCATGACACCAGTAGTGACACTGAGCCTAGCCAAAAGCAAAATTACTCAAAAAACATGCAGAAAAAATGAAGAGGGAAAAATGTCAGCGGGTCTCCATCTGTAAAGCCATTCCTGATTTTGGGGTTGTCTTCTGTTGCCCCTCTAGTGAACCTGTTATTAATTTCATTACCACAAAACCAGATGAAAGTGATTAACACCCACCGCTGCCATTTAACTGACCAGATCAAAATGTCAGAAGTTTATGTGAGATGCAATACTCTGAAAGAAAAAAAAAAGTGTTCCTTCTCAAATAGTCTTTTTTTCTTGAAATACAGTACATGTAACCATATTCTCTAAACATTTGCTTAGAAATATTTAAAAAACAATTGGTACCAGAGGGTTTCTGATTTGTTGTGTGCACATAAAACAGCTTGGCTACAAAACCTACAGATCAGCTGATATCAAAGCACACATAATGCTCAGCTGATATGCCATTGTATATCCATACCCAGTAGGGCATGCTATAAAAGCCACTTGACCTGTCCATCATTGGACACCTGCCAGCTGCTCTTATCGTAGTGACATTTTGCACAGACACACCAGGAGCAACATTTTATGTCTATCTGTCAAAGCTAAAGAGGAGATGAAGTAGACTATAGCAATTCTAAGTAAGAAAGATTGTGAAAGCATCCAAGAATTGTTTCAGAGGTTCTAGATTTAAAACAGTGCTGAGAGAAACGAGCAGTCACAAAATAAGTATCCTTACTGTGGACATAATGAAGTTTCATTTTGCATTATTTATGTAATTACTATCAGTATGAAAAGGGTGAGATAAAGGTTTAGCATCAAATGCAATAAACAGAAAATGATCAGATTTTCCATTCAAGAACTGCCTGATAACAACTGAAATGGTCAAGGATAAATCGACATTTATCAACAAATCTAAAAAAATTAAAAATTAAAAAAATGGAAAAAATATTAATAATTGGTGCCACCTTTTTCTTTAGGGAAAATTCGCTTCTGCCTCTGGAGCTTGAAGGGACGCTCAATGACAGGATTTATAAATGTCACCTGGAAATGAACAGAGAAAGCGATCAGGATACAGTTACAGAATCTACACTGTACATGTGTTTAACCATGGGATACCCCTCTGAAATGACATAACCTAAGCTTGTGGCCATGTCCATCTTTTATGTACAGTCTATGCATGCCACAGAGGTAAATAAACAGTTTGAAGACTAGATATGAACAGGAGAACCTCAATAAAGAGAACGCCCTGCGGCTCCAGCTGGAGGCACATGCCATGTCGCTGGTTATCAAGGAAGTCTTCAAGCCGCAAGAACTTCACTCCACTTAATGCTCGCCAGTCTCTCCAGTACACAGCAATTTCCAGCTCCCTGGACTAGACCAACACACAGAAACATGCACACGTATGTGCACACACATGGATTACAATTCAGATATTTTCCTCATTTCATATTTAATTTGCATTGATTCTTGTTTCTGAATTATTACATTTGGTGTGAGGGATGTTCTGTTTTCAAAATAGCTACAAACAGGTTTCACTCACTGTCATTCTTAGTCTTTACCATTTACAATTTATTAAACTTAAAAACCCCGAATTTTGAGAGAAACAGACAGACAGACAGATTTGGTAATCAACTAACATTTGGAAATGTTAAAATGTAAGGTAATAAGATTTACTAAGTCCTACTTTAGGACGCAACAGTTAGAAAGAAAATTGGTGAACTTCATGAGTTCAAGATGAAATAGAACAATAAAAAAACAACTTCACTCAAACAACTATGGTCAAGTGATTATTTATTATACATACCTACATTTAAAAATTATTTTTTTATTATGAGGTTTTTCCTATTAGTCATCTACACCAGTCAGCCACAACACAAAACCCTTCTGCCTAACATTTTGTAGGTAATTCCAGAATACACAGCTACATAGTCCTACAGGCAATGCTCAGTGGCTAGTGGATCTAAGAGCAGACCGCAGCAACCTCACTGAACATGGTCCAGTGGCCACCACAGTGGCAGAAATTCGAGGAAAGGGTCTCCAGTATGAAGAGCTGGACAGCACCAGCCCCTGACATGGTTCAGGGGCTGGTGCCCCTGAACCATGTCAGGGGCTGGTGCTGTGAGCAGTGCAGTGAGCTTCTTCAGCCAGTAGAGCTGAAGAAGCTCACTGCACTGCATGAGCATCTGGCAGTACAAATGAAACAGCTGCTAGTCGATGAGAGACACCCAGAATGGCTTACTGAAGGCGGGACAGTCCTGATCCCCAAGGACCCTCAGAAGGGTCCAGTCCCATCCAAATACCAGCCAATAACCTGCCTCAGTACCACATGGAAGCTGCTGTCAGGCATCAAAACAGCTAAGCTGAACGGGCACATGGCGCAATACTCGAGTGGGGCACAGAAAGGAATTGGCAAGAATACCAGAGGGGCAAAAGACCAGCTAAGGGAGGACAGAGTAGTCGCCTGAGACTGAAAGACTAGAATGACCAACCTGTGCACTGCCTGGATTGATTACAAGAAGGCCTATGACTCAATGACCCACACCTCGAATGCCTTGAACAGTACAAGATCAACAGGACCCCAAGAGCCTTCATCAGGAACTCAATGGGAATGTTGCGTATGACACTAGAGGCCAACTTGAAGCCCATAAAACAGGTCGCCATCAAGTGTGGGGAGCTACCAAGAAGATGTTCTGTCCCCAGTGGTGTTTTGCACAAGCCTGAGCCCCCTCAGTGAGATCATTGACAAGATTACATACGGGTACCAACTACAGAATGGAGCAATTGTCAGCCACCTACCCTACATGGATGACATCAAGCTGTATGCCAAGAGTAAATGAGACATCGATTCACTGATCCACACCTCCAGCATCTCCAGCAAGGACATGTCGTTCAGATTGGAGAAGTGTAGTCGGATGGTGACAAAGAACTGGAAGGTAGTCAGAACTGAAGGGATCAAACTATCAGAAGGCAACATTGCCAACATTGAGAACAACTACAAGTACCTGGTAATACCACAAGCAAATGCGAACCATGAAGAGGCTGCTAGAAAAGCTACAACAAAAACGCAGAGGGTCAGGCAAGTGCTGAGAAGTCAGGTGAACAGTAAGAATAAGATCCATGCTACCAACACCTACGCCCTGCCCGTGATCAGGTACCCCTGCTGAGATAATAAGCTGCCCAAAGGAAGAGACGGAAGGCACTAACATCAAGACAAGGAAGCTCCTGACCATGCATGGAGGGTTTCCCCCCAAGTCCAGCACCCTGAGACTGTATGCTAATCGAAAGGAAGGAGGCCGGGGACTGGTGAGTGTCAGCACCACAGCCCAGGATGAGACAACGAACATCCACAAGTTCATCAGCAAAAAGATGGCCACGACTGACTAACTCAGGCAGCAGAAATGCAAGAAAGAGGAGCAAGAGGAAGAACCATCATGGAAGGACAGGCCCCTGCATGGTATATACTACTGGAAGATACAGGAAGTGGCTGACATCCCGAAATCGTACCAGTGGTTACGATTAGTAACACAACACTAAATTGAACGACAGCACAGAGGCACTAACAGGAAAGGGCAGAGCAGGCTGTACCTGCTGTGGAGACTCAGGTCTTTTGGAGTGAAGGGCCCACTCCTGAAGACCTTCTATGACTGTGGTGGCCTCAGCCATCTTTTACGGTGTGGTCTGCTGGGGTGGCAGCATCTCTGCTGGGGAAAGGAAGAGACTAAACAGGCTGATCCGGAGGCCCAGCTCTGTTCTAGGATGCCCTCTGGACCCAGTGGAGGTGGTGAGTGACAGGAGAAAGGTGGCTAAGCTGTCATCCCTGTTGGACAACATCTCCCACCCCATGCAGGAGACTCTGACAGCACCGAGCAGCTCCTTTAGTGGCAGGCTGCTGCACCCACGATGTGGGACGGAGAGATTTCACAGGTCTTTCCTCCCCACTGCTGTCAGACTCCACAACAAAGGCTTCAACTGATCAAACACACACATCCACACATGCAATAATACTAAGTGCAATACTCTTTTCTGGGATCGTTGTATTATACTCAATTGTATATAGCATTTGTATTCTATTTTATTCAATTGTATATAGTATTTTATTTTAATCTATTCTATTGTGTGCAGTATCTTATTGATATCTTATTCCAGTGTTTATTTTTTTTCTAATTTTTCTATGTAACTTTGCACTGTGCACTGCTGTAACAAAACAAATTTCACACGCGTGGGACTATTAAAGGTTATCTTATCTTAATCATGGCAGCACAAGAACAAGCTCTAATCACAAGATCCATAGAGGCTGGGGTCTATACCAGGCAAGACCCCAGGTGCAGGCTGTGTAAAGTTACCCCTGAGACAATCCAGCACAAATGGACCGCCATAACCAAGTGGCCGGCAGAGTATACAGAAACATCTGTGCAGAGTATAGCCTGGAAGTCCCGAGGTCAATATGGGAGACGCCCCGGTCCAGAATGACCAAACTAAGATCCTGTGGGACTTCCAGATACAGACGGACAAAATAGTGATGGCTACCCAACTGGACATGGTACAGGAAGATGGCTGTAGTGACAGATGTAACGAGCAACATCAGGAAAAAGGAACACGAGAGGCTTGAGAAGTACCAAGGGCTCAGAGAAAAGCTTGAGAAAATGTGGAAGGTGAAGGTAACAGTGGTCCCAGTGATAATCGGAGCACTAGGTGCGGTGACTCCCAAACTAGGCGAGTGGCTCCAACAGATCCCAGGAACAAAATCCAAGATCTCTGTCCACAAGAGCGCAGTCCTAGGAACAGGAAAGATACCCCAAGGGACCCTCAAACTCTCAGGCCTCCGGTAGAGGAACCGAGCTTGAAGGAACAAAAGACCGCCCGCAGGGGCGAGGGGAATTATTTACAAGAGGACTCTGACACGGCTGACTATCTCATGTTTTGTTAGACACAAAATCAGCATGATTTCAGGTCTGAGTCAGTTCGGGATCCGATTTTTATATGTGCCAGTGCCTCGGGAAAAAAAAAAAGACCTCACAATCCGACTCTGGGAGGAATAAGTATTTACGCAAGTAACAGAAAATCTTTTTCGTTTCTTCTGACTACTAGATAATAAATATGAACAAGAACTTTTTAGAGCACAATTTTATACTAGTTCCACCCAATCAAGAGGATATCCCCTTGCAAAAAAATTTGATCTCTACCGCTCTTTCT